>NC_064824.1:64092551-64400329 GCF_024166365.1 Elephas maximus indicus | reverse complement strand
ACTGTTCATTCCAAGAATAACCTTTGGGAGGCATAGTTTTGGTAAAGCCATACCTAGTCAATCCATTTGGATTTAAGAATTATGATATGATATTTGGCAAAAGCTCCAAGTTTCGATGATGACGATGAAAACAAACAACAAACCAGTTGCAGTTGAGTCAATTCTGACTCATAGCAACCCTATAAGCCAGAGTAGAATTGCCCCATAGGGTTTCCAAGGAGTGACTGGTGGATTCGAACTGCCAACCTTTTGGTTAGCAGCTGTAGCTCATTTTTTAAATGGTATATATGTGTAGGAACTAGGCTGAGTAATTTGCATATGTTATTTTGTATAAATTTAATAATGATCTTAACTTTTTGAGGTTGGTATTATTATCTTCTTTTCACAGAAATATAAATGGTGTCTTGAATTTTCCTCTTTTAAGTAATTTGACACAGTCACCAACTAGTAAATAGTAGAGGTGGGATTAAAACCTAGTTCTTCCTGACTCCAAATCATGTGTTTCTGTCATTATACAGTATGTCTCCTCCCCATAGAAGGAGCCATGAATTTGTAACTGTTCTGTAATACTCTTTATCTTGTATCCTGAAACACTCTAACTTAAAATATTCTTTTTTGTGTGTATAGTCAGTGTCCAGAAGGGTACGTCTGTATGAAAGGTGGCAGAAACCCTGATTATGGCTACACAAGCTTTGACACTTTCAGTTGGGCCTTCTTAGCCTTATTTCGGTTAATGACCCAAGATTACTGGGAAAACCTTTACCAACAGGTGAGTGCCAAGGGAACTATGTGTTATGCCATTCAAAATAATGTGATCTGTGTTTTGAATCAGACAATCATATGGTCTACTGTGCTGGGAATGACAGCTTGAAGAGGAATGGCGTTGCATTCATTGTGAAAAAGAACATTTTAAGATCTATTCTGAAGTACAACGCTATCAGTGATAGGATAATATCCATACGCCTACAAAGAAGATCAGTTAATACGATTATTATTCAAATTTACACACCAACCACTAAGGCCAAAATTGAAGAAACTGAAGATTTTTACCAACTTCTGCAGTCTGAAATTGATCAAGCATGCAATTAGGGTGCATTGATAATTACTGGTGATTAGAATGCAAAAGCTGGAAACAAAGAAGAAAGATCAATAGCTGGAAAATATAGCCTTGGTGATAGAAATGATGCCAGAGATCTTACAGCAGAAATTTGCAAGACCAATGACTTCTTCATTGCTAATACCTTTTTTTTTTTTTTTACCAACATAAATGGCAACTATACTCGTGGACCTCACCAGATGGAACACAGGCGTCAAATCGACCACATTTGTGGAAAGAGAAGATGGAAAAACTCAATATCATCAGTCAGAACAAGGCCAGGGGCTGACTGTGAAACAGACCATCAGTTGCTCACATGCAAGTTCTAGTTGACTCTAAGGAAAATTAGAACAAGTCGACGAGAGCCAAAGTACGACCTTGAGTATATGCCACCTGAATTTAGAGATAATCTCAAGAATAGATTTGACAACATTGAACACTAATGACCGAAGACCAAATGAGTTGTGGAATGACATCAAGGATATCAGACATGAAGAAAGCAAGAGGTCATTAAAAAGACAGAAAAAAAAAAAAGACCAAAATAGATGTCAGAAGAGACTGTATACCAAAAAGAATTCGTCGATGGGAGGTAGCATATGATCAGGAACCGATAGTAATGAAGGAAGAGGTACAAGCTACACTGAAGGCATTAGCAAAAAACAAGGCTCCAGGAATTGACAGAATACCAATTGAGATGTTTCAACAAATGGATGCATCGCTGGAACTGCTCATTTGTCTATGCCAAGAAATTTGGCCAACTGACTGGAAGAGATCCATATTTATGCCTATTCCCAAGAAAGTTGATTCAACCCCAACCAAAAACTATCCAATAATATCACTATCACACACAAGTAAAATTTTGCCGAAGATCACTCAAAAGCGGCTGCTGCAGGATATAAACAGGGAACAACCAGAAATTCAAGTGGGATTCAGAAGAGGACATGGAAAAGGGGATATCATTGCTGATGTCAGATGGATCCTGGCTGAAAGCAGAGAATATCAGAAAGATGTTTACCTGTGTTTTATTGACTATGCAGAGGCATTCAACTGTGTGGATCGTAACAAATTATGGATAACGTTGCAGAGAAAGGGAATTCTACAAAACTTAATTGTGCTCATAAGGAACTTGTACATGGATCAAGAGGCAGTTGTTTGAACAGAACAAGAGGATACTGTGTGGTTTAAAATCAGAAAAAGTGTGCATCAGGGTTGTATCTTTTCACCATACCTATTCAGTCTGTATGCTGAGCAAATAATCCAGGAAGCTGGACTATACAAAGAAGAATTTGGCATCAGGACTGGAGAAAGACTCATGATCCACCTGCAATATGCAGATGACACATCTTCACTTGCCGAGACTGAAGAGGACTTGAAGCACTTACTAATGAAGATCAAAGACCATAGCCTTCAACATGGATTACACCTCAACATAAAAAGATTCTCACAGCTGACCAATAAGCAATATCATGATAATCAGAGAAAAGACTGAAGTTGTTAAGGATTTCATTTTACTTGGATCCACAATCAACACCCATGGAAGTAGCAGTCAGGAAATCAAACAATGCACTGTGTTGGGCAAATCTGCAAAAGACCTCTTTAAAATGTTGAAAAACAAAGATGTCACCTTGAAGACTCATGTGAGCCTGACCCATGCCATGGTGTTTTCAACTGCCTCATATGCATGTGAAAGCTGGATGGTAAATAAGGAAGACTGAAGAATTGATGCCTTTGAATTGTGGTGTTGGAGAAAAATATTGAATACACCGTGGACTGCCAAAAGAACAAGCAAATCTGTCTTGCGAAGAAGTACAACCAGAATGCTCCTTAGAAGCAAAGATGATGAAACTATGTCTCACATACTCTGGACATGTTATCAGGAGGGATTGGTCCCTGGAGAAGGACATAATAATGCTTGGTAAAGTAGAGTGTCAGTGAAAAAGAGGAAGACCGTCGAGGAGATGGATTGACACAGTGGCTGCAAGAATGGGTTCAAACATAACAATGATTGTGAGGATGGCACAGGGCTGGGCAGTGTTTCATTCTGTTGTACATAGGGTTGCTATGAGTTAGCACCAACTCGATGTCACCTAACAACAACATGTTTCTTAATAGTCTTGTATCGTGTATTTTATTCAGTTTAGAATGGAGAAAACTGTATTGCCTTATTATTAAAAGTAGACATGTTTTACTCTTAGCACTACTAGAGTGGATAGTTTTTGAGTCATAAATTATTTTCTTAGTCTCTCTAGGCATATTTGATCTCTGGGTCTCTTTCTCCCTTCCTCAATAGAACATGCCACTGGTCCTAGGTAAAAACCAAAACAAACAAACAAAAAAACCCAAACCCATAGCCATCAAGTCGATTATGACTCATAGCAACACTATAGGACAGAGTAGAAGTGCCAGATAGGGTTTCCAAGGAGGGGGTAGTGGATTCTAACTGCCGACCTTTTGGTTAGGAACCAAGATCTTTACCACTGCACCACCAGGGCTCCTGGTCCTGGGTAAATAGAAAACCTACTGTGATGTTCCCTGTCCTGCACACACACACTTTTCCACACGTGCCTCACTGCTTGGAGTGCCCTAAACACACTAGGCTCTCCAGTGTTCACTTGGCCACCATGCTTTGTTTGTTGAACTCCTATTTACAATTAAAGACTCAGTTCACATCTTTAAATTTTCCTCTCCCAAACCAAGTGGTCCTTCTAGATTTCTGTGGATCTTTGTATATTCTTCAATTTATAGCATTAATCTCTTGTTTGATAATTGTTAATTTGCACAGCTGTCTCATCTAACTTGAATGTGATCTTCTTGGAACCATGAGCTCTATCTTTTTATTTGTGTATTGTCAGCACCCAATCCCAAGATGAGGAAGCCAAAATGATTATTCTTCCTTGTGAATAATAATGAATCACTTTTCTCAGAATCACCAGATTCTTCTTTAAGACTTTTTTTTAAATTAATTTCTGAGAATATTATAAATGAAAACTGGAAGGATATCAAAATACACCTCACAGGAATAAAAGAATGCAGTGACTTTTAAAATATGCAAGAAGATGCTTGCTTTTGCTCAAAATAAAATAAATGCAAATTAGAAGTATAGTGACATATGACATCATTAATGCTTCATATTTATTGAGATAAAAGAATTTTAGCAGTAATAGGGACCATAGATATTATCTCTTCCTAAAATTTGAAAGTGAGCAAAGTAGCTAGTTTTATGAGTAATTTTCAGCCTGTGGGAAAAAAATGCAGTTATTATTATGTTTAATAATAATGAAGAACCATACCTAACTTTACCACCCACACCCACTCATTTAATAAATTGCTGTATCATTTATACTGAAAATGTGTTTGTTTTAATACTGGTTGTTTTCCATGAAGATATAATTTTATTCCTTTTTATCTTTCAATAAAATGAGATTATACAAAACTGCCTAATTTACCTATGCCTAACGTACCATTCTAGTTGGAATAATTTACCAAAAAAAAAAAAAGTTGTATTATTAATATAATAATTTCTGTTTTCCTGTAGACACTGCGTGCTGCTGGGAAAACCTACATGATCTTCTTTGTTGTGGTGATTTTCCTGGGCTCCTTTTATCTCATAAACTTGATCCTGGCTGTGGTTGCCATGGCCTATGAAGAACAGAACCAAGCAAACATTGAAGAAGCTAGGCAGAAAGAGTTAGAATTTCAACAGATGTTAGAACGACTTAAAAAAGAGCAAGAAGAAGCTGAGGTATTGTTATTTAGTTGAAAATTCTTCTTAGAAGTGCAAAAGGTAACAACAGAGGCTCTGTGGCCTATGGCTGGCCTTTCCCAGGTAGATTTTCTTTAATGGGTTTTTGTTTATAAATTCAATGGTCATTTCTAGCGTGGGCGAAGGAACCAATTCTGGATTCAGCAGAAATGGGATGCCTGCCCTATTCCACCCTCCCCATAATCGGCTGGCTCCTGCATGAAAAATGTTCTGAGGTTATTCCTTTTAAATCTGTCATCCACGATGCTTCAGTGTACATGGGATTATGCAAAATTCCAGAACATACATAATGCGTTTCCCTGGGGTAACAATGTACACAAAGATTTAGGGAAATTATTTTAATGTTAAAGTTAAAATTACGGCATACAAGGCAAAATGTGCATCTTTTTTTTTTTTTTTAATGTTACGAGGATTTTTGAGATAAAACATGAGATGTTAGAGCCATACTTATGGTTGTGAACATTTTAACCGAAGTCAGAAACCCTGAGGGATCCAAAGGGGTACTTCAGTGAAAAAGTTTGAGGTGTGTCTTAAGGGAATCATAATTTGAAATACCCAAGAATCTTAAAAATTGCTTGATGGTTTGTCCTAGTTAAACCCTTTCAAGGAATGTAAACTACTGGGAGGAAGCAATAATCTGCAATGCAGAGAAACTTTGTTGCACAAAATATTCAGTGCAGCATTTTAATCATATTAAAAATCAGAAAGAGTTTAAATGTCCAAAATTGGTTAAGAGGATTATGATGTTTTTATATTTTGAAGTAGTATTCAGCCATGAAATTACATATTTTAAGAAAATTATAAGGATATTAAATAGTAGGATAAAAATTGGGTATAAAATACAATCACAATTTAAGATTATATATATATATATACATAAAGACTGGAAGAAATATTAACACCATTTATATCTGGTATGTAAGATTATGAGTGATTTTTTATTTTAGTCACAATTTTTTTTTCAATTTTTTACAATAAATATTTCATTTGTATAACTAAAAATCATTTTTATTTTTTATAAAGAGGTGGCACTAAGGGCATACTAGGGGGTTCCTAGGAGTCTATTTCAGGACAATAATTATTGGCCTTACCATTTCCTTGAGATAATATTATTTTTTAATAGTTCACTTTCATTTTCAGATAACTCAATCTTCATTAAACTATAGAGTGCCTGACTCTATTGATAACAGTGATAATTCTGAATTAATTACCTGTATAAAATGTAGAGGTTATCTTATTACATGGTTCGTGTGAGTTTTATGTTCCAGAATTAATTCGTAAAACTTTCACATATAATATCTAGATTTACTTTACTGTGAACTAGTAATAACATGTAATCGTTTACTTTCAAAGGACAATGGTGTTTTATTACAGTGCAGGAGAATCAGAGGTATGCTTTCTAAGCTTTCAGGTCGTAGTGCAAAGAAAACTGCATCGCTTCGTGTACAAGGGACATGATTATATGACAAAATGATTATATGACAGCATGATTAAAATCATGTCAGAGAGGCACTTTATCACAGTGTTGCCAGAATTTGGAAATGACTCACCGTATGTGGGCCCTCTTCCTCTTGGCCCCACAGGCAGTAGCAGCGGCAGCAGCTGAATATACAAGTATCGGGAGGAGCAGAATCATGGGCCTCTCAGAGAGCTCTTCTGAAACGTCCAAACTGAGCTCTAAGAGTGCTAAAGAAAGAAGAAACAGGAGAAAGAAAAAGAATCAAAAGAAGCTGTCCAGAGGGGAAGAAAAGAGAGATGATGAAAAATTGTCCAAATCTGAATCCGAAGAAAGCATCAGGAGAAAAAGTGTCCACCTTGGTGTTGAAGGACCTAGGCGAGCACGTGAAAACAGATTATCTACCCCCAATCAGGTACCACCTAAACTGTCTAACACATGCACCAGAGAGATGATGATAGAGCAAAATGTTTTATGCTAGGGTATAGCAGGCCTCAGGAGAGGAAACTGAGTGACTTCGCCGGTATGTTTGTAGGTTAAACCTATCCATTGCTGCACATTTATGGAAAGAAGATATTTCCATGTAGCTTTAATAAAGTTAAACTTAAATAAAGTTTGATCATTTTTTTGAAGGTGCTTATAATTTCAGAATTGTCATATTTTCTCTAATAATGTTTTCAGAATAAACCAATTTTCCAAAACAACATGTTCCTGAACATGGTTGTGGAAATGAACAAATTGTTTATACTACAAATTACCTATAATATTTCTATTTAGACTGTTTTTTTTTGTAATGCCTCATTGGTTAAAACTAGTCTTAGACAGTTTATCCTCTTTTGTTCACCATTTTATGTAATGGTTTCACCAGTATTTCAGTCACCCAAGCTGGAAACCTTAGGGAGGCCTTTGACAACCTCTACCTCCAACCACATCAGCTGCTAACATCTAGTCCCATACTCTATTAATTTTGCTTGTATAAAATTTCTCTCTCCCTTCCTTTCTTTTTTTAACTGAAACCTCCATATCTCAGGCCTCCCTCCCTAGAGTACTGTACAGCCCACCAAGATGGCCCATTGCTGCTATTCTCCTTAACATTTCCATATTTTCCTTTGCGCATTTCCTCAAATCATTTTTTTAAAACAAAGATCTAAGTCATCCTTTTGCCCCTCTTTAGAAAAGTACTAATTAACCACCACTGCATACAGAACAAAGCTCACATCTTATCCGTACTGTGAACTGACTTCAGCCTCATTTGGCCACCCTTTTCTCCCTGCAGTACCCTCAGCCCACCAAAATGGGGTGCTCACAGTTGCCTACATGTGCTATACTTTCATGTCTTTATTACTTGGCACACACTCTAAATGGGATGATTTTCTTACTTGTTTTTCCTCCTGTCACCCATTCTTCACGACTCAGCTGAAGTGCTGTTGTCCCACAAGTCTTCCTCAGTCCTCTTCATTCCTCCGCATCTGCTCTTCAGTGCCCCAGGCAGAATCACTATCCTTCTCACTGAGCCTTCATTTAAAATTTCTAGGTTCTCCTACTTAGTCTAAAAGACCCTGACAGGGATACAAAGAAATAGAAGATAGAGCCCCTGCTTTCAAAGATTTCACAATCTAGTAGGACAGACAGAACTTGAATACATGTAAAGTTATTTAAGATATAACTAAAAAGAAATATGACAAAAGTAGTGCAATCTAGTTTTGAGGCAAGAACCTTCCCGTTTTCATTTCTGCATTGTTCACAATGCCCCTCACTTTGTCCTTTCCATAGTTAGTGCTAATGTTTATTGATTTAGATACTTCCAAATAATTTGCATTCAATTGGGTTTATGGTTTATCCTCTATGCGAATTATGTAAGTGTGACTCTTTTTTCCTTCTTTGGTGTTGGGCAGTTTCTTTTCCAAGCTCTCATATATTACGACTTTGTGAACTCACTAGTATCAAAAGGTTTTTCTTAACCTTAACTGAGTTCTCAATGCATGAGGTGGAGTTGCAAGCAAAGGAATGTGAAGAAGCATTTAAGACATAGCCTTTGTGGTTAAGTGCTATGGCCGCTAACCAAAAGATCAGCAGTTCAAATCCCTCGGAGCTCCTTGGAAACTCTATGGGGCAGTTCTACTCTGTCTTATTTTTTTTATAGGGTCGCTATGAGTCGGAATTGACTCGACGGCAATGGGTTTGGTTTGGTTTTTGTTCTTAAAGGCATTTCAATTATTTGTGGAACTTGGGAACTTACTATGAAAAGCTAATTAATGAGTATCAGTACTCAAAACTTTTTGAGCAACATATTATTTATAGCCAGATGGATGATATAAACAGAATGGAGAGGTGACTGTAGGCTAAAATAGCATAAAGCTGTACAGCAACAAATAATTTAACTGATTTTTTGAAAGGATGAATTCTTCAAATCATCTCATCCCTTATTTGGATGAATTCTTACTGTTGAATTTCTTTGATTTTAAGTATGTTTCTTTTCAACTAGTCCTTGCCCCCAGGTCAGTGGTTTCAGTGGTAGTGATGGGACGTGCATTTCTATTTTTCGGCACTTCAGCAGATACATGTCATCTTTTATTTCTTCTGCAGTCACCACTCAGCATTCGTGGCTCCTTGTTTTTTCCAAGACGCAGCAGCAGAACAAGTCTTTTTAGTTTCAAGGGTCGAGGAAAAGATATAGGATCTGAGACTGACTTTGCCGACGACGAGCACAGCATTTTTGGAGACAATGAAAGCCGAAGGGGCTCGCTGTTCGTGCCCCACAGACCAAGGGAGCGGCGCAGCAGTAACATCAGTCAAACCAGTAGGTCCCCGTCAATACTGCGGGTGAACGGGAAGATGCACAGCGCCGTGGACTGCAATGGTGTGGTCTCCCTGGTTGATGGACCTTCAGCCCTCATGCTTCCCAATGGACAGCTTCTGCCAGAGGTGATAATAGATAAGGCAACGTCTGATGAGAGCGTAAGGACGTTTTAAATAGCTCAGGCAATCTTGCATCAGTCAGTCTCTCCGCAGGAGGGGCCTTCTCTCTCATCTTGTGAATGGCTCTGCATTTTGCAATACCCCTTCTGTAGAAACACACCTTTAACTCATTAACTTTAAACCTCATGCCATGTGTTGTAGGCATCTAATTCAAACATTTTCAGCACATGATTAAAAAATAACCACCAGCCGCTCCTTGGAAGCCCTATGGGGCGGTTCTGTTCCATCCTGTAGGGTTGCTATGAGTCGGAATCAACTCCTCGGCAGTGCGAGTCTATCATTTTATAATTGAAGATTAAAAATCATTCCTTTAGAGTACAATGTATAAAAGATATTTATCATTTCAGAAAATGCTGATCTTGTTAGTTGATAGAAGATCCTACTTCTGTAAAGAAAGTTGGATTATTGGCCTACTACTACTACTATTTCAGGTTGCTACTTCATATATACCTTAGTACTTAGAATCACTCTATTGGGTGATACTGTATTATCATCCCTGTTATACACACGGGGAAATTGAGGCACAGAAAAATAATGTAATTTTCCTAGGGCCACTCAGCTAATAAATTGTAGCCCTGAGGTTGAAATAGAAGCCCTCTGGTTAAAAACTTATGCTCTGTGCCTCTTCAGTGTGTAGTAGGTTTCCTGCAAATAGGGTAGTTATGCTTTAGAGTTCCCCCGTATCAATAAAATTTACCGCCTTCGTGAAAAAATCTCTATCAATTTTGCCTGGAATCTGTGAATAAAAATTTAACAACAAAAATACATTCATAGATACAAACATACATAAAAACAAAACAAACAAACAAAGCAACCGTTCCAAAACAACAACAGTTCCAAGAACTTAGCAAGTCATTGAGTGATTGAAGTAAAAAGTCTGCTTAGGGTTGAAGGCCAGCTCATTCTGGTCCCTAAAGTTTCTAGTGTACCTATTTAGGCCTTTCACTGTGTTGCACTAAATAACATCAAGGGCTTTGACTAACCCAGCAAGCTTTGCGTTCATGCTACATATTCATATATCCATGTTTGCAGACAGTATAGTATTTCAAGTGAGAATAAAGTTCCATCAAAGCCATGGCCACACACTTACTTCAGTTGGAATGACTACATGTGCTTGTAGAAACATGGGACCTCTCTGCTTGCATGATACAGCTTCAGCCCTTCTCTCAAGGCGCTTTTCCTTATCAAATAAGCATGTTAAATTTCTGTGGGGTCAGATCTTCGTTGTGTTTTTGCTTTTCAACAATGTGTATAATCTAAAATCTTATGTAATTTATATCAGATTTGGAGATTATTTTATATTTTTAATGAATTTGTTTTCATTTAGACCTTTATTTTTACCCCAGAAAAAAACAGTACCACAATAAATTATAAAACTACAAAACTGTAGGAATGGATTCTTCTAAGAGTCAATAGAAATGCAATAAACATAATGTGGCGTAATAATATGGCTGGGATGAAAAATCGCATTACAAATAATATAATCTATACACCTGAAACATGTCTACAAGGAGAAGAATTTGTTTAATCAAATTCTTTTCCCCCAATTCTTGTTTGACTTGGGGGAAAAAAAATACCCCTGCTTTTGGAAAGCCAGTAATTAGAGACCAAAGCAGAGAAAGCATGTTTATAGAGACCTAAATAAAAAGGCACCTGTTGATATGTGTGTGTGCACGTATACAACATACATACACACATGCACATATCTATGTATGTGTGTCTGTTTTATACACATACATATGTAACTATATATATACACACACACACAAACTATACAACTTTCCAACTTTAGAACTATATACGTTTGTGAAATGTATCTATTATAAAAAATGTGTATGTATGTATTTGTAAAATGGTGTGTATATATACATACACACCATACACAAGCAGATAGATGCAGAGTTGTATAGTTGTTCATTTGTGTGTGTGTGTGTGTGTTGCTGGCCTGAACTGAACCGCCCATGATGTTTTAAATTTGAATTAGTTGCCAAAATTTAAAAATAAGAAATCTCACATAGAAGTGAATTGACCTGGTAAGATGGAGCTCACATTCCTGCATGGCAACAAAAACCTTTAGAGCTGAACAGTGGTCACCTCTTTTACATGGAGCTTGCATTCTCCATTTTGCTATAGTCCCCATCAGTCAAAATTGCCTTTTTAAACTCAGTCATTTATCATCTTATATATGCTGGTCAGTTTATGAAATCTTTCTTGGCAGTAAAAAACAGTAATTAGCCTCCATTATATTATTGCTTAGACAAATAATGACAGAAATTTATCAGAGAGCCCTGAGATTCTATCCCTTTATACACACCACTGCCTTGATACTAGTTTAGCTCTTTTCATGTAGGACTCTTACATGGTAATATTATCTGACTAAATTTGAGACCCAGAGAAGTGAGGAGATGATGATAGTTACTATAACAATAAAAGCAGCTAGATTTTTTTTTTTTTTAATTTCCTGAGTATAAATTCTTTTAGTCTTCATAACAAGACTATGAGGCAGGTACTATTATTACCCCCGTTTTGCTGATGATGAAACTGAGACACAGAGAGACTAAGTAACTCTCCTAAGATATATAGCCAGAAAGTAGCAGAACCATGACTGGAACCCAGCAATCTAGTCTATAATTTTACTTACTCTCTATAACTAAAGTAAGGTTTTATTTTATACCTATAATTTATTAGAATCCTGTTCTTAAAATTAATTAATCATCTTTTTTTCAGGGTACAACCAATCAAATACGTAAGAAAAGACGATCCAGTTCTTATCTCCTTTCTGAGGATATGCTGAATGACCCTAATCTCAGACAAAGAGCAATGAGTAGAGCGAGCATATTGACGAACACTGTGGAAGGCATGTAACCATATTCTCTTTACTATACTAACTTTTTAAAATAAAGTTATAAAAAATCCTGGTCAGTCTCAAATAAAGTAAATGAACTTCTTAGGAGGAGTTCAGAGAATTTAAATGGTTTTAAGCAATAATAAGGTAACCAATGGGTACTCAGAATTCTCTTGGCATGTTTTATAAAGTGGGTAAAAGGAACCTAATTTGCTGTGAAACCTTTCACCAACAACACAATAAAATATTTTTTTAAATGGATGAAATTACTTGAGATTAAAGAGGAACATTGGGTGATATGACCTTTTAAACATAGTTTAATGGTAGTTGATGCAGAAAACCGGGTTAACCTAAACTGTGTGATTCCTTAACTGTGATCCTAGAAATTTTACCTAGCCTCTGAGTTTGTTCCCTCTTCTAATCTGAATAAGAAAATAATACCTACTTCACATGTTTATAAATTGCTGACTCTACACCCATTCTATGAAAAGGCCTTTGTAAAATGGTAACCTGTGATGTGATACCATATTAAAATTATGATGAAAGGGCATTAAAGCAGTTTGAAGAATGCAGTCTGAACAACAGTGGTTAGACTCGGAGATTCATTGAGAAGAGATTCAAAGGGTGACTACTTTTTAAAATGTGCTGGCTTTCACTGCCACTCCCATAATATGTCCCAGTTCTCACCTTGCCACAGGATAACCAGCCCCATTCCCAGTGGACCCAAGCAATGTTTCCAGTCACCCCCTAAGTTAATGATGACAAGTAAACGGGCTGATGGTGTGAAATATCTGGTGCGTGAGTCATCCATAAATTATTGTAGTCTCAACCTTTAGGGAATTTTTTTTTTTTTTTTCACATGTGAACCAGCAAGAGCTTTTCCTGAATAGGATTTTCTTACCGTCTTCAAGAGATCAAAGACACAGTGGGGAAAGCATGTATGTTGTTGAAAAACAAACAGTTCTCCTTTAAGAAAACGGTACTCCTGTGTACCATTCCGTGTCAGGGACAGGTTTTCTCTGAGAGATGCCCATATGTCTGCTTTCAGTCATTAATTTCTCTTCCTTTCCCACACTGATGTATCATGTTTGTTGACAGACAATACAAGACTTTTATGCAATATGCAATGCTTTCATAGATACAGCCCTGTTACGTTTGCAAAGTCTAAATTGGAAGATTTGTTTACATATTAAAGTGCACTGTGGATTTTTATCTGATTAGGAATAAGATATACAAATGGCTGACTTCATGTTCTTTATTTGTTTGCTTGTTTGTTTCCTCCAGAACTTGAAGAGTCTAGACAAAAATGCCCACCTTGGTGGTACAGATTTGCACACACTTTCTTGATCTGGAATTGTTCTCCATATTGGATAAAATTTAAGAAGTTGATCTATTTTATCGTAATGGATCCTTTTGTAGACCTTGCTATAACCATTTGCATAGTTTTGAACACGTTATTTATGGCTATGGAGCATCACCCCATGACTAATGAATTCAAAAACATGCTCACTGTGGGAAATTTGGTGAGTTTGTTATGGTGTTTTATGTACCTATAGTTTCTCTTTTTTTTCTGTTGTTATCATTGTCATTTCATTTTTGTTTAAGTGGGATGGACCTGCAGCTAGGTAATTATGCACCTCAAGAATTCACAATGGGAATCATTGTGCAGACCCAAGTTTCTAGTTATATATATAATTTCAAAAGATTTTGCGCTAGTGTTGGGCTCTGTAAATAACATTACCATTTCCATAAAGGATTGACCTCTTGACAGTTGACAGTGTTTTTGTAATCTAGCAGGTCTCTTGGGAGCAAAGCTTTCAAAATTTGATACTTTCTTACATATTTTATAGTTACATTGGTACTTCCTTTTGAGTACATACCCCACATATTTTTAGAAAAGCTATGAAAGCATTGTTTTGATACAATAGTAGCGAAGCATGTAGGCATTTCCACAGATGTAGATTTGAATCCTGATTGAGCTGCTTATTAGTTGTGTGACCTTGGAAGATTTTTAATTTTTAATTTTCTCACCTAAAAAATAAAAAATAATAATCCTTCATTAATAGTATTTTTGGAGGGATTAAACATTTTCTACTTAATAGCCTGACATATAGTAAGTACTTACTATGGGTTGAATTGTGGCCCCCAAAAATGTGTCAACTTGGCTAGTCCATGATTTCCAGTATTGTGTGATTTTCCACCATTTTGTCATCTGATGTGATTTTCCTATGTGTTGTAAATCCTTCCTCTATCATGTTATGAGGTGGGATTAGCAGCAGCATGTTAATGAGGCAGGACTCAATCTACAAGATTAGGTTGTATCTTAAGTCAATCTTTTTTGAGATAGAAAACAGAGAAGTGAACAGAGAGACGTTGGGACCTCATGCCACCAAGAAACAAGAGCCAGGAGTATAGAGTGTCCTTTGTACCCAGGGTCCCTGCGCTGAGAAGCTCCTCGACCAGGGAAGATTGATGACAAGGACCTTCCCCAAGAGCTGACAGACAGAAAGCCTTCCCCTGGAGCTGATGCCCTGAATTTGGGCTTCTAGCCTCCTAGACTGTGACAGAATATATTTCTCTTTGTTAAAGCCATCCACTTGTGGTATTTCTATTATAGCAGCACTAGATGACTAAGACAGAATCTGGTACCGAGAGTGGGGTACTGTTCTAACAGATACTGAAAATGTGGAAGCAGTTTTGAAACTGTGAATGGATAGAGGCTGGAAGAGTTTAAAAGTGCCTAATAGTAAAAGCCTAGATTGCCTTGAAGAAACTGTTGAAATTATGGATATCAAAGATAATTCTGGTAGGAGAGCTGTTACACTGGAGACTGCACAGACTGATAAGCACCAGCAAGAGAACCAGGAAACTAGCACGAGACAGCACTGGAGCTGACCCACGGATCAAGAGGGCTGAGTGCCTTTGCACAGCTGGCTTCCTGGCAGAATGGGGTGCCTCCAGGCACTTATCGGTGGATCTAGGCTTGCCATCCAGTGGAGCAAGAGAGCTGAGTGCCTTCTGGCTGAAATTTTACTGGCAGAGTTGGGTGCCTTCAGGCACTTATCAGTGGAGCTAAAGAGCTTTGGAACATTTTGTCCCAGCAGGGCAGAGGCAAGCAGGGCAGATGCGGTCAGAGAGGTCTGAGGGGCGAGAAGCCAAGGAACCAGGAAGCAGAAGCTGAAGAGACAAGGAGCACAGAAAGCAGAGCTGCCTCAGTCTCAAAGGGTAGTGCCAAGACCTCTGGGGCTTCAAAGGGTGAGGCCAGAGCCTCCTAGGTTTCAGAGAGTCAGATCTTTACCAACTCAGTTCAGTTGTGTGGGGCTGCCGTTCACGAGTGCCAGCAGGATGGGGCCAGATGCCCCACCCCTTTAGCTTTGTCCAAAGCTAAAGGGGTGGGGCAGCCATATCCATCAGGCAGAAGAACGGGGCCTGTGGGGCTGAATGAGCAGGGTCATCACTCAGATGGACTAGGAGAATGGGGCCTCCCAAAGCCGAGGGAGCGGAGTTGCTATTCCAGGGGGCCTGGAAGGTGGAGCTGAAGCCCAGGGCCGAGGAGCCTCCACTAACAATACAGAGAGTGTGGCCAATACCTAAAGTCTGGAGGGTAAGGCCATTGGCTAAGTGGTCTCAGGGAACAGAAGATTATTTGCAAGCCTTGAGTGCTAACGTAATGTGTTCTACTGACTTGCTCAGTGCCTGCTATCCCTTCTTTCCCTTCAATTTCTCCCATTTGTAATGGAAGTGTCTAGTTTGTGGCTGTTCCACTATTGTACTTTGGAAGCAAATAACTTGTATTCTAGGTTTCACAGATGAAGAGGAATTTTTGGAATTTGGACTTGGAGTTGATTTAAGACTTTTGCTGTTATATGATGGAGTGAATATCTTTTACATGTGGCGAGAACATAAATTTTGGGAGGTCAAAAGGTGAAATGTTACGGATTGAATTGTTTCCCCCCAAAATGTGTGTCAACTTGGCTAGTCCATGATTCCCAGCATTGTGTAATTGTCCACCATTTTGTCATCTGATGTGATTTTCCTGTGTGTTATATATCCTACTTCTGTGATGTTATGAGGTGGGATTAGCAACAGTATGTTAATGAGGCAGGACTCTATCTACAAGATTAGGTTGTGTCTTAAGTCAGTCTCTTTTGAGATATAAAACAGAGAAGCAGGCAGAGAGACAGGGAATCTCATGCCACCAAGAAACAAGAGCCAGGAGAATAGCATATCCTTTGTACCTGGAGTTCCTGTGCTGAGAAGCTTCTTGACCAGGGGAAGATTGATGAAATGATCTTCCCTCAGAGCCAATAGAGAGAGAAAGCTGATACCCTGAATTTGGGCTTCTAGCCTCCTAGACTGTGAGAGAATAAATTTCTCTTCATTAAAGCCATCCACTGTGGTATTTCTGTTATAGCAGCACTAGATGACTAAGATAGTACTCAAAAAGCTATTATTATTATCATTCTCACCACCATCACCATTGTCACCTTTTTAATGAATCAACAGAAGCAAGCCTTAAAAACAAGAATACTGAGAAACCAAAAAGGTTGAACTGGACACAGAAGACACAGGGCAGACAGGTGATTTGTAGGCCTCAGGAAGATGCCAGGTGTGATTCGGAAAACTGATGCCAGAATGATCTCTTAAATGTGAGTGCTGATCACACTCTAGCTTAATGGCCTTACAGCAAATAAAAGTGCTAATTTCTGGTAATGTGCATGAAGCAGGCAGAGGTTCTTTTTCAGGGCCAAAGGATCCTGGTTTTGACACTCCATCCCTCGTGAATAACTCTGGGCGTCTTTGTAAATGTCTATGTATGATCATTTTACTTTCACCATGGTCCCCAAACAGTTGATCTTTAAGGCCAAAGAGTTTGTTTCTGTGTCTTCTCTCCAAAATTGCTTATGAATATTCCCAGTCAGGATGTTTGTATCCCATGTGCTCTGCAAGTTAACATTCTTCCTTCCCTCTATTCCTCTTTGGAAAAAAAGTAGGATCTTCTGGCTTCTAATCATTGGTGGATGGCCAGTAACCTCTAGTTTAGTCCACCACATTACTGTGAACTCAAAAAGGATTCACCATGTCTCTCGTCCCTTATCATAGCTCCAAGTATGGGTGCTTTCTGCTACAGTCTTTGTTACGCAGTTATAGACCAAACCATTTCCCTTTGAACTTTCTTTGGTCAGTTTCTTTGGGTCAAAGAGTACCCACATGATTCATAAATGAGTCTTTCCACTGTTGCCTTTTTAAGTGAATCCTTTGATACTGGTGTCATGAATTAATGATGTTTTGCAATGCACTTTTGTGTCAAAGCTTTGAGAGTCTTACTTTAGCTTTCACTATGTCAATTAAACATTTTTTCTTCTGCTACTAATAAATCTTTAAAGAGTGAGTCAACATGTTCTTTATTACTCTAAGAGTAATTGGGCCAGAAAAAATAAGACTGGCTCAAAATTTCAGTTATCAATCTATGTTTCCTTTTTATTTTCTCCCAGAATAACTTCTTGACCCACAAAAATTTTTTGCAAAGAATGACTGTGTTAGTTGTTGAAGGTTTATATTTATCTGGAATTTTAATATGCTTCTTCTAAAATACTATCTAAAGGTGATCAGAGCTGACAGGACAATTAGAGCCTTTTAATGCTTGAATGAGAGCTATAGAAATAATGATACTTAGTGTCTTAGTCATCTAGTGCTGCTGTAACAGAAATACCACAAATGGATGGCTTTAACAAAGAGAAATATATTTTCTCACAGTC
The DNA here is from genome assembly GCF_024166365.1 of Elephas maximus indicus. NCBI lineage: Eukaryota > Metazoa > Chordata > Mammalia > Proboscidea > Elephantidae > Elephas > Elephas maximus. The sequence goes on along the minus strand of NC_064824.1, from coordinate 64,382,431 downwards.
TGGGAGGCTAGAAGCCCAAATTCAGGGTGCCAGCTCCAGGGGAAGCCTCTCTCTGTTGGCTCTGGGAGAAGGTCCTTCTCATCAGTCTTCCCTTCATCTGGGAGTATCTCAGCACAGAAACCTCAAGTCCAAAGGATGCATGCTCCCGCTCTTCATTGTTGATGGTATGAAGTCCTCACGTCTCTCCGCTCAGTTCTCTCTTTTATATCTTAAAAGAGATTGGCTTAAGATACTAACTAAGGTTGTAGATCTTGGCACTGGGTTTTGTTTTTTTTTTTTAATCCATCTTATTACATCATAGTGATAGGATTTACAGCACATAGGGAAATCACATCAGATGACAAAATAGTAGACAATTGTACCATACTGGGAATCATGACCTAGCCAAGCTGTCCGATATTTTGGGGGGACACAGTTCAATCCATGGCACTCCACCCTTTGGCCTCCAAAAATCCATGTCCTTACTACATGTAAAACATATTCACCCCATCATATCATAGCAAAATTCTTAAATCAACTCCAAGTCCGAAATCCAAAAATTTCTCTTCATCTGTGAAATTTAGAATACAAGTTTTCTGCTTCCGAAGGTACAATGGCAGAACAGGTACAAGCTAGACATTTTTGTTACAAATGGGAGAAATTGGAGAGAAAGAAGGGATAACAGGGACCAAGCAAGTCAGCAGAACATATTACCTTAGCCCTGACAGCATTTACACAATGGCCCTGCCCTCCAGACTCTAGGTATTGGCTACACTCTCCAGATTCAGAGTGGAGGTCCCTCAGCCCTGGGCTTCAGCTCTGCCTTCCAGGCCCGCTTGGATGGCAACTCTGCTCCCTGGGCTTTAGGCATACCATTCTTTTAGTACATCAGAGTGGCAACTCCACCCTTAGAAACACCAGAGGCCTTGGCTCCATCCTTTGAAACTCCAGAGGTCATGGCCTTACCTTTTGAGACTGAGGCAGCTTGGCTTCCTGTGTTCCTTGTCTCTTTAGCTTCTGCTTCCTTGGCCTCTCGGCTCCTCTGTCCTCATACCTGCCTCTGCCTTGCTGGGGCAGGTGTTCCAAAGCTCTGTAGCTACAACGATAAGTGCCTGGAGGCACCCCACCCTGTGAGTAAACTTTGGCCGGAAGGCACTCAGCTGTCTCACTCCATGAGCCAGCTCCAGTGCCATGTCATGCAGGGCTCCTGGTTCTGTTGCTGCTGGTCCTCTGCTTCTGTTTCTCACCATCTGTGCCTTCTCCAATGTTAACAGGTCTCCTCACTTCCTTCTGGATCTTCTATCCATTAACAGTTTCAAAACTGCTTCCACATTTTAGGTATCTGTTAGAGCAGCACCCCACTCCCAGTACCAAATTCCACCTCAGTCATCTAGTGCTGTAATAACAGAAATACCACAAGTGGGTGGCTTTAACAAAGAGAAGTTTACTCTCTCACAGTCTAAAAAAAAAAAATTCTACAATTCCAAATCTGGGGCATCAACTCCAGGGGAGGGCTTTCTCTGTCGGCTCTGGAGGAAGGTCCTTGTCATGAGTCTTCCTTCAACTGGGAGCAACTCAGCACAGGAACATCAGGTCCAAAGGACGCCCGCCCCTGCTCTTCATTCTTGGTGATATGAGGGCCCCCTGTCTCTCTGCTCACTTCTGTCTTTTGTATCTCAAAAGAAATTGGCTTAAGATACTATCTAAGTTTGTAGATCTCATCAATATAACTGCCACTAATCCTTCTTATTACATCATGGTGATAAGATTTACAACACGTAGGGAAATCACATCTGATGACAAAATGGAAGACAATCACACAATACTGGGAATCATGACCTAGCCAAGTTGTCAGATATTTTGGGAAAACAATTTAATCCATGACACCTAGTTTGTAGGATTAAGTAAAGTACTGATATACTTTTGTAAAGTGTCTAGCACAGTGTCCAAACTACAGTAAAGGTTAAGCAAATAGTCATCATTATCATTATGTTGATTCCATGCCTTCCAATAATACCAGAAAAAAATTCTGTTTGTCATTTAGGTCTTTACTGGGATCTTTGCAGCTGAAATGGTTTTAAAACTAATTGCCATGGACCCATATGAATATTTCCAAGTAGGCTGGAATATTTTTGACAGCCTTATTGTGACTTTAAGCTTAGTGGAGCTTTTCTTAGCAGATGTGGAAGGATTGTCAGTTCTGCGATCATTCAGATTGGTAAGTATAAACCAAGCTTACCATTATGTTCTACATATAAAGAATTCTTTCTTTGGGTTTTCATTCTTATTATTTAAAACTTCTGGGGCTTTGAATTAAAAGGCAAGGTTAGGTCTTAATATCTTGTAAAAGTTTATTTATTAATAAATGCATTTAAAGAGCTCAACAGAGCTCTTTAAATACTGGTGATGAGTATTTTAATTTTAGGATCTTGAAGACATGTTCAATTATAATTTGAAGTATATGCTAGTATAATAGAAGTATGTAAAGAAAATATTTTTTTCCCTGATAGGGGACTTACTTCACAGTGAGAAGCTTATGAGTTTACAAAATTCCAATCATTATAATATGTTCAAACTTTATGGATTTGATAATTAAATATCAAATCATTGGCCCAAAACAATTGTTTTGACATCAATTAAAAAAAAAAAAAAACTTTAAAGACTAGTTAAGTATTTTTTTCTGACGTATAGGGCTTCATCACAATGTCAGCATGAAAAAAATTTATAAAAGTATCATAAAATAGAATTAAGAATAAATGATCAATTCTAAAAGAGATAATATTAAAAACCATAATTTAAGACTTTTATAGCGATCCTGAACTACAATTACACATTTCCTTTCAAAAATATGTATGGTAATCCATGCCAAAGCAACAGGAATGTTGAAAATCGTTGAAAATGAAAAATAGGAGTAATTGAGTTTAGGAAGGTAGTAACGGAAATAGTACAGGGCTTAATGTCTGCATAAAATTTAGAACAATCATCAAGATTGGAAACATTACTGAAGGACCCTGGTGGTCATGGCCACCAGACCTTCTGTTGGCCCAGAACAGGAACCATTCCCAAAGCCAACCCTTCAGACAGGGATTGGACTGGACAGTGGGATGGAGAGGAATGCTGGTGAGGAGTGAGCTTCTTGGATCAGGTGGACACTTGAGACTATGTTGGCATCTCCTCCCTGGAGGGGAGATGAGAGGGTAGAGGGGGTTAGAAACTGGCAAAATGGACACAAAAAGAGAGAGTGGAGAGAGCAGGCTGTCTTATTAGGGGGAGAGCAATTGGGAGTGTGTAGCAAGGTGTATATAAGTTTTTGTGTGAGAGACTGACTTGATTTGTAAACTTTCACTTAGAGCATAAGAAAAATTAAAAAAAAAAAAAAAAAGATTGGAAACATTGAGAATGTCTTCATGGTTATTAATGTTAAGCTTTGTGTCTGCTTTTAGCTCCGGGTTTTCAAGTTGGCAAAATCCTGGCCAACATTGAACATGCTGATAAAGATCATTGGTAACTCAGTGGGGGCCCTGGGTAACCTCACCTTGGTGTTGGCCATCATCGTCTTCATTTTTGCCGTGGTCGGCATGCAGCTCTTTGGTAAGAGCTACAAAGAATGTGTCTGCAAGATCTCCAGTGACTGTACGCTCCCACGCTGGCACATGAATGACTTCTTCCACTCCTTCCTGATTGTGTTCCGTGTGCTGTGTGGGGAGTGGATAGAGACCATGTGGGACTGTATGGAGGTCGCTGGCCAAGCCATGTGCCTCATTGTTTACATGATGGTGATGGTGATTGGAAACCTAGTGGTACGTAATCAGATGTTCAAACATTTAAACTTCTTTATGGGTAATTGTTACATGATGATATAATCTGTTATTTCTATAATTTTAAGATGACTTACATCTGAAACTACTAATTATAATAGAATATTGATTATTTTAATACAAAGAAGAACAGAAAAGAAAATACTGTCTTAATTTATCTTCACATATAACCCATTTTTACATTTTTCAAAATAACCTACTCATTTTAAGGCAAAGCTTTCTACTTAGTTTTCTAAGTTTGATAGTGATGTCAAATGAATTAAATATGTGGTTTTCATGCTTCTTAAAAGTTCATTCAAATATTAAACTATACTAGTAAATACTATATGATTAAGGCAACAACAGAATGAAGTCATAAGGAAAGAAGGCAAATGAAGTCAGTGGTCCTACTGCCTTAGAGTCACAGATAAGATTCACATCTATAACAGGGATTGGCAGACTATGGCCCACAGGCCAAAATGAAACCATTGCCTATTTTTTTGTGGAACTGTGAATTAAAAATTATTTTTACATATTTAAATGCTTGAAAATATCAAAAGAAGAATAATACTTCATTACACATGAAAATTATATGAAATTCAAACTTCAGTGTCCATAAAGAAAGTTTTATTGGGACACAGACATGCTCATTCATTTATTTATTTTCTATGGCTACTTTCGCACTACAATAGCAGAGTAGTTCTGATAGAGGCCCTGTGACCTACAAACCCTAAACTGTTTATTGTTTGTACTTTGCCAGTCACTACTCTACAGTATCTCTTTTGCATAGCAACCTCCCTGCTTCTCCATTAGTGTTTTTTTAGCTTGTACTCCTTCCCAGTTTCTTTGTATCTTCTTATATCTGTTGGTGAAAACTTTCAAGACTCCAATCAGGAGAAAATTGGGGTAAGATGCTCTTCCATAAGCTACTCAATATCCAATGTCCTCACATTGGCTTGGCTCATGTGGTCAGCTTGGTATCAAACCCCTAACTGGGTATTCCAGAAAGAGGGGTATGCTACCAGCCATATGGTAAGTACTTTCACTTCCCACTGGCTTGAAAAGAAGTTGCTGACAATTTTTTTGTCCTTGCAGCCCCCATGTCAAAATGTTACTCAAAACCTAGGATAGAAACCAAAGTTCAGCAAATTGCATCCTAAATGGGACTGTGCCAGACCTATACCAACTGAATTAAGCAATTCAAGTTCCAGACCCTTATTGAACAAAAATATACACATCGTGAATTACCATCCTGTAATGCTTTATCATCCTCCAGTTGTTTTAATAAATATATTTTCTATTTGTATGTAGGATTAGAAATCCCTGCAAATATGGAATGGAATGTACCTTCTCTACTGGGTTGTTCTTTGGAGTTTAAGTTTTGTATTCACAAGCTTTTGTAGTGAGATTTATTTGTATATTCCTTCTTAGAAGATTTTTAAGATAAAAATATTGAAACGTCACTCTTTGTAAGGTATAGGATGTCAAAACATACCACACCAAAGCCAAAGGTCACAAGTAATATAAATGTTTATTACTCAAGTGTATGTAAAGTGAGGAGGATTCCCTGGGCTCTCAACAAATAATTCGTTCAATGTTTTTAGTATCTTCTGCGTGAAAGGAAATGTATTTAAGGTTTGTGAGGTGTTCAAAAAATGTACCTATGATATAATCCCTGTCTTCAAGATACTTACAGTCTGTTTTGACAAAGAAAAGTGGTACACAAAAATTGTCAGACAAGGAAGAAGTGGTAAGTGCTGGCAGTGAGGTAAAAAATAAAATGCTCTTGATATTTGGAAGAGAAAGAGAGAAGGTCTAGATTGTTATTCAAGGACAACTTTTAAAGTGGGGCTTTAAAGAATGCCTAATACAATATTGCAGCATGAACAGAAGTGAAAGGCAACTAGCTTTATACTTATAAATAGGTGAAATATGCTGCTGTCTGTTTAATTCATATAAAACTGGTGATGAGTGACTCATATTGGGCATTCGTTAGTTATTTGTTAGTGATAGTGGGAAAATACGTATATAATTCACAAAATTTATAACCAACTCAAATAATTAAGGAACTACCAATAATATTTGATTAGAATCTGAAAGAAAAAAAATATTTATGATATAGTCCTCTGTGTGTTAGAGTTATATGTTAGACCTATTATTTTTTTCTTTCTCTTATTTATTCTTTAGGTTATCTTACTCCCAATTAATTGAAATGGTTAATAACCATAAATTTTAGAGGGTAATTTAGGAAAATAGAAGATTTTAGTCAGCTCAAGTCTTCATTAGGAAACTGGTAAAGACTGTTCATCAGAATGAGACTTTGAATCAAATATAGATTTTATTAACATTTCTTTTCTTGCCTCATGTGATAATGGATAGGTGACACAGAATGGACCAGGTTTTATTTTGTGACATCCATTACATTACAATAAAATATTAAGAGTCTTGTTATGATTTTTGAAGGAATGAATGTTATTATAGTATGTATTCTCAATGAAGAAGTAACACAACAGATTTGTATTATTGAAAAGGAAGTCCATTAACACTTGCCTTGCTTAGGGACGTCAAAGCAATAAAATGGGCCCTATCAACATTCTTATTAAAACATACACATACACAAATATACATTTCCTACTGAGATATATGTTTTCATTGACAAGAAAGAACAAAATGAAAATGAACTATTTCAGAATTCCTTAGTGATCAATCAAAATTGCTTTCTATGATAACCAAGCAAGTCCTTTTTTTTTTTTTTTTTTTTTAATGACTTGGACAGTTTTGACCTGCCCTCTTCTACTCACATCTTTGAGAAATTGCTTTAGGTCTGGACAAAAATGAAGGATGAGTCCCTTCTCCTCAGTTAGGTCTAATTTTGGTTATTTTAATATAAGGTAGACATTTTTGGACACAGAGACTTACATCAAAGGGTCATCCAATTGCTTTTTGTTTCCTACATAAAACAATGTTTAAATACAATTTACATGTTTTCAGCCCTCTGCGAGAATTCTTTTTTGTTTTGTTGTTTTTGTGTTTTGTTTTTTATAATATTGAGTTCACCTGGATCCCTGCCTCAGGGAAGAAAAGCATAAATGGTTTTGTTCACAACCAGGATTTTGCTTCAAGGATAGGAGTTGCTTTTACCTCTTTTGTAACTTCTTCTAAGGCCAAATGATTGGCAATGAACCAACTCAGTCAAAATGCCATTTCCTCATTTGAGTCAGGTTCAATGGGCAGGTCCTTTTCTATGCTTTGAAAGCCACATTAAGTAGCAAGCTGGCACAATTCTTGGACAGAACATTTTATTACAGGACCTATACAAAAATTTTTCTTTTTTTTTTTTTTTTATACAAGCATTATATGTTCTTTTTGTTGCAACAAGTGATATTTTTCTTCCTGAAAAAGTGAATACAGATTTTGGTCTGAGGATTTAAACACAGAAGACATAGTTGAAATTTTCTTGTTCTGCTTGTTTCTCACAGGTAACAAATAGTAATTGTAGGGGAATATCAGAAGGGCTTTTTAGGTCCATAAAAGGGAATTTGACTAAAGGACTCTTCCTACAGAGATGAACTTAGAAATGACATAATGACAATGGTGAGGGACCAATCTCTCTGCTCTCTGTGTGCTTTAGTTGTCTAGTATTGCTATAACAGAAATACCACAAGTGGATGGCTTTAACAAGCAGAAATTTATTTCCTCACAGGTTAGGAGACTAGAATTTTCTAGGGGAAGGCTTCCTCTCTCTGTCGGCTCTGGAGGAAGGTCCTTGTCTCTTCAGCTGCTTCCTGGTTCCTTAAAGATTTCTGTGTGTCTTAGCATCTATCTTACTCCATCTTCCCTTCTTTAGCTTACTTGTTTAATCTCCTTTATGTCTCAAAAGAGATTGACTCAAAACACACCCCACACTGATCCTGCTTCATTAACATAACAAAGGCAACCATTTCCAAATGGGATTATAATCACAGGCATAGAGGTTAGGATTTCCAACACATATTTTGAGGGAACACAATTCACTGTACAACACCATGATATTCTTTCATGGGTATTGCTGATCCTCTGCCCCGCAGAGTTCACAGGAGCTACTATGTGGAGAGAGTGGCCAGGAGTCTACAGTCTCCTCTGCCCATGCCATACGTTCTTATCTATATGTGAAGAAGTGCAGATTTTCATTGCTGGTTTAGATTTTGGTCTGTATTTCAGAAAAGCGTGCTTATTTTCTTTTTTTCTGTCTCCTATTTCTCCACCCCCCAATCCTACCCCAATGTAGGTCCTGAACCTATTTCTGGCTTTATTATTGAGCTCATTTAGCTCAGACAATCTTACAGCAATTGAGGAAGACACAGATGCAAACAACCTCCAGATTGCAGTGGCCAGGATTAAGAAGGGAATAAATTATATGAAACAAACCTTACGTGAGTTTATTCTAAAAGCGTTTTCCAAAAAGCCAAAGATCTCCAAGGACATAAGACAAACAGAAGATATAAATGGTAAAAAAGAAAACTACATTTCTAATCGCACACTTGCTGAGATGAGCAAAGATCTCAATTTCCACAAAGATAAAGATAAGACCAGTGGTTTTGGAAGCAACATGGACAAATACCGGGTGGAAGAAAGTGACTGTCAATCATTTATCCATAACCCCAGCCTCACAGTGACAGTGCCAATTGCACCTGGGGAGTCTGATTTGGAAAATATGAATACCGAAGAACTTAGCAGTGATTCAGATACTGAATACAGCAAAGGGGTAAGATTACTTTATACACATTGTGTTTCATATTATTAATAGGTATGAAATGAACGAAAATGTAAGATTTTCCATTATTAATTTTTCTAATATTGCGTGCTGATGGGTATTTGGGTGTGTGTGTGTGAGTTTATACAACTACCTGATTGTTCATCTGATAAGGTTTTACTTAACGGCATTTAATAATTGACTTAATCATCTTCTTTAGCCATATTTGGAAGCACCAACTTATTTTTGAGCCTTTCCTTCTTTCATCCCATATTTGTTATCAGTTGTAATGTCATCTCCATTCTCCTTCCACGTTGTCTATTGAATCCACCTGTCCTCTTTACCACCGTTACCTTTGCGCTCACTACTTCTTACCTGGACCATTTCAAGTGAAGTCCCAACTAGTCCCTCTGCCTTCATTTTCCATCTATTCCAATCCACTTGTTTGATTAAATTTTCTGGGGTCCAATCCTTATCATGGAAACCCTGGTGGTGTAGTGGTTAAGAGCTACGGCTGCTAACCAAAAGGTCGGCAGTTTGAATCTACCAGGCTCCTTGGAAACCCTATGGGGCAGTTCTATTCTGTCCTGTAGGGTCACTATGAGTCTATATTGACTCGACGGCAACGGGTTTGGTTTTTTGGTTTTAATCGTAATCGTATCATTCCCATCCTATGATATACCCATGGTCCCCAAAGTCTTCCACATTATGGGCTGTATGTATAGCCTTTACACTGTGGCTCAAACTAGCTTGGACCATCTGTGTCTTCTAGTGCTCACCTGTAGATCCTACATCTGTATCCAGCCAGCTTCCTTCTGGGTCACAAACACTGTCTACCTTTGCTTGGGATTTCCTTCTCTGGTGAAGATCTTATATACATCCTTCAAGTCTTAGCTCTCAGGTTGCTCATCTGTAAAATTATTAGTATCTAAATTAAAAGGTTAGGTGAAGATTAAATAAATTAACACATGTAAAATGTGGTACTCAGAGTGCTGAAAGGTGTTAGCTATTACATCCTTCCTAATTTCTCCCCAAACACATGTGATCTCTCCTGTTTTTGAACCCCACATAGTTTTATGCCTCTTCCTGGATTTATTATTTAGCCTTGCATTTTAATTTTTTGAGAAATTATTTTATGCATCAAATGGTACTGTAAACTCATTGAGATCAGGAATTATTTTTTAAACCTTTTTTTTTTTTGATACCTTCCCATCATGTGGTAGTGTCTACTCTAAGTGACTCAAAGTATGTACTGAACTATTATTTGTAGTAATATGGAATATAATAACCAAAGTGAGTTATGCAAGTACTTTTTATGACTTCTCTTTGAAGTTTGAAGATTTCATTTTTAAATAATTTATTTTTCTTTTTTTAGGTCACGCATTAGAAAGTATTTGTCAGGCTTTTGTCAGATACCTCCTATCTCCTTAACCCTATATTAAGACCTGGCCTCCATGAATTTATAGTAGATTCTGAAATAAAGATTAATACATATGGAATATAGAATTTACAGTATATTTTAATATATACAGTATATATACATACATAATATATATAATTATATGTTATATAATTTTATACATGTGCATATGCTTAAATTGTGTAGCTAATACTGTAGGTGTTGTAAAATAAGGAAAGCAGAAGCACTGTAGCCCAATGTGGCGATGCATTTAACTGGAACAGATGAGAATGAAATCACGGATGGGCTGATGAGATTTGAATGAATAGAAAGATACATAAAGGCATTCCAGGCAAAAGAAACTTATTATGGTAAAAACCCCTGCACATAAATCTTATTCATTGTATTTCTTTCACCATTACTTAAGGGAATTGTTGAGTTGATACTGTTCTCCTAAGATAATATCAAAGTTTTCCTTCACTTAAGGAAACATTTCAGAAATGTATCCTATCTCACGTAATACATTATATTGGAAACACCATGGCTTGCTTATGTTTTTATGTCCTTTTAAATCAACAATAACATTTAATTTGAGAGAAATGAAGTGGCCAAAATATTACTGAAATTTGATGTATTTTAGTAAACTTCAAATTATCTTTTTTTAGCCTCTGTCTTTTAATCTCCATTAGTTTTTAATGAGATCTGAAATATTAGGTTCATTACATTATTAAGCTAGCTGTTTTTCCATACCATTTTAAGTGACCCTAAAGTTTAGTGATTACAGAGTCCCCAGAATGACATTATAAAAAAAGATTACCTCATTCTTTGGGACTACAGAGCTGGTATTGTGCCTTTACCGTATTGCAGAAAGAAAATAAACCAAAGGATGTTAAGTACAAGTGTACACCTCTGCTGAGCTGTAAGCTCATTAGCTTTCTCTCTGCCTGTCTTTAGCTGATTTGAGCAATAAAAGCCTCATTATTCTACGTAAAGGTAACAGTCCGTTCAGCCCTAGCTTTGTTTAATATATATATATATATATATATATATATATATATATATATATATATAGTGGTCATAACACGTTTGGACTCTTCTGTGTTCTGACACCCAGACTTTTCTTTCTTGGAACAGCCAGATGATGTTCAGCCCCCTTTCTCTGGTTCTTAGTCTTCTTTTTCCTAGTGGAATTTTGTGGTATTTATTAGAACTGTTTTCTGTGAAACCTAGGCAATGAATAACTCAGACATGTGCATTAAAATTTATTTCTGTTAATTATTTTTATTACAGTTACTTGTATAATTTTTAATATTCCCTTCCTAAGGTTGCTGTGGAAACCCTGGTGGTGTAGTGGTTAAGTGCTACGGCTGCAAACCAAAGGATCGGCAGTTTGAAACCACCAGGCGCTCCTTGGAAACTCTATGGGGCAGTTCTACTCTGTCCTTTAGGGTCACTATGAGTCGGAATCGACTCGACGGCACTCGGTTTGGTTTGTTTTGGTTTCAAGGTTGCTATCGGAATCGACTCGACAGCAACTGGTTTGGTTTGGTTTTGGTGGCGCAGTGGTTAAAGCACTTGGCTGCTGACCAAAAGGTCAGCAGTTCAAACCCACCAGCCTCTCTGAGGGAGAAAGATGTAGCTGTCTGCTTCCATAAAGATTTACACCCTTGCAAACCCTGTGGGACAGTTCTACTCTGTCCTGTAGGGTTGCTATGAGTCAGAACCGACTTGATGGCAGTGGGTTTGGTTTGGCTTGGGTGGGAAAGTGATTCACCACTGTAAGTCCCAAACAACACAAGTTCTTGTTGGGTAAATGATGTGTGTACACCTCTCTGACATGTCCCTCTCTCTCCAGGACAAATTGACAACTCCTTCCACTTACACTCTTTTTCTATGCTTTGCAGACACTTCTTCTAGAGACTCTGCAATGCTTCGTTGCACTTGGTGGTTAACACACGGGTCTCCCCCTGCTTGACTGAAAGTTCCTTAAGGCTAAAGACACTTTATATATCTTCACATAGCCAGTGCCTAGCATAGTGCCGGGTACACAGTAAATGCTCGATATGTATTTATTGAGAGAATAAAATGATTAAATAAATTGTGCATATGTGTTTCTAAGTAGCCAAAGAAATTATTTCCAAGATAGCAAATAAGGAATAAAATACTTTATATACTTCAAAAACATTTACATGCAAGAAATAATATCCTACAAATTTCAAAGTTTGTGGTTACTTTGGCTTGAAGATGGAAAACCTGGGTATCAAAATCAGATTCTAAAAATGCCTTTGAAGAACAGGAATCTGAATTTTCTTTTGTAGCCCATGAACCCTTCTTGAAAGCATGGCATTTTGTTGTTAGTTGCCTGAAATTTAAGGCGCTTTCAATTATGTTGTCTAATATTAATATTCTTCAGTATTATTAGTTTCCTTGTCGTGCCATTATGGTCATATCTACATGAGAAAAATGTACTTTTCTTTTTTATTTCTGTGGCCTATGAGTATAATATACAGAGTAATATAGGTTGTCCTAAGGAATACATAAACTAGTTAGATCATTTAGCACAGTGTTTGAGTTGATGAGCCCTTACAAAGTATTATCTACAATTATTCTTATTGTTTTGAATTGATCATCATTATTATCATCTAAGATAATCATGTTCTTATTGACAGACACTGGCATAAGCATATAGACTTTAAGACTTTGTCTTTCTTCATAAGAAATTTTCCATAACATATCTCAAAGTATGTCATCTTGAGTATGTATATTCAAACGCACTTGACCGTATACTGGAATTGAAAATTATAAAGGTTCAAGACTTACAGGAAGTTTGTTAGAACACTTAGAAGGAACATTAAGATACAACTAACGGTTCGAGGATCTTTTTCTCCAGCAGCTTGAAATTAAAATATTTGTAATATGACTTTTGTTTTTGTTTTTTCTTTTAGTTTTGTCTACTAAAAAATGCAGGTTGTCTTTATGGATCTGGAGTGCCTGTTAGCCTTCCATGCTAATCTCCGCCGCTCTAATTCCTGTAATCGTTAGGTTCTACTGCCCATCCAGATGCAGTCCCCAGATTCTTGAGCTAAGTCTTCCCCACTTTGTAACCTTCTTCTCTTTCCAGGCCTCAGATGGCCTTTGAAATATTGATTGCGACTTTCCTGAGCCTTTATGAGACAAAAAAAGACAAGTTTTCATTACCCGATAGACAAAAACTCGTGATTCAATACATTTGGGCTATTTAGGTCTTGGCCATCGCCTTAGTGTATGGTTAAGGCTCTAGGCAGTACGATTGGTTTGGTGTCTACTACTAACCTAAAGGTTGGCAGCTCCAACCCACCCAGTGGCACTGTAGGAGAAAGGCCTGGAGATCTGCTTCCATAAAAGATTATAGCCAAGAAAACCCTATGGAGCTGCTCTACTCTGTAACACATGGGGTAACCGAGAGTCAGCCTACTCTGTAACACATGGGGTAACCATGAGTCAGAATCGATTCAACAGCAACAGGTTTGGTTTAAAAAAAAAAAAAAAAAAACCCACTGCCATCGAGTTGATTCCGACTCATAGTGATCCCATAGGACAGAGTAGAGCTGCCCCCAAGGGTTTCCAAGGAATGGCTAGTATATTCGAACTGTCGACCTTTTGGTTAACAGCCAAACTCTTAACCACTGCCCCACCAGGGCTCTGGTTTTGTTTTAGGGTATGATTAAGAATGCAGACTCTGGAGGCAGAATTAAAAAAAAAAAAATCCAAACCTTCTACAGAGTCAATTCCAACTCATAGCAACCCCATAGGACACAGTAGAACTGCTCCATAGGTTTTTCACGGCCGTAAATCTTTACAGAAGCAGACTGCCACATCTTTCCTCCACAGATCAGCTGGTGAGTTCAAATCACCATCCTTTCGATTGGCAACCGAGTGTTTAACCAGTGTGCCACCAGGGCCCTTGGAGGCAGAATACCTGGCTCAAATCCAAGCTCTGCCACCTAGAGCTATTTACAGCTCTTTTTTTTTTTTTTTTTCATTTTCCTTGTATACACACTAGAGTTGTAACGAAGATTAAATTATGTAAGTAAATAATTGTACAAATGCCTGTTGGAGAGTAAATACTTTATTATAGGTATAGGGTTGAGTAGTCAGGTACACATTCAAAGTAACTATTTGCTTACAGGTTAAATTTAAGAGAGGTAGCATTATGTGGAAGGGTGGTTCACATTTTTAGTGTTTAAAAAACACACTTGGGGAGATTGTTACGTGCCTTTTCTGGGCTGTATTTTCTGTATTCTCTCGTCTGAATCTCATGCACAGATTCCCTGTCAACACTATTCCCAGTGGTCACTGTCATGGAATGAGTTGGTAGGGAAGATGAACCATTTCATTCTGGCTTGCTTTGATCCAGGTTTTTAAGATATTATTTTCTTCCTTCAGGAGTGGGATGTATTTTTCTTGTTGCCTGATTAGTAACCTACATTTTGAACAACAAGAAGGAGCATATCTGACCTTTGACCTGTCACCCCCCCACAGCCCCTCAAAACTCTTATGGCCTAGCATTCTATTTTCCCAATATATTTTGCTGAGATTTTTCAGTCTTCTTCCTGAATTAGCTCTCAGACAAGTTTCTTTGTCCTGGTTGAAACAATGAAATATATACTCTAGAGTAAAAAAGAGAAAATATATGATAATAAAACATCTTACCTGAAAATGACCAAATAGATGAATTCAAATAAAATGTTTAGTAAAACATCTTAAATGCTTCTGAGGAAACAGTTGGCAATTAGAACATCAGCATGTATTTGAAGATACAACTTGTGTCTTAGAATCAAGAAAGGCCGTTATCATCTCATGCTACCATAAGAATAAAATTGCTATCACTGCTCCAGGGAACACGGAGACTCAACTGATTGCTCTTCTCAGCGTCCGCCTCTTCCCGAGGCACGGTGCTGTCCTGTCAGCACACAGGAACATTAACGATGCGCTACATAGGTTTTTACTATTAGCAGTGAATCATTTCCTCATTATGAGCCTCAAATGGAGCATGAAATGCACCCGTTCACTCAGTAAATATTTATTGAGACATACTGTGCTCCAGGCATCTTGCTGAGAATTACTTAGGAAAAAAATACTGATTTTACCCAGCTGCAATAATTTAATCTGACTGCCCTGGTAGCACAGTGGATAAGACCTCAGGGCTGCTAACCGAAAGGTTGGCAGTTCGAATCCACCAGCCACTCCTTGGAAACCCTATGGGGCAGTTCTGCTTGTTCCTATAGGGTTGTTATACTTGGAATCGACTTGACGGCAGCAATCTGGTTTGATCATCTGGTTCAACTAAATTTTCAGTAGTATAGCTATTTTTTTAAATTATGCCAAGAATCTACAAAAATAAAAAAAATATGTATTAGTGGAAAGCTTTTTCTTAGAGGGTTAAAGGGACATTTCCTTAGATTTCAGTCATTACAGGTGATTTCTGCCTCTGCTATAAAGATGAAAAATGAGATATTTTGAAGAATGTAGCATTGATTTTGGAAGTTCATATAAAGTCTAGGGAAAAGCATTAAATTTATCACTTACTCTCCAAGAATTTTAAAAGTTAACAGTCCTATATGATCTTAAAGTACTATAGACTCTTAAGGCTTCTAGAGAAGCTTCTGTACGTACCACTAATCTAATCCCCTTAGTCTTTACTGCTTTCTTTGATGGAGTCCCTGGGTGTGCAGATGGTTAATGTGCTCTGCCGATTTACTGAAAGTAGACAACTAGACCTTTTTTCTGAGGAACCCCAGATGGACTCTAACCATTCAATTAGCAGCGAGCACATTAATCATTTGCAACACCCAGGGACTGCTCCCTGGTGCTAGGACGACTGTTTGGAATAGTCCTGAATTGAAGCAAGGGGACCAGGTCTTTGTACACTGCATCAAACAGTCATTGGATGCAGCCTCTCCCTCCACCCCTCTAAGAGAGGTCGGTATAACCTGGGGTGAAGCTGCTCCCTTCTGCCACTACAATTCCCAGAGAGACACTCAGCTGTAAGTGTTCAGAAGCCAATACTCCTGGCAGCTGGAGGAATGAGTGACTTGCCTGAGTGCGGGATCCTGGGTAGTACACCACAGCATCCGCTACATTACAGAGACCATAGAGAGTAAGAGGATAATTGATCAACTTCAGCATTTGAGAGGTGGGCAGAAAAAAAAAAAAAGCATGAAAGAGACTAGGGAAAATATACAGACATTAGCCACTTTCACATACACTATGTAATTATTTTCCTTATAATAACCCTGGAAAGTAGATACTATTGATTTATATTTACAGATAACCGAGATTCTAAGAGAAAAGGAAAAATTCTGGTTATTCGCTTACATATCTGGCGGGAAGAGCGGGAAGGGGGAGTCTTAAATTTTGAATTTCAAGTTCTAACCACCATGCCACTTGCTAGAAAGGTAATGGAGTTGTAAGTTGTTGTTGTTAGGTGGCATCAGGTCAGTTTCGACTCGGTGACTGACCCTGTGTACAATAGAATGAAACAGTGCGCAGTCCTGCACCATCCTCAGAATCCTTGTTATGCTTGAGCCCATTGTTGCAGCCATCGTGTTAATCCATCTCCTTGAGAGTATTCCTCTTTTGTGCTGACCTTCTACTTTACCAAGCATGATATCCTTCTCCAGGGACTGGTCCTTCCTGATAGCATGTCCAAAGTATGTGAGACGAAGTCTCGCCATCCTTGCTTCTAAGGACCGTGGTGGCTGTACTTCTTCCAAGACAGATTTGTTTGTTCTTCTGTCAGTATTATTTGAGAGAGGAAGAATATAATTATTTGACATTATACCCCTGTTATTTTGCAATCCGGATCGTATTTTCTATTATAATGGTCCTGTCCATTTGCTGATTCATATTGCTCTCTTAATCATCCATAATTCTGATTTATTAGGTTATACTCTGCCTCAATAATAATTCTTGGTTTAAGTTTGGGTGTTTAGATTTGCTGCCCTCGAACCGTATCATATTCCCTTTTTTATTAAATTGATTTTCTACTCCTAGAATTTTATTTCTTTCTTGAGACTGTATAATTCTTCCTTTTCCATCCACTCAGTATTATCTGTATATTTTATATATTATAGTATGCATGTGTGTGTGTTTATAAAAAAAAAATTTACTAAAATATTATAGGATGCACCCCTATTCTTTCATTCATATTATTGATAAATATGATAAACTCCTCTGGACTAAATTCAGGCCTTTCTGGTTACTATCCAGTGCATTCTCCCTCTGGTGACAACCGTGCTGAGGTTAACAAGCTCTTGGTAATACTAAGACATACCCAGCTCTCCCTAGCTTGCTGATGAGACTGACATGTGATTCAGAACCATTACTAAAATCCAGCTTTAAAGGTTCTTCTTGGTCTACATGACCTATCATGTCATTATAGAAAAAACATTAACTTGGCATCATTTCTTCTACATACCACCACTTTGTTTTCTTTCAAGCCTCGTGCTCTTTCAGGACAATGTGTAAATTAACACTGATTTACTGTATCATCGTTAACATTAAAGCTATATTAATGTCTCAGGCGTGCGCATATTGCTACCTTAAGATACGCCTTTTCAGGCCCTATTTATTTGAATAAATCTCTTTTATTTAAGGGCACATGAAGAATTCCCATATATGCAATTTTTTGGTATTATTTTTGATGTTTTTGCCGATGTATAAGTTAGAATTCCTTTTAGCTGCATGCAGTGAAAACCCAGCTACTGGTGCAACTAGATAGAACATTCTGTTTTCCACATGAAAAGGCGTCCAGAAATTAGCAGCCGCCAAAGGCTCCTAGCCTCCACCTGCTTTACTGCTGTGCTAGCCTTAGCTTTGTGTCTTTCTTCTTCTTAATATCTACAGTCACAGATGCCTGTTCCACCTATAGCCTCATATCCAGGTCCCAGACAGGAAAGAGAATTAAATAGAAAGGAGCAGAAGTGGAGCCTGACACACTTGCCTTAGGAAAGCCAAATATATATATATCCTCAGCAGATTTAGCTTATGTTTATTGGCATGAACTGTGTGACATGGCCAGCCCTAATGATGAGGGAGCCTGGCGGAGACAGGATATTTATCTGGGCGTATTGCTTCTCTGAATAAAATTTGGACTCTGTTAGTAAGGTACTCTGGGAGATACTCCTCGAATATTACGATGATGACGGTGATTGTTATTCCTTTATGAAAATGTCCAAAGAATTGAAGGAAAGCAATTTTATGTTTTAAGACATATAGAAATTAGGCATAATTTGGGGAAATGTGTGTGTGCGTTATAAGTAACATACTTTTAAATGATGAAATATAAAATTGCCAAGAAATAAAATTTAATTTTTATTTATTGGATTAGAAAAAGATTTTTTTTTAATTAGCAATTTCATGTGGTTCAACATAATATAAAGGTAAGGAAAAAAGGTAAACTATGAGCTTTATTCTACCTTTGTATTTTTTACTATTTAATTGTATGAATGCTAGGTTACGGTTATTTCACTCATTTCTTAGATTTGTGTGTAATAGAGAAAACAAAAGAGTTCTACTGCTGTATGCCCAGCATTATGATACACACAGAGATTACTGCTCCATAATTACATTCCACAAAAAATTTTGGCACTCTAAATTATTGGGCTCTACAAATATTGGGCCCCCAAAAAACCACAGAAAAACTTTCTGCACTTCAGAGGCAAATAATAGGCAATCATCACCATCAAGGAGTTTATAATCTAAACAGCTTGCACCTAAGGCAAGTATGCAGTTTTAACACAGGGGTACATTCCATAACAGGATAATAGACCAGTGCACTGGGAAGCGTTGAGTAACGGCCTATGTCAGGTTGAGGAGCTATGAACGGAGGTAACGCTTGAGCCAGATGCTAAAGAACGGAGATCAATTCACTGGGCAGACATGATGGAAAAGGAAATCCCAGGCAGAAGAACATTCACATTGTTCACCTGATTCACTCATTTATTTATCCATCCACCCATTCAGCATTCAATTTTGGAAGTTGTCATCTTCGGGAAAGGCTTAATGTGCTCACCTGTTATGAAGTATGTTCCTTTTTTTGATTTGGTAGAAAGCTGTTTGAGTAGTTGCAAAGATCAAGGTAAAACGTTTTATGTCCTTTTACTATATGGTGATTTTAATTACATTGTTTTCAGGTCTGTCTCTTTTTATCAAAGCTTTTTCTTTAAAGAGGCAGCTACTGCCTTCATCAAGAGAGCAGGTTAGAGTTTTGCTCATTACTGCCTTTTAGAAAATATAATAACCTTTTCTAGCAATGTTTTTGACTTAACAAGACTTAGGGATTTGTTGCAGGTACGCCTTTGGGGGAAGCTGACATTTGATCATATCTTTTATTTAAAAAATCTTTAAAAATTCACTCTTGTAAAAAAATAAAAATATACACTCTTGTACCAAATTCTACTTAGACCATATTTTTTTTATGCTCTTGTACCAAATTTTACTTTCAGGTTGGTTAAAACTATTTAATTTTTTTTTTTTTTTATCTGTATTGGATATTTGCCCATACTCCATAGACATAATGAAATATTGGTCTAACATTTAAATCAGTGTTTCTTATCTTTTTTAACATTTGGATAAATTCAAAAACATTACTTTTCATGTAATGCTATTTGAAGTGTCTAAATGAATTAAATAAATACTTAAAAGTAAATCAAGAAATGGTAATTTTAAAATATTCTTTTTCAAAACCCTTACTCCCATCCAGCCCCGACATTGAGAATCACTTATTTTAAAATATTGTTTGTTGTGTAGAAAAAACAAAATACAAAAGATTGCTTTAGCACATTATAGCATTTCAATTTAACTCCTACATAAGCAGAATTATATAATTGTTCAGTTGATTCTTTTAAATCTGTGTTGAATGATATTTAATTCTTATCATGGTTTCAAATGTATTGCTTAACATTGAGGAATTATATAATGAGCATATAGCATGTATTTTCAAACATATAACTAATTTCAACTTACAGTTATGTGACCTTGAACATTTTTAAATCACAGTTGACTGAACTGTTTCATCATCTGCGTTTCCAACCTTCCATACTTAACCTTCTTACTTCTCACAGGGGTAAAAATCAAACTGGATCAATCAAGAATGCAGCTCTGTGCTTTTAACCAGGCAGAGACAAATGTGACCACTTTTACACAGGTTACCTAAAAAAAAAAAAAAAATCATACATATATGATATTTTTTTTTCAGTGTCTTGCATGCTGTTCAACTACAAAATATTTCTGCCTGACCCATTGCAAGAAAGTAGAAACATACAGTTGTTCCATAGATGAACTGACATCACAGCATGTCATGGGGCAACTCCATCATTTTTTGTGATTCTTTTGATGGCTTCCTTGACATATCTCTCACGTTCTTAGATGATTTCAAGTGCATGCTCTACGGATTTTTGTTGGATGGATTATAAAAGTAAGATATAGAGTATTAACAGAGGCCATTGGAGCAGTATGTGATATGAAAACCTCTTTCAACTTTCCACTCAATTTAATCTCTCTCTCTCTCTCTATATATATGCCCTCCTGGCATAGTGGTTAAGAATTTGGCTGCTAACCAAAAGGTTGGCAGTTCAAATCCACCAGACACTCCCTGGAAACCCTGTGGGGCCATTCTACCCAGTCCTGTGGGGTTGCTGTGAGTCAGAATCAACTCAGTGGCAATAGGTTTTTTTTGGTTCTCTATGTGTGTGTGTATATATATATTTATGTCTATATATATATATTTACATATATATATCACATTAAATTATCACATTTACAATCAATACCTTAAAATTCTATTAAAAACAGTTTTCATAGGAGAAGAATTTCAGGCATAAAATCTTAGAGCAAGAAAGGTCCATTCTAGTTTTATCTCTGTATTTACAGATAAGATGATGGAGGCTCGTATGCAGCTTAGCTGCTTTCCGAGCACACATTTAGGGAGTTGAGGGCACAGCCTAGGTATTCAGCTTCTAATCTAAATGTTGAGTACATTTCCAACTCATTTTTAGTGCAGTCATAACTAGGATTTTAATTTTAATCAATTCAGTAATTAACATTTTATTTTTATTTGGTCGTATAGACATCAATTAAAAGTGAACAGACCCTGTGTGGAAACCAATGAGAGAAGTTATAAGTGCTTGAAATGCTTAATTTGATTCTAGAAGCAATTTTGCTCCTTGATAGAACGAGCTTCTGATTGTATATGACCGTGAAGAGAGAAACAGAATGGCCTCAAAAGCCGAAAGTTCTAAATGAATATGTTATGAAGTAAATACTAAATCTCTGTCAATAAGATATAAAACCCTTTCCCTAAAATTAGAAAAAAATAAATATGTATTCCCTTATCTAATTTTTCAAACAAATATAAAGAAAAGGGCATACTACTGAGACATGGTATTTTGTTTTATATTGGCATACACTGTTGAATGACTGAACTCTTAATAGCTCCTTGGGGGGGGTACAAAACCCATATTAATAAGAACCTTGCCTTTTTTTATAATCCAGTTCATATTTTTAATTTCTCTCTCATTGTTAGGATGTTTGTATTATTGTTATCCACTGTGGAATGATGAAAACAAAACTTGATCCTGAAATTGACACACGCTAGGGACAATAATGCTAACAGTTTTAAAATGGATAACAAAAGGAAGAAGTGGTGTCAGTGTTCCAGTTTACTCACAGTTAATTTTAGATGTGCTTCTGAGTAGAAGTTATATTTTTGTACTTCAAATTGGTTGTGATTTAGAGGTAATTATTTTCTTAGAAAACAATTTTATTCTAAAATGTAGTTAAGTTTCCTGCAACTGGAACATAAATAAGGAAACCCTGGTGGTGTAGTGGTTAAGTGCTATGGCTGCTAACCAAGAGGTTGGCAGTTCAGATCCTCCAGGCGCTCCTTAGAAACTCTATGGGGCAGTTCTACTCTGTCCTATAGGGTCGCTATGAGTTGGAATCGACTCAACGGCAGTGGGCTTGTTTTTTTTGTTTGTTTGTTTGGAACATAAATAAAGATGCACACATCTATTACTGTATCTATATGCATAAGTAAAACAATTTTTGAGAAAACTGTTTCCAGAAATTATACCCAGACATACCATAAACAGTTTTGGACTCCTAAATTATTATTAGTAATGTTTTATACCAAACTACTGTCAGAAAACATGAGATGCATGTTATGAAATGTTCATCTCCAAATAAACTAAAAACTCTGAATTTTTTCATTTATGGAGAATTACTTGAAAATATGGGATTTTTTTTTTTGTACATTAACAGCAAATTTGTCCTTTAAGGGTTTTAGACTTATGCATATTTACCAGAAGCCCCATATATAAAGGATAAGAATGATATATCCTATTCACGTCAATCTTTATTTTACATTGTTTTACAATATTAGAAATTCACTTTTTTTAATAGTAATCGTCCCATTCGTTGGACTTTGTCTTTCCTTGCCCTTCCTATTTGTGAATAATTTTAGGTAATAGGAGAAATCATTTAAGTGTACAAGTATTTAGGGTTTTTTTGTTTGTCATTCTGGGTTTTTTTTTTTTTTTATTAATTGTAAGGTTTTTTTAAGTTATAGTTACCAAATTTAGGTCTTAGAGTCCATGCTTTTATCTCACATTTTGCCTTCATGTTTATTTATGCCCCAATGATCGTTTACCCTAATCATTGCAATTTCTAGCATGCTTCAGTAGTAGAACTGTTCATTTCTAAAGATTTTAAAGACATTTCTTTTCATATTACCCACTGTATTCCAGCTACTTAAATACCTATTCTCTGCAAATACCATAGCAGTTCTGTGTTAGTGCATAAATCCCTTGAATGTGGGCACTTTGTGTCTCAAGACTGCCTTTTCATTGGAATGCAAGTCCAAGTTGATACTATATAGAGTCTGGCTGAGAAAGCTAGAATCAGTCTATCACTCTTCTGTGAACACGCATGGTAAAACGTTGCTTGTTTTTATATTCAAGATCTTATCTTCTAGTTACCTAAATGATTTGTTATATTATTGGATATAAAGGACACTAGGTAGAAGGTCCTTGTAATATTAAGAACTCTCAGTGACACTCTGGAATTATTTTGAATTTCCTTGGTGTTGGCTGAGATTTGACCTCATTATTTCTTCAACATGCTGTCTGTGATGGAACAGTGGAGCGGATGTCCTGCTGAATGAGCAGCTGTTCCTAAACAGCTTACACAATATTTCTTTCATAGCAATAAAGAAAGAACATTAGGAAGGAAAAAGCTTGGTTTTCTGGTCCTTTCCTGGAATTGGAGCTGGAATTTAGTTACTTTAACTGTAATATCAGCCAAGAGTATATTATAACAGTAAGTAAACAGACAATCTTCTGCTAAATTAGTCAAAGTAACTTGAAAATGCAGATAACACAGGGGGAAATACTACTGACTTTTTCAAATATTGAGGATATCTGTAGTATTTTTTTCAATTTGGGGCATCATTTTTTAAATAGAATCTTGACAAAACCAGAGGGAACAGAAAAGCATAGGAAAGACCCGGACCAGCCCAGACACTAAACATATAAAGGAATTAAATATGATTACACTCAAGATGAAAAATATAACCGATAATATTATAGATGATCTCTAATAAATAAAAGGCTGTAAGAAGAGAATGTTTGCATTTCACCAGAAGGCAAAAATAATGCCCTAACTATTGCAAGGGAAAGGAAAGCAGATTTGTGTTCTACACCGGAGAATACATTTTAAAATCAAATTAGCTCACAGTGGAATGGTGAACTTAGAGACACTGGACTCCTGCACGTTCAAAGTACTCACACAAAGCACAGTGGCAGCCTGTGGAATTCCTCTCTAAAGATCCTTTGATCCTTTACTCCTAATGATTTTGGATCATCATTATGGATGATGGATAAAATTATACCATAAAATCTAAAGATGGGTGATATTGATTTGAATCTAATAAAAAAATTACTTTCTTCTTGAGCTTTGCTCAAAGAATACCTTTCTTTTATTGTGTGAAACGAACAGTCTTAGAAAGTATTTTTTAAATGTCACATCTTTGGGATGTTTCAAAACCAGCCATCCTCTTTGAGGGAGGTTTTTTTTGAATTTGTATTTTCTACAGTTTGATGATGTTCAACTTTTGAGTGCCAGTATTTCAAGTTCTTAGACAATCCTACTTTATATCTCTCAGAACAAGAAATAACCAACTAGCACTAACTACCATCCATACTAGCACAAAAGAGCCTTAAAATGTTAATGGCTGTCTCAGGAAATGTTGGTGATAAATTCATAAGTGACCATCTTAGGATAAGTTCTAATGCGACAACTGTATTTAACACATCAAAACACACAGTGTTTGCTCACAAGCAATGTTGTAGAAAACATATCTTCAAGGCAATCGGAAGGAGAACCATGAGGAGTAATAAAGAATTTGATTTGATTATATTTTCAATAATGATGAAGAGACTTCCTAAATACATAAAGGACAAATATTGTATAAGACCACTATTATAAGAACTCGAGAAATAGTTTAAACTGAGAAGAAAATATTCTTTGATGGTTATGAGAGGGGGGAGGGAGGAAGACGGGTATTCACTAATTAGATGTAGATAACTATTTTAGGTGAAGAGAAGAACAACATACAGTACAGGAGAGGTCAGCACAACTGGACTAAACCAAAAGCAAAGAAGTTCCCTGAATAAACTGAATGCTTCAAAGGCCAGCGTAGCAAGGGCAGGGGTTTCGGAACCATGGTTTCAGGGGACATCTAAGTGAATTGGCATAATAAAATCTATTAAGAAAACATTCTGCATCCCACTTTAGAGAGTGGCATCTGGGGCCTTACACGCTAGCATGAAGCCATCTAGGATGCATCAGTTGGTCTCAACCCACCTGGAGCAAGGGAGAATGAAGAATACCAAAGACACAATGTAATTTTGAGCCCAAGAAACAGAAAGGGCCACATAAACCAGAAACTACATCAGCCTGAGTCCAGAAGAACTAGATGGTGCCTGGCTACGACCAATGACTGCCCTGACAGGGAACACAACAGAGAACCCCTGAGGGAGCAGGAGATCAGTGGGATGCAGACCCCAAGTTCTCATAAAAAGACCAGACTTAATGGTCTGACTGAGACTGGAAGCACCCCGGTGGTCATGGTCCCCAGACCTGTAAGCCCAAGACAGGAACCATTCCCAAAGTTAACTCTTCAGACGGATTGGACTGGACAATGGAATAGAAAATGATACTGGTGAAAAATGAGCTTCTTGGATCAAGTAGACACATGAGACTAAATTGGCAACTTCTGCCTGGAGAGGAGATGAGGGGGCAGAGGGGGTCAGAAGCTGGCCGATGGACACTGAGAGAGTGGAGGGAAGGAGTGT
The DNA here is from genome assembly GCF_024166365.1 of Elephas maximus indicus. Classification (NCBI taxonomy): domain Eukaryota; kingdom Metazoa; phylum Chordata; class Mammalia; order Proboscidea; family Elephantidae; genus Elephas; species Elephas maximus. The sequence continues at coordinate 64,357,129 of NC_064824.1, read as the reverse complement.
GCTGTCTGATTAAGGGGAGAGCAATTAGCGAGGTGCATATAAATTTTTGAGAGACTGACTTGATTTGTAAACATTCACTTAAAGCACAATAAAAAAGAAAAAATACGTAAGTTTACAGTCAAATAATGTTTCAGAAATAGTGTTTGATGAATGCACATTAGAGAATTTGCAAAGAGACACAAAGATTACAGTAATTACTTCTATGAAATAGAATCAGGAAGATAGTGGAAGAGACTTTTTCCCACTATATATACCATTGTACATTTAGATTTTTTAACCAATTATCACTTTTAGGGAAAAATAGAGAATTTTAGAAGGTACTTATAGTCATTATCATATTTAATAAAAAGGCAGGAGTGCTACCTATGGTATGCTTCATACCCCTAATACTAGCATGTCTACCTCTATGATTTTATATTTGCATTTATTTTTATTTGTGTATATATATAGACTGCCAAAGTTAAACTATTTTTGCTGACAAGCACATAAGTGACAAATTTTTTACTTTTTATTAAAATCATATCCATGTGAAAATTATAGAATAATACATTTATAATATCAAAAGGGAAATTTTCATACTAATTAATTTCACTGCTCGTATAGTATATTCTTCCACTTTCCACATTATAAGAAAGGAAAACTACATAAATGATTAAGTTTATAAAAATGAAAATACTTGTAAAATTAATTATGCATTGGCATGATCCTCTGTAAATATGATTATGCTCAAGATGAAAAACAACTGTTAATATTATAGATGATCTCCAATAAATAAAAAGCTGTAAAGAAGTTCAATAATTAAATTGAGCAATGGTTGATATGAAAATTTAATATATTTCCCCTTAAGAACTTATAGATGTTGGCCTTTTTATTTAAGATATTTTAAGCTTTAAGACCCTATGAAAGATACTTATATTTTAACAAGTATATAAATCAAAGGGTAAGGATGAATTAGACCTCAATTGTCTATATTTCCAGGACACATTCATAAATATTTAACTTTATATACAGTACTGAAATAGTTACTGTGTAAATACTGTAATGCAGTCCTGGGAAACAATGAATTTCTAAAAATCTATTAGCAACAATAATTTGACCTGTGATACAGGTTATTTGTGATTCATATTAAATATTTTGATGATTTCTGTACCAGTGAACAATAATACTGAATAATTATAATTGATTATATAATCAAGTCTGAGCATAACTCTGAATGTAATTAACAAAAATAACATGCATAAAAGCTGACTATGAAAAAAAGTTTCAGTGGCAGGACACAATGAATAAAATGCCCTCAATTTTTACTTGATTATAAATTAACTTGGCCTACAGTTTCTTTGACATGCTTTTGCAAACAGTGAGAAAACCAAATATTGGTGTTTATGTTTTCATTAATTTAGCCTAAGTCAGAATTCTGCAAATAAGAATCATTTTATTTACAAGTTGTGTCTAGCTGAGAAAACCATTGTAACTATTTATTTATGAGTTGTTGATATTTTGTCTAATAGCAGTGAGGTGCATTTATTTCTTCTGTCAGCAGTTCCTCCCATTCCTTTGCCTCAAAATCCAGGCCAATACTTCTGTTTTCAGAGTTTAAGGACTTGGTCTCAGTTCTAAAGAATTACAGTGCTTTCTCTTTCAGTTCCCTGATGACTGTTGGTCTTTGGCATTTTGATTCCAATACATTGAACTCTTTTTTTGTCTTGGTGGAACACCTTCTATCTATATCATCCTGCTACATGTTTATAAATTGAAGAGAATAGGAAAAATATGTTTAGGGTTTATCTTACACTAATTTTTTTTCTTCAATCTTTAGTATCAATAAGTGTTTTCTGCTAGTTGTCAGACCTCACCTTTCAATTAACAAGCCTTAGCAATTTGGCACTTGTAGTGTTATTGCTGTTTGGGTCTTGGTTGTCCTAAAATAATAATTGTTGTACATAAATTTAAAACATAATAATAAAAATGTGGCCAATACTTTGCAAATGTGATAGTTAACATCAAAATGTTACCTTATGCCAGTTTCTTGAAATATTTACTTGTTAGCATAATGAAAACAATACAGTGTATTTCCACAGGATGTGTAGATAGAAAGATCAAGTATAGGTACATTGTAAGGTTACTTGATCTTAATGTGTGTTTATATGTGTTTATGGCCATCATACTTGTTAATCTGTTTTCATAACACTTTGCATGACTCTGATCATTAAATCTGGCTTAATCGCAGGATTTGAATGAATGCTAAATGTACTATCTGGTGGGGTGGTGGATTTTTTTTTTAGAGATCGAACCCATGGAGTTCTTCTGAATGCAGCACAGTTGATAACCCAGTGCCGGGAGAAGGAGAAGAAGCAGAGGCTGAACCCATAAATCCAGATGAGCCAGAGGCCTGTTTCACAGATGGTAAGAGAAAAATTGAGACCTTGATTAGCATCCATTTATTAGTGTTTTGGGTTTTGTCTTAATACTTCCCAGGAGTGTTTACCAAATGTCAGAGGACCCTGTTTGGTTCTAATTCTGCCATGGCTCTATGACTAAGGGGACGTCACTGGAGCTCTCTAGGCTTCAGCTTCCATGCTTAAACATTGTATTAATAAAATTTATAGTTACAGTTTGCTATTCTATAAAGCAAGTGCCTGAGTGGTTAAGTATTATACAAAGCGTTGGTGGTTCAAACCCACCCACAGGCACCTCGGGACACAGGCCTGGTGATGTGCTTACAAAAAGCCACATCCAAGAAAGCCCTGTAGTAGCATCACTAGGGTTGGTGTCACCCAGTGCTGTAATTCATGGTGTCACCCCTCCTCCCATGGACCTCTTACCATACCAGACCATACAGAATCCTTAGTAATGTTTACTATCAATTTTAATCCTAGAATAATATGTGATAGAGTTGTAAATTGCTTAAATGTAATATTTCTTAGATTAATGAATACTAACGATAATTGTTTTGTTAAATCTTTCTATATTGAATTACATTATTAGTTACAACCTTATTACTAACTGAGCAGAAGCCTTTTTTATTTTTCTCCTTCTTTTCCTTTAATTACTACTTCATTCTCAAAAAAGTTCAGGTTCACAAATACTACTTACCACAATATTGTAGCTAAAACACCAGAAAATTTGACAAAATCAGCAACTATAAAAACGTCAGCAGCAACAAAAACAACAGAGCGTGCTTCTAGCATGGGCAGACAAAACCACGTTTCAAAGTGTCATCGTAATTGGGTAATAATGACAGCTCTGACGGGAGCACGTTAACCCGCCTGCTGCCGTCGAGTCGATTCCGACTCATAGGGACACTAGAGGGCAGAGTAGGACTGCCCCATATTAAGGTTCAAAAAGTAAATTAGCATAGAGTTTTAGCCTTGTAGGTATATTGTTACATGTAAGCTGGGCTTATGAAAAATGTCTTTGTTGTTATAACTAACCACAGGGATATTTTATTAAAAATAATACATTTCTGCTGAAATATTGCACAAAGATTTTATAGACAGTCATTTTGGTGTCACCCAGTGAGGTCTGCACCCCACACACCCTAGTGACACCACTGCTATGGAGCTGTTCTACTCTGTACACATAGGGTCACCACGAGTCAGAATCCGCTCAATGCCAATTAACAACAACATACTATACAGCACTCTGCTGTTGTTCCCAGCTCCATGGAGTTAGCAGAATACAAGCTAATGGGGTAAACGGTACTATTGCCTTTTACATCAAAAACTGAAGCTACTTGCCAACTGTCAGTAAACCATTTGATGCAATTGACCACAGTCTATCTTGAAATTCTTCCATCCCTTGTGTTTAGAAGCTACACTACCTTTGTTCTCCTTTTACCTCTCTGAAGGTTATGATTGCCTTTCCGTGTTTTTCTTAATGACTGTTTTTCTGCGCATCCCATAAATAATGATGTTCCCCACATTTTGGTCCTTGGTTATCTTCTTTTCTTATTCTGCAGCCCTGAGGGATTTCATCCATGTCTATGACTTAAGCTGTCATTTCTGTGCTCTTTGCTCTTACATCATAGTCTTTACTCCTGACCTTGCTCCTGAGTTCCAGATCTACCTTCAGCTCCTCATTGGCCATCTCCTCCTGATGTTCTAAAACATTTCAAGATTTGTAAGTTTAAAACAAACTTAGTGGGGTCTCTTCCATCAAATCTACTGCTGCCTCCAGTCTTTCTCACATTCATGACATCATGATTTATCCTCTCTCTCAAGCTACAGTCTTCGAGTCCACCCCAAGCTCTTTTCTAGGCACAAGTTGATCAGAAACTCTGAGGATAGGGCCTACGCCTTTTGAGTGATTTTTATGCATGCCTGAATTTGAGGACTATTGGATAAAATCCAAACTCCTTAATTGGTATGTGAAGACCCTTACATTTGGGCTCAGTATATATTTTTTTGCTGTTGTTGTTTGTTTTTGTTTTTTTAAGGGACCCTTCTGATGCAGTGGTTAAGTGCTCTGCTGCTAACTGAAAGGTCAGTGGTTTGAACCCACCAGCCTCTCCGCAGGAGAAAAGACCTGGCGATCTGCTCCCATAAAGATTCCCACTGCTGTCGAGTCGATTCTGACTCATAGCGACCCTATAGGACAGAGTAGAACTGCCAGATAGAGTTTCCAAGGAGCACCTGGCGGATTCAAACTGCCAACCTCTTGGTTAGCAGCCGTAGCACTTAACCACTGCGCCACCAAGGTTTCCCTCCCAGGAAGATTACAGCCTAAGAAACCCTATGGGGCAGTTCTGCTCTGTCACATGTGGCCTCTATGAGTTGAAAATCAACTTGATGGCACCTAACAACAACAAAATACTGTTTTTGTTTGTTTGTTTTGTTTTGTTTTTTTAACAGTACTCCCACGCATCCAATTTCTGTCATACTGAACTTCTCACTACCGGAATATGCCAGGGATTTTCACAGTAGGGTATTTTCGAACATGCTTTCCCTCTAACTGTAATGCCATATCTTGTTTCCCTTTTTACCTCATCATTTGAGGACCCAGCCCCTTATCAGCTCCTAAATAAAGCTTCCCCCCTCTCCCCACATCCTCCAGTGTCCTTAACACTTTGTTTCTATCTTTGGGAGTGATTTGCTCCTGTTTAATCTGTTTCTGCCTAATTTATGTGTTCATAAGTTGATTTTTGCAAGTATCTGGTAAGGTCCTCAAGAGACGAGACTGTGTGTTGTAACTTTGCATCCCCAGTAACATCAGCAAAAATGGTAATCGATACCTTCCAGTCACTGCTGAATTTCGGAGATTCAAGGCACATATCAGATATTTAGTAAATATTGTAGCTTAAATAAATTTATTTCCCTTTCCCGTAGTAATTATGAATTTGTGTGATTATTTATGATTTTTCAATAGAATTATGTAGCAAACAATAGGTTTGTAAGCTTAAAAATATTAGAATCAGCCTGTGATATTTATGCTGTTGTAACTGTTCTTGCTAATGAATGGAGCTAGTCAGTCACAGATATTAGTATCACATCTATTTGGAGATTATAGTCAGAAGTTACTCAGATGGTGGATTTAAAATGTTATTCAAAGGAATAATTTTGATCTAACATAGGAAAGTTTATAGCATTGTCTGAGTAAGTATTGTCTGGGTAAGTATTCTGCCATCTAAGCACATGCACATAAGCAAACCTGTAATAGATTGTAATAAAAAATACAATACAATAATATAAAGTACACATTTTGAAGCCTGATAAATATGAGTTCTAAGTGACCTACTGCTAACTGGCAGTAAGTCCTCGGGAACATTTTTTTTCTTTAAATTTTATTTATTTTATTGTTGTTGTTGAGACTGTACACAGCCAAACATACACCAGTTCAACAGTTTCTACGTGTACAGTTCAGTGACATTGATTATATTCTTCGAGTTGTGCAACCGTTCTCACCCTCCTTTTTTAAAGTTCCTATCTAACCTTTTGAGTTGCTGCTATCAATTTGATCCCATATTGATAGTTCTTAAAAGAGCATTATGCTCAAGGCAGACATTTTTTGCTAGTTAAGCTAAAATATTTTTCAGTTTTAAGAAGACTTCAGAAGATATTTTTGGCTTAAGGTTTAAAGATTATCTCAGGGCAATCGTTTCTGGGGTTCATCCACCCTCCATGGCTCCAGAAAGTCTAGAGTCCATGAGAATTTGAAATTATTTTCTGCATTTTCTCCCTTTTGATCAGGATTCTGTTCTTAAATCTTTGATTGAAATATTCAGTAATGGTTGTTGTTAGGTGTTGGCGAGTCAGATCCAACTCATCAGGACCCTATAGGACAGAGTAGAACTACCCCAAGGATTTCCAAGGAGCAGCTGGTGGATTTGAACTGCTAACCTTTTGGTTATCAGCTGAGCTCTTAACCACTGTGCCATCAGGGCTCTTCAGTAATTGTAGCCGGGCACCATCCAGTTCTTCTGGTCCCATGACAAGAGATGGGGTTGTTCATGGAGGCAATTAAACACACATTCTTTATTCTCCTATTCCTGACTCTCTTTCTTCCCCTGTACCAGGTGAATAGAGACCAGTCATTTTGCCTTGGATGGCCATTTGCAAGCTTTTAAGACCCTAGGCACTAAGCAACGAACTAGGGGGTAGAACAGAAACACATAACACATTATTAGGCCAACTAACTGGGATGTCCCATGAAACCATGACCTTAAACCTCCAAACCAAGGAACCAAATCCCATGAGGTGTTTGGTGGTACCTAAGCAGCCTCTGTAGCTACCTTTTTTTTTTTTTTTTTTTGTCATTGCTATCACACAATTTTTCCTCTTGTTGTATCTCGGGTTTCTCATCTGTAAATGAAGATAACATTAACATTCACATCAAGGGTATTATATGATTTTTTTTTTTTTTATGATATAGTGCTTATAAATTCTATTTAGAAACTATGCTACCTTTGGTGCTAGTGACTTACTGCCTACTCAGGGGCTTATCCTCGGTATTTTTGCAGAAATCATTGACTTGCTTTCATTCTCCAAGATGTTTTTCAAACAATCTCCTGCAACCTCATGCACTAACACATATTACTGGCAAGAAAGGTATCTGCAAACTGTAAGGAATGCATAAATTTTCTTTAAATACAACCCAAACCTCATTTTCTGTGAGAAGCGAAGAAGTATGATACCCAATCAATATAAATTTTGTGTTTGCTGAAATTAGTGCTATAAGCCACACACATGGAGTTTCCTTTACAAGTGCTTGTGTTAAAGGAATTTAAGAATCTCAACAACATGTATGACTTGTTGCTCAGTAAGTACCATGGAAACTCGGATCTGTACAGATGCTACCAAGATTTCCTCTATCCATTTTATGAATGACCCTGACTTAAAATTTTAGGAAAATTAGAAAGAAGTTGGGCTGTTAAGCAAATGATGGCTTCAAACAAAAAAGAAGCTTTAGAAAAACGTAAATGTTCTATAAACCCATTGCCATCAAGTTGATTGCTATTCATGGCAACCTTATGTCTGCCAGAATAAAATTGTGCACCAGAGGGCTTTCATAGCTGTGACCTTTCAGAAGCAGATCTCTATGCTTTTCTTCCGAGGCACTTCTGGGGGGCCTCAAATCACCACCCTTTCAGTTAGTAGCCCAGTGCTTAACCATCTGCGCCACCCAACAACTCCTCAACCCTCTATAAAAACATTAATTCTATGCAATTTCAGACTATGGATGCTATGTTACTGAGATGTTGTTATTAGGTGCCATCGAGTCAATTCTGACTCATAGCAACCCTATATACAACAGAATAAAACACTGCCTGGTCCTGCACCATCTTCATGATCACTGTTGTGCTTAAACCCATTGCTGCAGCCACTGTGCCAATCCATCTCATTGAGGGCTTTCCTCTTTTTCGCTGACCCTCTACTTTAGCAGCAATGATGTCCTTCTCCAGGGACTGGTCGTTCCTGATAACATGTCCAAATTATATGAGGCAAAGTCTTGCCACCCTCACTTCTAAGGAGCATTCTGGCTGTCCTTTTTCCAAGACATATTTGTTAGTTCCTTTGGCAGTTCACGGTATATTAAGTATTCTTTGCCAACACCATAATTCAAAGGCCTCAATTCTTCTTCAGTCCCCCTTATTCATTGTCCAGCTTTCACATGCATATGAGGCAATTGAAAATATCATGGCTTGGGTCAGGCACACCTTAGTCTTCAAGGTGACGTCTTTGCTTTTCAACACTTTAAAGAGGTCTTTTGCAGCACATTTGCCCGGTGCAATACGTTGATTTCTTGACTGCTGCTTTGATGGGCATTGATTGTGGATCCAAATAAAATGAAATCCTTATAAACATTATAACTTAAAATGTTATTGAAATCAAACTTTATAAAGGTTATTTTAATTCTACAGAACATCAATGAGAATATTTTTGTGATTACTTTGAGATTAATCATAACTTCTAAATTTTTTTTTTTTTTTTCTAAATTGAAGCCAGCACATAAACACATTTTTCAAATGAACCTTGGCCTGAACCATTAAAAATGGCCTGAGGGAATGCACACCTCTGAATCAGGTCAGTTTGAGCAGATTTGCTCCGTTGGGGGCTTTACCCAGTCACTAGGCTTAGCCTGATAAATTCAACAGGGCAGTCAAATTGATCAGCCTTTCTATGATTTATTCACTCAAATCATTCCTTTTATTTATTCAACAAATGATTCATTAAATACCAGGCACAGTTTTGAGCACTGGAGATAGAGCAGTGAGCAAAACAATGACCCTGTCCCAGTAAACATGTAAATAGGTAGCAGGTCACATAAGTAAGAAGTGCTGTGGAGCCAGTAAAGGGAAAAGGGTGAGGGATGTCAGTCTACTCTCATATAAATATAGTGGTCAGAGAAGGCCTTTCTAAAAAGATGACATTTAATCAGAGGCCTGAAGAAAATTGAAATATGCCATGCAAATATCTAAAGGAAGATTATTTTAGGTACAATAACCCAATGTGGGCTTATGCATAACGTTTAAGGCAAATCAAAGGACTGGTATGCCTAGAGTAGATTGAGAGATGGGAAGAATGGCAAAAGTTGAGATCACAGATGTAGTAGGGGCCAGATTGAAGGACACTATAAGGATCTGATCTAAAAGCCTCACAACATGTAGTTTTGAAAATAGATGGGTGTATAGTCATGGAAAAAGCAGGGAGACCTCTTAGAGGCTCTTTCAGTGAACTGGGTGAGAGATGATAGTAGTTAGTGTGGTAGTGTTGGGGATGCTGAGAGTGAGATTCTAGATATATTTTGAAGTTAGAGCTTAAAGTATTTCCTGATGGTTTGAATGTAACATGTGAAAAAGAGGAGTCAAAGATGACTCCAAGGTCGGGGCCTCAGAAACTGGAAGTATATACTTGCCACATGAAGACTTTGAGAAAAGTGGGCTTGTAAGGGCGGGAAATCAGGAACTCATTCACTTACATTGGAAATAACTCTTACCAATTCATGATTGGCCTACAAGATCACAGGTAGAACCAAAGCCAGGTCAGAGCAGCATTTGACCTCTAGAAATTTTTGCTACCTGAAAGGCAGCAAAAACGTCAAAGGAAGTGTGGGAGACAGTCACATCAAAGTAGTTGTGTTTTCACTGAAGACGAATACTGAAGTGGTTTTGTTGTCCATTGCCTCAAAACCACCAATTCTTTTCATCTTCACAACTATCACTTTACTAATGTGTTTTATTGATCTGCATCTTCTTCCTCTTTTTTTATTGCTCCCCTATTCTATGCCATGTCTTACCTTAGTTCTGTTCCAGTAGCTTCATAATTCAAGACTGAAGATAGTTTCTTTAACCCTAGAGTTTGCCTTGTTCCTCACTCTCCTTGATGCCACATGTCGTGGCAACCTGTAATTATGAGCATGACATGCCTCTTTGATTCTACATGGTTTTATATTCCTTTTGGATTATACAATTAATAAACTACATAATCAGAATTAGGTTTGAGAGGGACACCAACATTTTTCAAAATAAAGTATTTTCGATTAATTTGGTAGGAGGAGCCTATTCAGTTTCCCCCCAAAAATGTCCTCAGCTCAATAATTTCCTATAAAATAAAAAATTCTAACTTTAACAACACAATACCCAACCCTCTTGTCCTTTTTTTGGAGTGGTGCTGGGGAGAAAATGTTAACCAAATATTTGTTTTACAGGATTTAGAAATGTTTAAGAAGTAGTGAAGTAAAGGTTTGTTTACCTAATCAATTTTTACACTACGTGTACTGATCATACTGCTATATTTTTGTTATTGTTGTTATAATTTTTATTAATGGGCAGTCCATCTTAAAAGTGGTTAGTGGTCTCTTTTTTTTATCTGAGAGCATTGGTTTAACATGATGAAACCTAGCATAGACTTTATGTAATGCATCATGAGAGCAAATTAATGAAACCACCCAAAAGAAACAGCATTTACTCACTGGGACCCATTAAAATGTTTGAGAGGTTCTCTGTTATGTTTTCGTTAATTAATAGTCATTTTAAGAAGAAGGTGTGATAATGTTGCTAACCAGCTAGGATGGAAATCTCTTGGCCTTTGCATGAAAGCCAGACAGGCGGTTGAGCACTCCTGCCTCCAAAAAAGAGAAACTCTCTGAGGTGTTATAAACCCTGAGGGCAATATTTATGAACCACCATCTCAGATGAAAAGTTTACTTACTTTTCTAATTAGGATGCATAGTGTTTTTTCTTGCCTCAATCATTAATTTTTCTCATCAATTTCAAGACTGACTAAAATAAATCTCATATAGTAAAATCTTCTTAACCAAAAAGATAACTTTCTCCTCTGCTATTTAAACTTGAGGCAGCTAGATTCTGTTCTGCACAGGATATTTGTTGTTTTTTTTTTTTTTTTAATTTGAGATAAACTCTAAAATTATTAAGCATTAAGTTAATATAAAAAAAAATTCACCTCAATTTTTCTACTCTCTGATGTTTTCTTCTGCCTTGAAAGAAATTATCCAGGAGTTCAATTTCCGACCCCACCCTATTACTATTTTTCTATCTCGTTTTATAAAATATCCCCTCTTAACTAAATGTGTTTGAGATATAAAGGAATTACATGTACAATGAAAGTAAGTCTTTTCAGATACAATATCATGTTAACTGGAATTAACATTGGATAAATGAAGTCATGGGTATGTTTTCCATGCAACCTGAGTTTCTTTTTTTTTTTTTTTCCTTTTTCATCCAATCTTTGTGTAAATTCTAGAATTTGTAGATATGCAACCTTTCAGATTACAACTAAAGGCAAAGAAGATTTTGGAAGTCTTTTTTGGGCATCACATCTTTTTTAAGTCAATCATATACCATGTATTAAGTTGTGTAGAGGACTGTAGTAAGCACGAGGAGCAGAAAGAAAAGTAATGACAGACACATCTCAGCCTTTTGGAAATATAACCTACCAGAGAGAAAGAGGGGAACACAGAAATTGCACATGATAGCAAAACTCCAGAAATTAGGGAAAATACATAGCTTGCTACATTCCTGTAGTTCTAGAAATTAAAGTTCTAGGGATATCTAGTATTACCTGGAGCAATGAGCTAATTTTACTTCAGAAACATAAAAGGAGCCATAACAAGACAGTGTCTAACAGGTGTAGTTCATGAAGAAAATTCTAGTTTTGTTGTTTCATGACTTCCAGCTTATGATTCTCACAATATTTTAAGCTCACTATTTTTTTTATTGAAATATTTTATAGAAAAGGAAATTATTATTTAAGGGCCGAACTTGCCAGCTTCTGAAGCCATATCAAAAAAGTGCTGCCTATTCTTACCCTCCCACCTTCAACATTCCCTCAAATGAGTCTCTTAATTACACACTTTTAAGTTTTTTGAGAGAGGAATTAATTGTAGTTCCTCTTTTTAAATCCTTTTCTTTTTCAATATTAGTTTCGGTTGTTTTTCTTTTTTTGATTCTGTTGATTTTTTTAATTTTTCCATCATCACTCTGGACCTCTCTAGTGATGGCCCTGTTCAACACTCTTTCATGACATTTTTTACTCCCTGACTTCCTTGTTGCTGTAGCCTCTGGGTTCTCCGGGTAATCTCTCACCACTCCAACTGTCTCCTTTTCCTTCAAGGTTTCTCCCTTCCAGTGTGTTTAGGTGAATGTCTAAAAACCATCTCTCCAATACAAAGAAAGTACACATACGTACATCACTTCATTGTAAATTTTACTGACAGAACGGATATGTGGCTTACGCTTTGCAAATAATAACAATATATGGAACATACTCTGAATTCCATACAGCTGATTGTTTCTCACAGAATGCTTTTGATTTTGCCAGACTTCTGTATTCATAGACAACCTATGATAGCAACTGAAGAACAAATATAGTTTCAACATGAAAAGGTTGGTCTTTTCATTTATGTTAATCAGTAAGATGAACGGAAAAATAAGCTATATGCCAGAACTTTCTTCTTCATCAATGGCATGAACAGTGCTTGGCTGAAACAAATAATAGTTTTTGAATACTAGAAGAATATTTCCTCAATTCTTTGTGCTATTCACAATATAATGGCTACAAACACCCATTCTTTCACGTGTAATCTGTTTTACCAACATTTCCTTCATCACTTCCTTAAGTCTACTCTAGAAAATCAACAAGCCCTGATTTGATTATTTTTGTAGTGTAAAGATTCCCACCGTGGCTGATTTCAACCTATTGAAGTGACTTCACTGAAAGTGGAGTTGGGAAGAGATACACAGTAGCTGAACAGTATAAAGTATTTCTACCATAGTAGATATAAATATCCTCAAGCACACAGATAATAGTAAAAACTTGTAATCAGAAGGTAGTGAGTTTGAGTATTATTTTTGTTTTAAAACATATATTATTTAATTTGAAGTTTATATAATTTAATTTTTAATAAAGGCTGCATTTAACAACCAAACTTGTTGCCATCAAGTCGATTCCGACTCATAGCAACCCTATAAGACAGAGTAGAACTGCCCCATAGGATTTCCAAGGAGCACCTTGGTGGACTCAAACTGCCGACCTTTTGGTTAGCACCATAGCGCTTACCTACTATGCCACCAGGGTTTCTGTTTAACAACCAGTTAGCAAAAATTTAAAAATGAATTCTCATGAGCCAGTATGAGCCAGCTCCAGCACACCACTGAATTCTGTCCCTTGATGTTGCTGTTCAGAATATTCCAATTTGGCCTTTTTCTCTCCTTACCCTACATACTTTGATTCCAACGTATTCTTTTCTAGCCCAGATATTTTCCCTGAGTTTCAGATTCACAGCTGCAAATATCTCCAGGATATCTGTGTTTAGAAGGTTCACAGGCATCCAGAACTCATTATCTCCCACGTAAGCTTCTGCTTCTATTGTCTTCATTTCATTGTTGAGATCTACCCTGTCTTCCAGGACTCCCTTTCTGTTACATTCCACATCCAGTCACTCACTAAATCCTCCTGATTTTACCTACCAAATATGAGTTGAATCTGTTATTGCTCTAGTTCCTTAGTAGAAATGCCTTAATATTGCCCTTCTCTTCTCTTGTCAGGGATACTAAACAGAACCCTAAATGATTTTCTGGCACTGGGTCTTTCCTTACCCCAAACCCTGCCTCTCCCCTTTCTTCCAGTCTGTCCTCCACGAAGTTGTTGGAGACATTTATTTAAATTGCCGTCTGCTTAAGTCATTTCTCTGCTTACAATCCTTCCCTTACTCCTGAACATCTAAGGATATAGGCCAAACTCCTTAAGGTAGAATCTGACCAATTTCTCCAACCTCATCTCTCACCTCTGTTTCTTGTGTACATTTTGCTTTCATCACAATTCTGAACTGGCTTTAATTCCTGTGTGCATTACTTTTTCTGTCTGCTTTTGGCCTGGAGATCCACCCAAGCTCTTTCTGACTACTTTGAGTCCTCTTGCAGGAAGATTTCTCTGACCTCTCCTCAACAAACAAGCCAGGTTAGGTGGACTTATTCTGTGCTACCAAAATACCCTCTGCATAGCTGTCATTTTGGTTGCATTATCCAGTTATAGTCATTTATTTTTGTATCTACTGCTGTATTTAACAAAACCCAATAAGAAGTTCCTTGAGGAGAGGGAATTATATACACAGCTCAGTACATAGAAGACACTTGATAAATATTTGATGAACTAATGAATAAATATGAAGAGTTTAAAATAAAATTGTCTCAATTTTTCATAGCACTATGTTTTATACCTATGATTCAAAAGTCAGATTTGTTTTTAACTTAAAATACTTGAAACATTTTCATCTTTTGATGGTGTTTTTAGGACTTTTCACTAATTTTCTTCATATTACTTAGAACAGTGTTTCTCAAAGAGTTTTTTATAGAGGAGTGAAAGTGTCAACAAATTGTAGACTAGATCCATGTCAAGGAAATTTTTTTTTTTTTGCTAGTGAAAAGGTCCTTGAAATGTGTTTTGTCCTCAAAATTGACTTCATTTATTTTTTCATTCATATTCATATATCATAAAATTATTGAGTGCTCATCATATATCAGACTGTATTAAGACTGCAGTAATGGGGGAAATGTAGTTTAAACACTGTGAAGGAGACTGACAAGAAATCAGGGAATTAGAGAGACAAGAATACATTCTAAATTAGAAATAACTGACAAATGTTAAGAAAATACCATAGAGGGTTAGGAGATGTGAGAAGGTGGCATCCAAACTGAATGAAACCCATGTAGGAAGTGCCCGTCCAGCAGGGGGAGCAGTTGAGAGAAAAAGAGAACATTTATTACTATATGTATGGTGGTGGTGGTGGTGGTGTTGGGTGTCACTGAGTCGATTCTAACTCATAATGAACCTATCCCCTATGTGACAGGGTAGAACCGCCCCATAGAGTTCTCTTGGCTAATCTTTACAGAAGCAGATCACCTGGTCCTTCTCCCATGGAGCCGGTGGGTGAGTTTGAGCCTCCAACAGAGATAGATATTAGATAGGTAGGTAGGTAGATAGATGATAGATTTTTTTTTCCTCAATGAACTAGAATTACCTGAAACTTCAGGTATGAGTGTTTGCAATTATTTGGTTGAGGCAGTATCACAGGGAAAGCCTTACATCAAAAATCTATTTTAAGCATTTAATTCTGAATATCAAGATTTCACATCTGTGTCTTTCTTGCCAGGTTGTATACGGAGGTTCCCATGCTGCCAAGTTAACATAGAGTCAGGGAAAGGGAAAATCTGGTGGAACATAAGGAAAACCTGCTACAAGATAGTTGAACACAATTGGTTTGAAAGCTTCATTGTTCTCATGATCCTGCTCAGCAGTGGTGCTCTGGTAAGTGATCTGACTCCTAAATCAATATATTGATTAAGTCAGTACTTTCTTTAAAATGAGCTAGAAGATAAAAGTACCATGGCAAGTTGTTTTACTTAAGAAGTAACAAGTAGCAAGGACCAAATTTTAGTTTAGCTTGGTAAATGTTTGCTGAGCAATATTATATGCTAGGTATTATGCTTGCCCTGAATGCAAAGAAGGATAAGATCCAGGCATTACTCTCAGTGAGTTCAGAGAACAATGGGGAAGGGAGACATCTAAACAAATGATTAGAGAAATGGGATGAAATTAAAAGTTGCTGAAATACAGAAGGTATTGTGGGAGGAATACCAAGTACATGGCCAGAGATACCATGAGACAGGGAGTCAATATTGACTTAGGAAGCATCTTACATGTTACCATAAGGAAAATAGACTCTTATTTTTGAGGTGAACATCAGAAAAGTTTTTCATTCCCGTATATATACAAAACACCTTCCCTGAGGGTAGAAAGAGATTTGGGAGAGCTAAGAGCCCCTTCAGCATTTTCTTGTTTCTCTCCAATTGACACTGCCAGATGTAAGCCATTAGAAGCACAGTTCCAGCTAGAGATACCACTGGAAATTCCACTATACTAAAAACAGGACTTCCAAGAACTTCATAATTTGCCTCTTAGACAGTCTCTGTGAGTCTGTAATTTCATTTTACTCTACTTACAGCCTAATGAGTTAGACTGTTACTGTTTCATAGGTACTGGCAGAAGTTATAAGACCTCTGGTTCAAAGACAAAGGGCTTTATTACTCATGGCACAGAAAATAATGGCATGAGCTTCAAGATGTTTATGTCAGTTCCTCCTGCCCCAGTCTCATAGGGGCATAATATAGGTGCAGATAGATACGGCACACACAGTGAGTTTGAGTCACAGCTGAGGAACACTGAGCTTGGGGAACCCATCCTTTTATAGCAAGCAGTAAGCAATTTTGCTCTTTGTCCCAGAGGGAGACACCACTTCTCAAGGTTACTCACTGCAAGCACAACCTGAGAAATGGCTTGGGTAAAGAGCAGTCAAGGCCTTATCTTCTTGGCATATGCAGTAAGAACAGGTAGGGTTGGTTAGGGCCCACAGTGGATTGCTTCACATAACAAGTCTCATTTCTGAAAAAAAAAAGACATAATAATAAAAGGGCTATTCTGCTTAAGTCACGTGGGATACAAGTAGAATTCTTGACAGATTATGTCCACATTATCTCTTATATTCCTCATAACAAAGGATATTTATTTTTTGCTGAGTTACATTTGTGACTGAGACTTTCAACAAAGAAATTACAAGAAAATTAAAGAATAGATTAAAGCAAAACTTAGTGAAAGAGTCTAAAACGAAAACGTTTTAGGAAGGATCACTCTAAAAATTGAAATTCAAATGATCCACATGAGAAAGAAATAGCAAGAAACTTTAAGAAAGTGGGTGCTTTTACTCAGAGAGTTCACCAGTTTAAAAAATCTGTGTATATAAAAAATGAATAAAAAGTAACAGCTGGAGGCGGGGCCAAGATGGCGGACTAGGTGGACAGTACCGTGGATCCCTCTTGCAACAAAGACTCGGAAAAACAAGTGAATCGATCACATACATAACAATCTACGAACTCTGAACAACAAACACAGATTTAGAGACGGAGAACGAACAAATACGGGGAGACAGTGATTGTTTTCAGAGCGAGGAGCCGACGTACCAGTCAGCGGATTTTCTGGAAAAACTAGTTTCCCAGTGATGGCTCGGAGACAGCAGTCCATATCAAACCACATAAAGAAGCAGACCATGACAGCTTCTCCAACCCCCCAAACAAAAGAATCAAAATCTTTCCCAAATGAAGATACAATCCTGGAATTATCAGATACAGAATATAAAAAACTAATTTACAGAATGCTTAAAGACATCACAAATGAAATTAGGCAAACTGCAGAAAAAGCCAAGGAACACACTGATAAAACTGTTGAAGAACTCAAAAAGATTATTCAAGAACATAGTGGAAAAATTAATAAGTTGCAAGAATCCATAGAGAGACAGCATGTAGAAATCCAAAAGATTAACAATAAAATTACAGAATTAGACAACGCAATAGGAAGTCAGAGGAGCAGACTCGAGCAATTAGAATGTAGACTGGGACATCTGGAGGACCAGGGAATCAACACCAACATAGCTGAAAAAAAATCAGATAAAAGAATTAAAAAAAATGAAGAAACCCTAAGAATCATGTGGGACTCTGTCAAGAAGGATAACTTGCGAGTGATTGGAGTCCCAGAACAGGGAGGGGGGACAGAAAACACAGAGAAAATAGTTGAAGAACTCCTGACACAAAACTTCCCTGACATCATGAAAGACGAAAGGATATCTATCCAAGATGCTCATCGAACCCCATTTAAGATTGATCCAAAAAGAAAAACACCAAGACATATTATCATCAAACTTGCCAAAACCAAAGATAAACAGAAAATTTTAAAAGCAGCCAGGGAGAAAAGAAAGGTTTCCTTCAAGGGAGAATCAATAAGAATAAGTTCAGACTACTCAGCAGAAACCATGCAGGCAAGAAGGGAATGGGACGATGTATACAGAGCACTGAAGGAGAAAAACTGCCAACCAAGGATCATATATCCAGCAAAACTCTCTCTGAAATATGAAGGCGAAATTAAGATATTTACAGATAAACACAAGTTTAGAGAATTTGCAAAAACCAAACCAAAGCTACAAGAAATGCTAAAGGAGATTGTTTGGTCAGATGACCAATAATATCAGGTACCAGCACAATACAAGGTCACAAAACAGAACGTCCTGATATCAACTCAAATAGGGAAAGCACAAAAACAAACAAATTAAGATTAATTCTAAAAAATAAATAAATAAAGTAATACACATAACAGGGAATCATGGAAGTCAATAGGTAAAAGGTCACAATAATCAAAAAGAGGGACTAAATACAGGAGGCATTGAACTGCCAGATGGAGAGTGATACAAGGCGATATAGAATGATACAAGTTAGGTTTTTACTTAGAAAAATAGGGGTAAATAATAAGGTAACCACAAAAAGGAACATCAACTCCATAACTCAAGAAAAAAGCCAAGAAAAACGTAACGACTCAACTAATATAAAGCTAAACATTATGAACATGAAGATCTCACAATTTACTAAGAAAAACGTCTCAGCACAAAAAAGTATGTGGAAAAATGAAATGGCCAACAACACACATGAAAAGGCATCAAAATGACAGCACTAAAAACTTATTTATCTATAATTACGCTGAATGTAAATGGACTAAATGCACCAATAAAGAGACAGAGAGTCACGGACTGGATAAAGAAACACGATCCATCTATATGCTGCCTACAAGAGACACACCTTAGACTTAGAAACACAAACAAACTAAAACTCAAAGGATGGAAAAAAATATATCAAGCAAATAATAAGCAAAAAAGAAGAGGAGTAGCAATATTAATTTCTGACAAAATAGACTTTAGACTTAAATCCACCACAAAGGATAAAGAAGGACACTATATAATGATAAAAGAGACAATTGATCAGGAAGACATAACCATATTAAATATTTATGCACCCAATGACAGGGCTGCAAGATACATAAATCAAATTTTAACAGAATTGAAAAGTGAGATAGACACCTCCACATTTATAGTAGGAGACTTCAACACACCACTTTCGGAGAAGGACAGGACATCCAGTAAGAAGCTCAATAGAGACACGGAAGACCTACTTACAACAATCAACCAACTTGACCTCATTGACTTATACAGAACTCTCCACCCAACTGCTGCAAAATATACTTTTTTTTCTAGTGCACATGGAACATTCTCTAGAATAGACCACATATTAGGTCATAAAACAAACCTTTGCAGAGTCCAAAACATCGAAATATTACAAAGCATCTTCTCAGACCACAAGGCAATGAAACTTGAAATCGATAACAGAAAAACTAGGGAAAAGAAATCAAATACTTGGAAACTGAACAATACCCTCCTGAAAAAAGACTGGGTTATAGAAGACATCAAGGAGGGAATAAGGAAATTCATAGAATGCAACGAGAATGAAAATACTTCCTATCAAAACCTCTGGGACACAGCAAAAGCAGTGCTCAGAGGCCAATTTATATCGATAAATGCACACATACAAAAAGAAGAAAGAGCCAAAATCAGAGAACTGTCCCAACAACTTGAACAAATAGAAAGTGAGCAACAAAAGAACCCATCAGGCACCAGAAGAAAACAAATAATAAAAATTAGAGCTGAACTAAATGAATTAGAGAACAGAAAAACAATTGAAAGAATTAACAAAGCCAAAAGTTGGTTCTTTGAAAAAATTAACAAAATTGATAAACCATTGGCTAGACTGACTAAAGAAATACAGGAAAGGAAACAAATAACCCGAATAAGAAACGAGAAGGACCACATCACAACAGAACCAAATGAAATTAAAAGAATCATTTCAGATTACTATGAAAAATTGTACTCTAACAAATTTGAAAACCTAGAAGAAATGGATGAATTCTTGGAAAAACACTACCTACCTAAACTAACACATTCAGAAGTAGAACAACTAAATAGACCCATAACAAAAAAAGAGGTTGAAACGGTAATCAAAAAACTTCCAACAAAAAAAAGTCCTGGCCCGGACGGCTTCACTGCAGAGTTCTACCAAACCTTCAGAGAAGACTTAACACCACTACTACTGAAGGTATTTCAAAGCGTAGAAAAAGACGGAATACTACCCAACTCATTCTATGAAGCTACCATCTCCCTGATACCAAAACCAGGTAAAGACATCACAAAAAAAGAAAATTATAGACCTATGTCCCTCATGAACATAGATGCAAAAATCCTCAACAAAATTCTAGCCAATAGAATCCAACAACACATCAAAAAAATAATTCACCCTGATCAAGTGGGATTTATACCAGGTATGCAAGGCTGGTTTAATATCAGAAAAACCATTAATGTAATCCATCACATAAATAAAACAAAAGATAAAAACCACATGATCTTATCAATTGATGCAGAAAAGGCATTTGACAAAGTCCAGCACCCATTTATGATAAAAACTCTTACCAAAATAGGAATTGAAAGAAAATTCCTCAACATAATAAAGGGCATCTAATTTTTTTTTTTTTTTTTTATGCAAAGCCAACAGCCAATATCACTCTAAGTGGAGAGAACCTGAAAGCATTTCCCTTGAGAACGGGAACCAGACAAGGATGCCCTTTATCACCGCTCTTATTCAACATCGTACTTGAAGTCCTAGCCAGGGCAATTAGGCTAGACAAAGAAATAAAGGGTATCCGGATTGGCAAGGAGGAAGTAAAGCTATCACTATTTGCAGATGACATGATCGTATACACAGAAAACCCTAAGGAATCCTCCAGAAAACTACTGAAACTAATAGAAGAGTTTGGCAGAGTCTCAGGTTATAAAATAAACATACAAAAATCACTTGGATTCCTCTACATCAACAAAAAGAACACCGAAGAGGAAATAACCAAATTAATACCATTCACAGTAGCCCCCAAGAAGATAAAATACTTAGGAATAAATCTTACCAAGGATGTAAAAGACCTATACAAAGAAAACTACAAAGCTCTACTACAAGAAATTCAAAAGGACATACTTAAGTGGAAAAACATACCCTGCTCATGGATAGGAAGACTTAACATAGTAAAAATGTCTATTCTACCAAAAGCCATCTATACATATAGTGCACTTCCGATCCAAATTCCAATACCATATTTTAAGGGGATAGAGAAACAAATCACCAATTTCATATGGAAGGGAAAGAACCCCCGGATAAGCAAAGCATTACTGAAAAAGAAGAAGAAAGTGGGAGGCCTCACTCTACCTGATTTCAGAACCTATTATACAGCCACAGTAGTCAAAACAGCCTGGTACTGGTACAACAACAGGCACATAGACCAATGGAACAGAATTGAGAATCCAGATATAAATCCATCCATGTATGAGCAGCTGATATTTGACAAAGGCCCAGTGTCAGTTAACTGGGGGAAAGATAGCCTTTTTAACAAATGGTGCTGGCATAACTGGATATCCATTTGCAAAAAAATGAAACAAGACCCATACCTCACACCATGCACAAAAACTAACTCCGAGTGGATCAAAGACCTAAACATAAAGACTAAAACAATAAAGATCATGGAAGAAAAAATAGGGACAACCCTAGAAGCCCTAATACAGGGCATAAACAGAATACAAAACATTACCAAAAATGATGAAGAGAAACCCGATAACTGGGAGCTCCTAAAAATCAAACACCTATGCTCATCTAAAGACTTCACCAAAAGAGTAGAAAGACCACCTACAGACTGGGAAAGAATTTTCAGCTTTGACATCTCAGACCAGCGCCTGATCTCTAAAATCTACATGATTCTGTCAAAACTCAACCACAAAAAGACAAACAACCCAATCAAGAAGTGGGCAAAGGATATGAACACACATTTCACTAAAGAAGATATTCAGGCAGCCAACAGATACATGAGAAAATGCTCCTGATCATTAGCCATTAGAGAAATGCAAATTAAAACTATGATGAGATTCCATCTCACACCAACTAGGCTGGCATTAATCCAAAAAACACAAAATAATAAATGTTGGAGAGGCTGCGGAGAGATTGGAACTCTCACACACTGCTGGTGGGAATGTAAAATGGTACAAGCACTTTGGAAATCCATCTGGCGTTATCTTAAACAGTTAGAAATAGAACTACCATACAACCCAGAAATCCCACTCCTCGGAATATACCCTAGAGATACAAGAGCCTTCACACAAACAGATATATGCACACCCATGTTTATTGCAGCTCTGTTTACAATAGCAAAAAGCTGGAAGCAACCAAGGTGTCCGTCAACGGATGAATGGGTAAATAAATTGTGGTATATTCACACAATGGAATACTACGCATCGATAAAGAACAGTGACAAATCTCTGAAACATTTCATAACATGGAGGAATCTGGAAGGCATTATGCTGAGCGAAATGAGTCAGAGGCAAAAGGACAAATATTGTATAAGATCACTATTATAAGATCTTGAGAAATAGTAAAAACTGAGAAGAACACATACTTTTGTGGTTACGAAGGGGGGAGGGAGGGAGGGAGGGAGAGGGTTTTTTATTGATCAATCAGTAGATAAGAACTGCTTTGGGTGAAGGGAAAGACAACACTCAATACCTGGAAGGTCAGCCCAATTGGACTGGACTAAAAGCAAAGAGGTTTCCGGGATAAAATGAATGCTTCAAAGGTCAGCGGAGCAGGGACGGGGGTCTGGGGAACATGGTTTGAGGGGACTTCTAAGTCAATTGGCAAAATAATTCTATCATGAAAACATTCTGCATCCCACTTTGAAATGTGGCGTCTGGGGTCCTAAATGCTAACAAGCGGCCATCTAAGATGCATCAATTGGTCTCAACTCACCTGGAGCAAAGGAAAATGAAGAACACCAAGGTCACACGACAACTAAGAACCCAAGAGACAGAAAGGGCCACATGAACCAGAGACCTACATCATCCTGAGACCAGAAGAACTAGTTGGTGCCCGGCCACAATCGATGACTGCCCTGTCAGGGAGCACAACAGAGAACTCCTGAGGGAGCAGGAGATCAGTGGGATGCAGACCCCAAATTCTCATAAAAAGACCATACTTAATGGTCTGACTGTGACTAGAGGAATCCTGGCGGCAATGCTCCCCAGACCTTCTGTTGGCACAGGACAGGAACCATCCCCGAAGACAACTCATCAGACATGAAAGGGACTGGTCAGCGGGGGGGAGAGAGATGCTGATGAAGAGTGAGCTAATTAAATCAGGTGGACACTTGAGATTGTGTTGGCAACTCTTGACTGGAGGGGGGATGGGAAGATAGAGAGAGAGGGAAGCTGGCAAAATTGTCACGAAACGAGAGACTGAAAGGGCTGACTCAACAGGGGGAGAGCAAGTGGGAGAAGGGAGTAAGATGTATGTAAACTTACATGTGACAGACTGATTGGATTTGTAAATGTTCACTTGAAGCTTAATAAAACTTAATAAAAAAAAAGTAACAGCTGTCATTTATGACATATGTATTGTGTTTCAAGCTCTTTATATAAGTTATCTCATTTAATTTTCAAACAGCCCTATGAGATTATGGTAATTTGCTCCTTTTACCAATGAGGAAGGTCTGTATAGAGTTTTAAAAGTTGTGTAATGTCCCAAAGCTAATAAATGGCAAAGCCATAACTTAACTGATACCTAAATTCAAAGCCTTTACTTTAGAACAAGGGATATCATTGCTGATGTAAGGTGGATCTTCACTGAAATGCAGAGAATACCAGAAAGATGTTTACTTGTGTTTTATCGGCTATGCAAAGGCATTGGACTATGTGGATCATAATGAATTATGGATAACATTGTGAAGAATGGGAATTCCAGAACATTTAATTGTGCTCATTCAAACAGAACAAGGGGATACTGCATGGCTTCAAATCAGAAAAGGTGTGCATCAGGGTCGTATCTTTTCACCACACCTATTCAATCTGTATGCTGAGCAAATAATCCAAGAAGATGGACTATATGAAGAAGAATGCAGCATCAGGATTGGAGGACGACTCATTAACAACCTGTAGTATGCAGATGACATAACCTTGTTTGCTGAAATTGAAGAAGACTTGAAGCACTTACTAATGAAAATCAAAGCAACAGCCTTCAGTATGGATTACACCTCAACATAAATAGAAAATGAAATCCTCGTAATTAGTCCAATGAGCAACATCATGATAATGGAGAAAATATTGTCCAGAATTTCATTTTACTTAGAAATGCCATGGAAGCAGCAGACAAGAAATGAAACAACATATTGCATTGGGCAAATGTGGTGCAAAAGACATCTTTAAGATGTTAAAAGGCAAAAAAGTCACCTTGAGGACTAAGGTATACCTGATCCAAGCCGTGATATTTTCAGTCACCTCATAGGCATGCAAATGCTGGATGATGAATAAGGAAAACTGTAGAGGAACTGATGCATTTGGATTACAGCGTTGGTGAAGAATATTGGATATATCATGGACTGCCAAAAGAACGAACAAATCCATCTTGGAAAAAGTACAGCCAGGATGCTCCTTTTAAGCGAGGACAGTGAGACTGACTTTGGACATGTTATCAGAAGGGACCAGTCCCTGGAAAAGGACATCATGCTTGGTGAAGTAGAGAGTCAGCAAAAAAGAGGAAGACCCTCAACAAGATAGATTGAGACAGTGACTACAACAGTGGGCTCAAACATAGCAATGACTGTGAGGAGGGTGCAGGACCGGGCAATATTTTGTTCTGTTGCACATAGGGCTGCTATGAGTTAGCGCCAACTGGACACCACCTAACAACAAGAAAGTCAATGTCAGTGTATCTTTTTTTGTTGTTTGTTTTTTAAACCATCTTATGGCTCCTAAGAAAGAGGAGTAAACAAAATAGAAGTCTGCCCCTGCACCTCAGTTCCACGGACTTTCAGAACCCTGCTAACTGCTGGGACCTTCTTTCTACATCTTATTTGTTGTTTGGTGCCATTAAGCCATTTTCAACTCATAGCAACCTCATGTGACAGAGTAGAACTGTCTCATAGAGTTTTCTTGACTGTGATCTTTACAGAACCAGATCACGAGGTCGTTCTCCCATGGAGCCCATGGGTGAATTTGAACCACCAACCTTTCAGTTAGCAGCCGAGCACTTAACCGTTTGCACCACCAGGGCTCCTCACACCTTTTTCCACGCACCAATGGAGAACTATTTTCTTCAATATTGATAGCACCAGTTGCAAAAAGTACTAAGGATAGTTTTTAGAGTATTTATAGCAGAACTTGAAGTAAGAAGAATAAGAAAGACACAGCCCATGATTGTGGATAGGTAGTATAAGGTTAGCCATTAGGGATACAGGTGCTTTTGCTTTCATTTCCTCCTACAAGATGTCCATTCCAACTCATGGTGACCCCATGCCTGCAGAGTAGAACTGCTCCATAGGGACTTCAAAGCTGTGACCTTTCAGAAGCAAATCTCCAGTCCTGTGTTCCAAGGAGCCCCTGGGTGGGTTCAAAATGCCAACCTTTCAATGAGTGGTCAAGTGCTTAAGCATTTGCACCACCCAGAGACTCTTCCATCAAAGTGAACGGTGTTTAAACATGAAAGAGAAAATTCTAATACTTTAGCCTTGTGTAGGTTAGCAGTCACTTTCAGTGCCTTCAGTAAGCTCAGGCCCTTGAAAACAAAACAAAACAAAAAAAAACCAAACCCTTTGCTGTCAGTTCCGACCCATAGCGACCCTATAGGACAGAATAGAACTGCCTCCATAGGGTTCCCAAGGCTGTAATCTTTACAGAAGCAGAAAAAAAAAAAAGCAGAAAGCCACATCTTTCTCCTGCGGAGCAGCTGGTGGGTTTGAACCACCAAACTTTTGGTTAGCAGTCAAGTGCTTTAACCACTGCACCAGCGGGGCTTCTGTCTCAAGCCCTTTAGTCCATTTAAATTATTTCCCAAGAGACACGTGACTGTAACCACAGTATCATTGTCAGCTGCTTATTAAAAGTTCTTGGAGAGTGTTAGAGATGCGACATTCATGAAGTGAATGTAATCGTGGTTTGTAGAGCTGAAACTTTTGATGAATGATAAAATATGGATGCAGAATTCAAAGGAAAAAACCGCCTTATATATTCTTTAGCCTTATTCTACTGCTGCAGTCTTTCATCTTACAGACATTTCCTGGCCTCCTGCAGTATCTTAATATAGTGCCAGGCACTGGGCATGCACAAGTGTCCAAGAGCAAAGGAGTAGCTCCCAAATCATGGGAGAGTGCAGGGTAAAAAAGGTTTGTAAGAGGCACTGACACTGGGATTGCATCGTAAGAAATTATTAGGACTGAGACAATTGAAGAGGGAAGAAATGAGAATTAAAGTGGAAATCCATGTAGGTGCCAGAGATCATTGTTCTTTTAGAGAATTGCAAGTAATTTCATTCTTTTGCACTTTCTTTCCCTTGTCCTCTGGTGACCAGCAGCATGCCCTGTGAGAAGGCTACAACTAAAGGTTACACAGTAGCTATAAGCCAGAAGAAAGTCATATGGCCCATAAAAGTATTATATTTTGGTGTTCTCATGATCATGATTTTATTTTCTGTTTTAATTACAAATTATTATTTCTACATTGTACTTGAATTGAAAATTGAATATTATTTCCACAGGCCTTTGAAGATATATATATTGAAAGGAAAAAGACCATTAAAATTATTCTGGAGTATGCTGACAAGATATTCACTTATGTCTTCATTCTGGAAATGCTTCTAAAATGGGTAGCATATGGTTACAAAACTTATTTCACCAATGCCTGGTGTTGGCTGGATTTCTTAATTGTCGATGTAGGTGTTTTTTGAGTCAATTTTTAAAGCGGCTTTACTTTTACTAATAAGTGTTCTGGATAACCTTCACCAATGTTATACTGTATTGTATTTTAATTTTGATTAGCTTTATGAATTTTCAAACTATATAGGTTTCTGTTTTTGGAAATAATAGCATAGCCAGCAGAAATATATCTGTGAGGAGAGATCCAGCAACAAATGTAAATTTTTTTTTGTCATTCTAATAGCTGTAATTTACTTTTGCATATGTTTTCTGCAATCGGAAAAAATATGATTTTTTAATACACTACTCGAATATCATTTACATTGGGAATAAGAACAAAGTGAAAAGCAGGGAAGTGAGAATGGAAAGAAGAGATACAGTACTGTTTTTGACAATATAAAATTAGAAGCTAAAGCTAAATAACTGTTAGGAGAAGAGCAGGTATGGCATCAAACAAATCCAGAGAAATGTCTGCTTCCCTTTCTTAGCCAGCTCAGACAGCAGCTGCCAGCTTAGGCGTTTCTCTCTCATCCCCATTCACCAGTGGCTATGTCAGCAGGCATTGGTCCTTCTCTGTTCCATAGGTCTGATGATCCATTGAAATTACTCAGAAACTGCAGAGAAAGTGCTATCTTTAATCTAGCAGAAAAAAGATACAAACATATAGGGTAGGTACGAGAGGGGTCTCTTTGCAAAGCTTCCATGTCCTTAGGGCACGTGCTTACCCTCCGGAAAGCAGAAGTTTGCTCTCTCCACCCAAGAAGTTCCTGTGAGCCTCCGTCTTCCAAGGCCTTTATTGGCTTCATCATGTGGCCATAATAGATTACATCATGCCTCCTGAGGCTTAATCAGCCTCTGGCCCCCAGGTGATCCTTCTTGGTCTGGCCAGTCCCCACTTACTGGTCTAAGGAACCAAGCTCTCAGGAACCAAGACCAAAGATCAGATTGTTTACTGCAAGGGAGTTCCACACTTTGCAGCAGGAATGGAGTTTTTATTTATCTCAGTCATAATGATAGGAAAACCAAAATAAGTCACAGCTCTTGTCCCTGTCTCAAGCATCCAACTCACCCTTCATCTCTAGGATGGCAAAGGAGCAGAGAAGTAGACACCACAATTTCAAATCATTAATTAAGAAAACTGTTGAATACTTGAATAATAGAAAATACATAAGAAAATGCTTCAGTTTATCTGCTATTTTTAACAAAGCAAAAATACACTTACAGGCATTTCATTGACATAATTGAGAAGAACATCCTAAAACAGTTTCTGAGATCAAGGCATTTCAAATACAAATGAATGGCACAACATCCATTATTACCAACTTTTTCTTATTTAGCGTACTCTATTTTTATTTTAAAATGCTTTATAATTAATTACTTCAAACACCCAATCTTATTTTTCTCCTCAGGATCTATGTCCTTCAATCTCTTACTTTATGCTCCTAGATTTTAAGAATTCTAGCTTCAGTGGTTAGGGAAGAAACATCCTATCGTCAGTCACATGCCAACCCTGTTTCTAGAGATTTGTTTTCCATCTGATGCCTGGAATAATGAAAAGCAACTTGCTAATCTTTATATGACAACGAGTTCCTTAACATCTCACCAAGAGTTTGCATCACCAGATTTTGCAGAAAAGATAAATGAATACAGCACTATTCACAGATTTCAAAATTATAAGCAGGCATGATCATAAGTAGCAAAATCTGATGGCAAAATGAAATCAAAACCAATCATATTTACTTCAAAGTTCGATTTCTCAAGGGCTGTGTGAGGCTTAGTAAACTGTTTCTTAAGATCTCAATTAGTATATTTTAAAAAATAACATTTTGCTTTTGTAGAAGTGATGTACAAAATAATTCTTTTCCAAAGTGTAGCTATACGTTATACCTCATGTGTTCTCTCAGGCTTCCTCTTTGACATTAGTGATTTCGCATTGATTGTTATTTGATTCACCTTTTATATATCAAGTTACCTTAGTCACTAAGAAAGGGCAAGATAGACACTTTTGTAATGTAATAGATTTGAATAAAGTTTAATCAAAATAAGAAATAATAGATGGAATGTGGATATTTCTTTTCATTTATCTTAATATTTAAATATGATTGGGTCTTTTAAAAATTATTTTGAAATATGTAAGATATTCAAAAGCCTTTAAAAATATTATCACAGGCATACTTGTTTTCATCACCCATCTTAACAAATGTAAGTTTGCAAGTAAAATTGAATTTATTTTAAATTAAGAAAGCGATGTGGCTGTTTAATAATGGAAATTATTTTGTCTTGCATTTTAAAACATGAACTGGTGGTTTTCAGTGGGTCTAATACTATCTATCTATCTATTTATCTATCTATCAGACCTCAGGAAAGTATATACCTTGAAATATTCATTATGAATATAAGGATACTCACAATCATGAGTTTTCAGAAGGCTTTTGAATAAGGTATATACTAGGACTTAGATTTGGTTGAATGGGTGCCAGACTTCTATGACTTATCTTCAGAGTCACATTTATTTTGTTATGCCCTGGGTTTTAGTTCAGTTGAAATTTTGGTAGTTATTCTAGCTAATTATATTTTCACATTTAATAAGCAAGTGCATAACCATTGATTACAAAAATGCAAAAAGTATATTTGTGATTTCTATTAAGATAAAAGAAATAACCTACTTTCCTTCTATTATTTCTTCCTACTTTGGTTAACCTGCCTTTAAATCTAGTATGAAAACAAAAGCATCCATCTTATCCTTTTTTTAGGCAATGATTAGATAATTTGATATATAAAATTCTATTATTTTTTTTGATCTGCTATTAGGGAATTTTTAAAATGGCTTTTCCTTATACTGCAGCATTTAATTGAAACAGTGAATGAAAATTTTATTTTTTGTAGGTTTCTTTGGTTACTTTAGTAGCAAACACTCTTGGCTACTCAGATCTTGGTCCCATTAAATCCCTCCGGACACTGAGGGCCTTAAGACCCTTAAGAGCCTTATCCAGATTTGAAGGAATGAAGGTAAGAAAATACTAAACTTCCAAATATAACTTGCATATTTTTTTTCCAAATTTTATTCAGTTTGTTATTGAGAATATATACAGCAAAACATACACCAATTCAACAGTTTCTACATATACAAATCGGTGACATTGATTATATTCTTCAAGTTGTACAACCATTCTGACCCTCCTTTTCTCAGCTGTTCCTCCTTCATTGACATAAACTCCTTGCCCCCTAAGGTTGTCATCGAATCTTTTGAGTTTAATGTGCCCATTTTTTAAATGGGGTTTTTAAAAAAAGAAACTTTTTTTAAAAGGGTATGTAAAAATTATGGACCATTTATATTTATACACACATATGCATACATATGTGTAGAGTTGCTATGAGTTGGAATCGACTCAATGGTGACGGGTTTTTTTGGTTTTTATGCATACATATATGTGTAA
Organism: Elephas maximus indicus; assembly: GCF_024166365.1. Taxonomy (NCBI): domain Eukaryota; kingdom Metazoa; phylum Chordata; class Mammalia; order Proboscidea; family Elephantidae; genus Elephas; species Elephas maximus. Next base: position 64,327,038 of record NC_064824.1, on the reverse strand, counting down.
GTATGGACTCTATGTATATATACGTGTGTATATATGTGTGTAGACTCATGTACACACACATTATTTTAGTGCATATTATGTAACAAAGAAATGAAACACAATAATACTTTCTTTAACATTGGTTAAGCAATAGAATGATTCAAATAAGTGAATTTTTCTCCTTTTAAATGGAAATCTTCCCTATGCTAGGAAGGTTCAAGTGGATGGGAGACTGTTAGTCCTGATACTTTCTCTCATATACAAGTCATCAAGAATCTGCCTGTGCCAGGTGCTCAAATAATACTTTTTAAAGGCACAACCCTGGGGAGAGAGCATAAGAAAAGACAGAGACATGATGTGGCATCAGCCATCACCTTTAATTTCACCCTTAAAATGATGTCACAAAGTCAGTAGAACTGTAACAAATTACAGCTGAGAAAACTAAGTGCCAGAGAGTTTACTTCACTTGCACTAGACTGCATAGTGTTTGAGAAAGAGATTAATTTAGCAGAAATAAACAAGGTGAGATAAACAAAGACTGCTAGCAACGTAGCAGTGAGGTCTGTATTAAGCCAGCAACTCCTTCATAAAACACATGTAGGACAATGACCTTATTTGCTATATAGTCTGTCTCCGCATTTGTTGCTGCTCTCCTCACATTTCCTGTTCTCCAGATTTACACCTGCTCCCTCATTCCTGTGTTGTTTCCTCTGTCTAGAAGTCATCCCTCTGTCCTGCCTCAACTCTATCAATCTAGCAGATAAACACCTACCCATCCTTTAAGTCTCAATTTCAGAAGTCTTCTTTGTCTACCACCAGGCATAATTGGGCATCCTTCCTCTGTTATATTGTATGTGGTTTGTTTACCTGACTGCCTTACCACCTGTAATCTCTGACCAATTTAGCCTACAGATTAGCTCAGTGATTCTCAAAGTGTGGTCCACTGACCAGAAGCCTCAGTATCATCTGGAAACTTACTAGAAATGTAAGTTCTCAAACCCCACTCCAGACTTACTGAATCAAAAACTCTGGGGTCCGAATCAAGCAATTAACAAGCTGTCAAGGTGAAAAAAGAACTAGCTGCCATCAAGTCAGTTCCAACTCATGTCAACCCCATGTGTATCAGGGTAGAGCTGTGTAGTCTAGGGTTTTCAGTGGCTGTCACCCTTTTGGAAGTGGATCATCAAGCCTTTCTTCTGACCAGCTCTGGGTGGATTTAAACCAGCAACTGTTTGGTTAGTAGCCAAGTACTTAAGCATTTGGCTACCCAGAGACTCCCTCAAGGTGAAAATTTGAGATCTTTCAGGCTACCGGGTCTTCTTTGTTATCCCTGCTAATCTAATTATGACTGTAAATTCTACAATTTAATATATCCAATGGATAATGATGCCAAAGTATATAAGAACATCATGATTGTACAGGGAATTTTTTGATAAACAATATCCAAGTACTCTATGTAAGAATTGACAGTGGTAAGAATTGAGAAATTACCAGTTGCATTTTATGAAGGAAGACCGTATTGGAATTCAGTGCCATTAACTTCATTTTTTGAGCATTAGCAGAATGTTGCAACCTATACAAAACTTACGATTGACCCACCCCTGGATTCTACTATACAGTATACTGCATTTTCATGAACAAACGATGAATAGGATGACTGGTCAGCAGGAGAGGCAGGCAGGTGAGCAGTAGGTATTCTGTGATACCTGCTATAAGCACACAGTGCTACAAACATCAAGGAGGGAGTGGCTTGCCTGGGGGAGTCTGGAAAGGCTTTACAAGGAGGTGGCTTTGAGCCAGGACAGAAAGAGTGAGCCCCAACTCACAGGCAGGAAGACATTCCGGGCAGAAATGCTGCAAGATAGAGAGGCACAGAGTCGAGTGCACAAGTCCTGTTTGGGCAATGACTAGAAGGATCAGTGTGCCCAGGAAATAAGCGTAGTGCAGAGGGTAGCAGGAAATGAGGATGAAAAGGTATGCTAGAACAAAAGCCTTATAGATCAGGCTGTTTGTTTTGAACTTCATTCTGTAGTCTTGCTTTTCCTAACTTTGTTTTGGGTCATGTACACTTTAAGACTCTGATCAAAGTATGAATCATCTCTCCAGAAAGAGAACACAACCACAATGTTTTTCATATAACTTCATGCCCCCATGGAACCTTTAGGGGTCCATGGGCAGCCCAGGTAATAACCATTGTCCTAGGCCAGGGGTCAGCAAACTGGGCTGGTTACCTGATTTTATAAATGAGGTTCAACTGGGGGCAATGACTAGAAGGCAAGAGGGGACAGGAAAACTGGTAATAGGGAACCCAAGGTCGAGAAGGGAGAGTATTGACATGTCACGGGGTTGGTAACCAATGTCATAAAACAGTATGTATATTAACTGTTTAATGAGAAGACTGTCCTGTAAACCTTCATCTAATGTACAATTAAAAAAAAAAAAAAGTGCTACTAAAGTATTTTAAAAAATGAGGTTTAATTGGAACACAGCATTGACTGTTCATGTAGGATCTTTGGCTATAATGGCAGAGTAGTTGCTACAGAGATCATATGACCCACAAAGCCAAAAAATATTAAGAAAATGTTTGCCAATGCGTACACTAGATAATCTCATAGGTAGTCAGAGCTCCCTGATATTTCACCATTTCAAAGTGTCTTAAGGGGCCTGCTTGCTACACTGCAAAAAAAGAGGGAGCAAAATGCTATTTACATAGGAAATTCGTCTTTAACACATTTGCACTCAAGTGTGGACTACAGCTGATGTGTCAGGAGATAAGTAGGATTTGAAGGATGTGGTTAATTAAGAAAATCTAAAAGAAAATCTACAGCACGTTAAATGCCACCATAGTCGCCATGGAGGAAAGTTGGAGTAACATGGGGCACTAGTGATCAATAGCAGTGGAAATAAGCAGAAATAAATGAACTATCAACAATAAAACATGCCCATTTTCTTTTTTATATGAGGCCAGCACTACCTACATTAATCAAGGACTTATATAGAGAGTATTTTCAGAATTAGAAAAATAACTGAAAAGATGATTGTCATCTTGCAGAGGAGGAAATAGAGGCCCAAAGGTCTTAACTGAATTCACGTATCACACAATCAGCAGTACCAGCTGAATCCAAGGGACTTATACAACTAAACGAACCCCAATCGTAACTCCGCTAATACACACCAGCATTTCTCCTCCATGGAAGAATCATTAATGTTGATAATTCTAGGATCATGAATCTCTAGCATGTACATTTTATTTATCTTTTATCATTTATATTTATAAATTTTCCTCTTTTCTAGACTGTGCATGCAGATTTTATGACTTCATCTTACCAATATCAGGTTTTTTTTTTCATTTATTTAATCTGTCATATAATTTTAGCTATTTTGTTCAGCACTGTCTTGTATTTTAGCTAAAAGTTTTCCTGTGTGTTGTGTATTCTCAAATGCTTGTAAACTCATTGATGTCAGGGCTCATGTGTCATTTTGTCTTGCTTGGCACACTGCTGAAGATACAGTAGGCATTCAATAAATACGTGTTGATTGGTACATTTGGTGTCTTAAACACTTAAGGGTGGCTTTTCTAATTCATTTAATACTGCATTATGTTTCATTTATGTTTGCCCATTTAACGTTTTTACTAATCCTAATCATTCTTTTCTTTCTTTTGAATGCTAGGTGGTTGTGAATGCACTCATTGGAGCAATTCCTTCCATCATGAATGTGCTACTTGTGTGTCTTATATTCTGGCTAATATTTAGCATCATGGGAGTAAATTTGTTTGCTGGCAAGTTCTATGAGTGTGTGAACACCACAGATGGGTCACGGCTTCTTCCAAGTCAAGTTCAAAATCGTTCCGAGTGTTTTGCCCTTATGAACGTGAGTCAAAATGTGCGATGGAAGAACCTGAAAGTGAACTTTGATAACGTTGGACTGGGTTACCTGTCTCTGCTGCAAGTTGTAAGTGACCCCTTTCCTAAGTGCTTCGTAATTTAATGAACACTGGAGGAAGGCTATGTTATTCTTTAAATAATCTATTAACTAGAAATTAATGTACTTCAAGACTTTAAAAACAGAGTTAGACTTTCTTAGAACAAGTACTTATAACATGAGTCAAGAAGCATAGATTCTTTGCATCTAAGAGTTAGTAATCCATAAGTGGTCTTTTGGTGTCATTTGGACTACCGCGTTGCACCATCTGAATATTTCTCCTGAAATGACTACTTATTTTTTGGACCCCCAGCTTTACACTACATGGGGCTGGGAGAACCCTGGAAGAAATGGAGAAATTTTATTTCCTGCCTTTTTCATAAACTTTCCTTCCACCTCTGGAAACAAAGTTCATGTGCAACATTCACAGGCAATTGTAACAATTTAATAATAATTAGCACTAAGATTTAGAATGTGACTTGGGAATATGTCTTTTTTTTTTTTTTTTAACATTTTTAGCATCTTTGTAGTAAACTGGTATTTTGAAATACAGCAAAGCTTACTAATTTAGTATTACTTAACAAATGGTATGAAGTGAAACAAACTAAACTACATTTATGGCTATTACAGTGTGAGTTTCACATTCAGATTCTATATTATATTTACAGGCAACATTTAAGGGATGGATGGATATCATGTACGCAGCCGTTGATTCTGTTAATGTAAGTCTTGGTCAACATAACGCTAGAAAGTACGATTTTAGTTCAGTGGTTTTCAAACTGTGGCTCCTTGGAGTGCTTGGTGTGTATGCTAACAGTGAAGAACCTCCACCTGATAGTAGCTTAGTGGTGAAGAGCGAAGCATTTGAAAGTGGACAGAGCCTGAGTCAAATTCTGGCTCTACTACAACTCTGCAACTGACTGAACAAGTTACTTAGCGCTGTGAGCCTTAGTTTATTCATCTGTAAAAAAATAATCCAGTGTCTGTCTTACAAGACTGTTGTGAGGGTCCAACAAGAAAATGGAAGAAGAGCACTGGTAATTATACACCCACTCCTCAAAAACCAGGTCATTAGGCAAAAATTGGCATTAAGCAAGAGTCCGGTTCGCGTCCCATCTTCGCTGCCAGTGCTCCCGTGGCTTACCGCCCAGGTGCCCCTGGCGTATCTCCGGATGCACCTGGCATTGCGGAGAGCGGAATATCCACCACCGCGGATCGCCCTGGGGTTGGAGGGGCGGTGTTGGTCGGAGGCTGCCTGCCACCTCCGGAGCAGCAGGGGCCCACCATCACCTGGCCAAGCTCCTGGTCTCCGGGCGGACCCCCACACCTCGCCTTTCTACCTTCCCACTCTGCTGGCACAGGAGATGAACCTCAGCGGTGGGTGGCTTCCAGGCTTGGGGGCACGTGAGGCCCGGCCGTCTGGGCCCAGTGGAGGCTGTGGAGGTGGCAGAGAGGCCCCTTTGGGAAAAGAGACATCTGAGCCCCCTGCCCAACTCCTGCAGCCCCGGCTCCCGCTGCCTCCTGCAGGCCACCTGCCCACCCAGCTCCTCCGCCCGGCCCGGGTAGTGAGAACCGCCGGCCGCCCACACGGCCTCCATCCCTCTCCCAAACCTCATCCCCCTACTCCTCATCCCCCTCTCACCTCGGCTCCCCGTTAATGCACAAAATAGTCAGGTAATAGAATTTTTCCTAATGTTGTAAATGGAGACTGTTGGATAAGGAGATAATCGATAAGTGATGACTAGGTGTAAATGCTCTGTAAATATTACTTTACCGAAAGAAAAATGAAATAACATTTTTGTTCATAGTTTTTTGGTTTTTTTTTTAAGTTTCTTGGAAGAGTTTATGGAAAATAAGTTCTGTGCTAAGAAAGTTTAGACTATAGGCTAGTCACAAAAATCTAATGAAGAGGTTTCTACCAGCAATGAAAGAACATCAGGAAATTTGTACAAATATGGTATCCTCTCTCTTACAGTTTCTTCTGGAAATATATAAATATATACTCATTTAGTTACTAAATTTCCCAACCAATATGAGAATAAGTAGTACATAGTTAGGCAGTTTGTAGTCATTTGAAGATTATGTTTATGTACATAGTAAATAAATACTTGTTGAATGTTGCATGGATTTTGAAGAATGATTGCGTTGAGCCTCGGCAATGCTAAGGCTTCTGAAGTACCAAAATTTACCATGGATAGCACTGTTTGGATTAGCTTTTCAAACAGTGTGAAAAAGAAAATGATGAATGCTGTTGTCAACATACTGCTAACTTTTGCTAACTTTATAGGTAGACAAGCAGCCCAAGTATGAATACAGCCTCTACATGTACATTTACTTTGTCATCTTTATCATCTTTGGGTCATTCTTCACTTTGAACCTGTTCATTGGCGTCATCATAGATAATTTCAACCAACAGAAAAAGAAGATAAGTATTTCAAGTCTTTGTTTACGGTGCTGAAAAGAAATGAACCATTATGTTTTCTAAAAACATAATTTGGAATCTTTGGGATCAATTAGTAATTAGTTTCATTAGTTTTATTTATTTTTCAAATAATTGACGAGGATATCACTGCAGATACACTTCCTCTTATTACTCTTTACTCAGAAAAGAAATATTTCCAAATTTATGAGAATTTTTAAACAATATGTCAATCATTTAGGTTTTCTCCAATGTTCCCTATAGAGGCTTACTTAATGAAGAAAAATCAGTGCACTAATTCTTTTACTCTGACCAGATTTTATAAGTAGTTAACTTTATTCTGTTCTGAGTCCTGGCACTGTGTGGTATGTATTGGGGTGGGTATGTTTCTGAGCTCATGAAGTTTGCATTGTAGCAGAAAAAAATGAGATGTAATGAAATATTATGAATGTTGTAAGTCAGGCACTCTACTGAGATTTTTATTTCATTAATCTTCACATCAACCATGAAAGGTATTGTTATAGACTCTGTCTTACAAATGAGGAAATGAAGGCATAAAGAGGTTAAACGAATTTACCCAAGATCATACATCTAGTAAGTGATAGAATCAGTAGTTGACCCCATACATCCTGTACCTGTAGTTATTCTTTTAGGTCCTCTATTATGCTGTATGGAAACCCTGGTGGCATAGTGGTTAAGTGCTACGGCTGTTAACCAAAAGGTCGGCAGTTCAAATCCACCAGGCGACGCTCCTTGGAAACTCTACGGGGCAGTTCTACTCTGTCCTATAGGGTCGCTATGAGTTGGAATCGACTTGACGGCAGTGGGTTTGTTTTTTTTTTTTATTATATTGTATCCCCAAATACTATATTACATGATAGTAATTAGGATGACATGTAGCAACTGTAAAGGAAAAGGATAGGTAATGCACATGCTGGTGAACAGAGAATTCTGAACAAATGCCCAGCAGTGATAAATAAACATTTCTTAAAGCAGATGTTTAAGGAATAGCAATCCAGTTTAGATGGAGGTTAAGATTTGAGAAGAGAAGTAGCTTGAGAGCAGATGTAAGATGCCATTTTAGACATCTTTTTTCAACAGGAGGTGATATGACATTGAGGTGGTTCAAGCAAGGAAGAACATACAAGCAAGACATTAGCTTGACGATGCGTCCGATCCTGCGTTAAATACTTAACATGTGCAACCTTGGTCAAGTTTACAGCCCTAGAAGAAATAAGTATCCCCATTTAACCTCTCAGAAAGGTTACATTACTTGCACTTGGTCTGACAGCTGGGGAGGCATTTCCTCATATGTCTGATTCCAGAGTAGCTTTTCCCAGAGTCTATGAAACTGAAATTTAATAAAAATTTAATCTCAATCATGCACAGAATGATTAGGAGAGAAGAGAGACAAAAGACTGGTTCAGATCCTTCTGCACCTGCCATCTGAACCACAGTTATAGTCTCCAAATGAGTCCTTTGTGGCCGTGGAGAACAGGGGGTATGTTTAATTAAGAGATTTCATGGGGTAGAGGCTATAGAATTGTTTGTGATTTGCAGACAAATAAAAACATCAAGGAACCTAGTAGTGCAGTGGTTAAGAGTTCAGGCTGCTAACCAAAAGGTCAGCATTTCAAATCCACCAGCTGCTCCTTAGAAACCCTATAGGGCAGTTCCACTCTGTCCTATAGGATGGCTATGAGTAGAAATCGACTCAAGGGCAACAGGTTTGATTTTTTTTTTTTTGAAATCAAAGATGGTCAGGTTTCTTGTCAATTTACTGTGGCTGTGGCGCCACCCACAGGAAAAGAGGTCTCATTAGAGGATGAGGTATAAAATTACAAGAGCCAATGATTTAACATCAATTTAGGATCTTAGAGAAGACATGGAAACCCTGGTGGCGTAACTGAAATTTCATTAGTGTGCATGATTGATAATTCACAACCAAAGGAGAATTTAACAGATGTTAAAATGTTATTTATGCTTATGTTTCTAAGTATAAATGCTTATTTTTCAGATTTTTTTTCAATTTCATATTCTATTATTTTATATCTGAGAGTCAAACTTGCCTAACATTCTCATGTACTCATGTATTTCAACAAAGGACCTTGAATAATTTTGAAAATATTATAGACTTTACCCTAATTTTTAACTTAATTATTTTTTTAGCTTTATTCATTCTAGTCTAGTCTAGTGCCATCATTACATGTGTGTATTTTTTTTATTTAATATACAAGCACACACATATGATTCCCCAGCATTCCCTGTGTCATTAAATTTAAACATGTCTAGAAGGAGCAATAATGACCAGACACAGACTCAACCCAGCCCATTGTCAAGCCAATTCCAACTCATAGCGACCCTATAGCCAGTCCTAGTTACTTTGATCCCATTGCTCTTAAATGTTATTCTTACTAGAATTGCCCCTGCAGGAATAAAGACAGGATGGGTTGAATGGACCATCACTATTGCTGTTAGACAAAAGCTACTGGTTTAGAAACACTGACAACTGCCACTACCCCCTACTGTACTTCTAGTAGTTTACCTTGCAGTCTGAGCATACCTTGTATTGTCTGCCCTTATCTGAATGATTTCAGATTTTTTCCACTCTGCCAAGAGAAGGAAAGAAGATGGAACCAATACTTCAGCTAGTTAGCACCTACGACATAGAATGTCTTCTGCTAGATGCTTTATGTATATAAACTCATCTAATCCATAGACTGGAGCCCCAGTGACATAGTGATTAAGAGTTCAGCTGCTAACCAAAAGGTTCACAGTTCAAGTCCACCAGCCGCTCCTTGGAAACCCTGTGGGGCAGTTCGAGTCTGTCGTATAAGGTCCCTATGAGTCAGAACAGACTGGATGGCACCTAACAGCAATCCAGAGAACGAACTCAAGAAAGTGGTATCCGTATGTAAGTGAGGCCTAGAAAAGATAAGTAACTTGTTTAAAAACAACTAACAGGTCACTAGTACAGTCAGGATTTAAAGGTCCATTTAACTTCATATTTTTTTCCATAAGGCAATTGCCTCTTACACTTTTTAACTTCAACATTTTGATCTCATCATATGGCTCTACCAGCTACCTAAACTTCTTTCTAATGACCATCATCAATTTACTAGTTTTTCCAAATATCCATCATTCTTATATAAGTTTTCACCTTTAATAAATTCATGTGAAAAATGTTTTTAAAATCATCATAAAACATATTCTATGTTCTAAAATATTAGCACATAAATTATTAATGGATGCAAATTATAAAAAGAGAACATATATAATATATTTACACAAATGCTTTGCACAGGCAAGGACACATATGAGTAAATCCTAAATAATAAGAACCCTTTTCGGTAGCAGAAACCCTATTAGGATAACAATAACTATAATAACAATAACAGAAATAGCTAACATTTATTGAGGATTTGTCTTGCACTAAGTATTATGCCAAATGATTTGTATGCATTATCTCAATTGATCCTCTCAACAATGAGGTAGTTAGTAATGTTAAGATGAAGTGATTCATACTTTAAAGTTTAAGAAACTTGATGAGGGACAACAGAGAAGGGATCTGAACACTTGAACTGAACTCTTAACCGCAGTGTAATACAACCTGGACATACAGGGTAACATAGAAAAAGGCCAGCTTGACTTCCAGAATTTCTGCCACCCAGCTTTAAAAGAGTACATTTTGTACAAGGCCTTAAAAAGCTAATCACAAGAAAACAAACAACAAAAGCTTTTCTTTTGAAGGATTTTGTAATCTCTTCTTAGTTTCATCGTGTTGGCAACCAGAGTATCATCAGGGGAAAACAAAACTTTGATTTTCACCTCTAATTCAGAGTTCTTCCATCAGTGTTTTCCTAGTTTCTTTTGGTACATACTTGGCATGCTATGATTTTCAGCCCCCCATCAATGAGTAATAAAGAACCTGTGCTTCACTTGACGTTGGCATGAAACAAGTCAATTCCAACTCATAGCAACCGTATAGGACAGAGTAGAACTGCCCCATAGGGTTTCTAAGGCTGTAATCTTTACGGGATCAGACTGCCACATCTTTCTCCTGTGGAATGGCTCGTGGATTCGAACTTCTGATCTTTTGTTTAACAGCCGAGTGCTTAGCCACTGTGTCACCAGGGTTCCTTCCTCCCATGAGTAGATCAGATAAATATCAAAATTACATAAAGACTACATTTCAGCTAGAAGAATGGTGAATTAAAACAATCTAAGACAGAAAGGGAAGTTTTGATAAATAAGAAGGTGCAGTATGACAAGAAGCTGAATACTACCTATAAACCCATTGCTGTGGAGTTGATTCCGACTCATAGCAACCCTGTAGCACAGAGGAAAACTGCCCCATAAGGTTTCCAAGGAGCAGCTGGTGGATTTGAACTGCTGACCTTTTGGTTAGCAGCCAAATACTCTGCCACCAGGGCCTCAATATTACCTTTTTAGGGAAGCCTTAACAAGACTATCTTTAACTTTAGGACTCTACAATTACGTAGGGATTTCAGAGCTATAAATTCTCAAAAGTAAACTCCCAAATTATTCCGTCACTAAAAAGGTGATAGTACAAACCAATGTAGAATACTCATAAAGAATATTAGAAATAATTTTAAGAAATTAGTAGCACCCGAAAGAACAATTAATTCTTCTAGCTCCCCTTTGTGAAATTTAGGCTTTCCTGGTGCTTAATAAGATAGGAAAGTATAAAAAAAAATTTTTTTTTTTTAATTTAGATGTTGGCTTTTTATCGGTGCTTCTTAAAGGTTATGTTTTCTTTTACGTGCTCAACTGGAAAACAGTGTAAGTCAAGGACTCTGGGTTATTGATGATTTCCTCAGTACCTGGCAATAAAGTGTTTGCGTTGAAATTTTTTATTGGACTTGAGGTAACCAAAGAATTTTTTGAAATATATGTGGATAAGTGTACTACATATTTATTGTATATTTTTTCTGTATTAAAGGAGAGATGGTATTTTAAAATTAATAAAAAAAATATATAAAACCTAACACTATTTGTAGCTATTTTGAGCTCCTACTCTTTACAAGGGTCCTAAATATAAGCCACATCATGAGAGAAGATGTTCACTATTTGTATTTCTTATAACTTTTTCTAATATATTTGTTACTTAATAATAAAATGCTTGGTGAGACAAGTAGCAGGTTAGTCCACCACAAGGTAATTGAGCCAATCGTTATTGTATATTGTATATAAAAAATATATATATATAGCACATGTATTTTATATGTCTGTTACATTATGTATGGAGGGTTATGTGCCTATATATAGATAATCCTTTAAGATAGATTGCATTTGTAGCTACTTTGCCCACAATAAAATACATTTCATTTCTATATTAGTACATTTTTAACCTGTCTTAACTATCTGAAAAAATATATAGACAATGATTCTGGTTTTAAATAGTTTTTTTTTTTTTTTCTTTACCTTGGAGGTCAAGACATATTTATGACAGAAGAACAGAAGAAATACTATAATGCAATGAAAAAGCTTGGATCCAAGAAACCACAAAAGCCAATTCCTCGGCCAGGGGTAAAAAAATATATACATATATGTATTATCTTTAGCATATAAATTTTCAAAATTATTTTTAATTCATCTTTCATGCACTGCTATTATAGATGAACTCATGTTTTAAAAATTTGAACAAAAGTCCTTTTAAAACTGGATCTTTTTTTAACATGATCACAGTTAATATCCTTATTTTTTTTATTTTTCTATAAAGATCAAAAATAATTATATATACTTTCGCTTTTAGCTTACCTACATGACTGACTATGTGCAATGGCCTATAGCAAATTAAAATATGTTTTCAGTTGAATATCTAAATGACAATTTTCTGATGTGTGATTGGTATCTACCAATAGTGTAAAACTAACATTTAAATATTTGATATTAGAAAAAATTGCAAGAGAAGCAATTGGACATGTCATGAATCTATAACTGTATCCTACTGTGGGGCCAAAAACAAGAATAGGCTTAGATGGAAATAGTCTTAGCAGTCAAGTAATAATTTGCATTCCTATAACAATTGAAAATTTTAATATGCGTTACATGCATTTCAATTTATACTCAACACACCTTACCAAAGTGTTGTGGCTGAAGACAGGGTGTCATAAAGACAGATGCAGAATTAATACCCAGCTGGCTACATGAGTGCCACTCAGCACTTTTTAAATGGACATATTAACAGGTACCACCCAGATCTACTGAATCTGTGGATTTGAAACTTTGGTATTTAATTTTTTAAGTGCCCTACTTGACCTTGATATAATGTCTTCAGACTTGCCTATGCAACTCTTAAACAGATTTTGAAAAGCTTATGTTTTCTGGAAAGCATAACACTATGAGTGAGATTGACAAGAAAAGTAATGTATAAGTATGGACATTGTGGAAGTACATATACTCTATACATAGAAGAGATAAGAAAATATGGGTCTCTGATATTACAAAAGTGATACCAGTAAAATACAATGCAGTACACTGGTTAAAATAGTATGCCAAAGTAGAAATTTAGCCACAGGTCATTTTGTTACCTTCGCATACCTCAGGTAGAGTGGAGGTTGTCTCAGATAAAAGTTGCCTAGTATATTATACCTGATGTCCTAGGGTGGATAAGCTTAAAAACACATCTTAGAATACAAAGTTAACTGAAGACTGGTCTGATATACTGAAAGTCAACAGTATAAATACATATATATATAAATATACTCTGATTTAGATTTAACAGATTAATAATATGTCTTACACAAAGCAAGAACTCCTGACTAGGGAGAATTATGCAAGTTTTTGATTATAGATACTTTTGTTTTTTACTGTGTAATAAGTTGTGGATACTATTTGCAAAATTTACCCAACCTTCCTTATTGCTCTTGTTTCTTTGCAGAACAAATTCCAAGGATGTATATTTGACCTAGTAACAAACCAAGCTTTCGATATCACCATCATGGTTCTTATCTGCCTTAACATGGTAACCATGATGGTAGAAAAAGAGGGCCAGAGTGAATATATGGATTACATTTTATACTGGATAAATGTGGTTTTTATTATCCTTTTCACTGGAGAATGTGTGCTGAAACTGATCTCCCTCAGACACTATTACTTCACTGTAGGATGGAACATTTTTGATTTTGTGGTTGTGATTCTCTCCATTGTAGGTAAGAACATATATTAATGAGGTTTTAATTTAGAATAAAACTAAACTCCGAGTTAGGTGAATTCTTGAATGTAGCTTTTGAGTAAGCTAGTTAATGAAGAAATAAAGGAACCTTAAAAATAACAAAATCTCCACGTCAGAAGCCCTGGGCTCATACCACAGGTCTGAAGGCCAAATGATTCCTACTCATTGGAAGCATGTATTATACTATTTAATATTTATTTTCTAAGATTACCATTCTCAAAAGTAACTGTCCTGCCTATATGTAGGTGTGACTTGGAAGACCAATGCAGAACCTGAAATCGCTTCCTTTTTCTCACATATGAGATCTGTCCTTTAATAATATCAGTAGCCAGAATATCTGTGACTCTTTGTGAAAATGTTTTCTGAATTTAAAGTGAAGTTAAAGTTGCAAAATATGTTACCTTCATTTCTTACAGCTTAATATTCAGCAAGACTGTATAATATAATCAGTTCTCAACCAACCACAGTCATGTCTGTGAATCACAGTACAGGTTTCTACTTCCTCCCCTTTCTTTACCATATCTGTGTTCTGAGGGGTTCTTTTTATCCCCTTGTTATTTCCACTACCTACGTAGGCCTTGCCCAGTACCTTAGTATTGTGTTTATTTTTAAAATTATAAATTTTAGATGAGGAAGGATTGCAGAGATCATTAAATACAAATTCAATTTATAGATAGTCACACAAGCCCAGCAAAGTTAAAGGACATAGAAACCTAGAACCAAAATATTGAGTACTACAAACTGAAAATAGGTATGTAAAATATTTCAAAAAGAAAAAAATTACCAACAGAGATGACGCTAATGTTAAGATACAAGAAAAAGAATTAAAATTTGGGTAGGAATTTCACACTAACAACAAGCATAATACTAGAAGCATTCCCATTATTTCAGGAACAGGAAAAGAGTGTCCCTCTGTCACCTCTGTTTTTAAAAGTGTTAACCAGTGCAATTAGATGAGAAAACAAAGAGGATACATGTATTGAAACAAAGGAGTAAATTATCGTTATCTTCAGATCATATTATGGCATTTTTTTGAAACATAAGGGCAAAACTAAAAAAAGTGTTCAGTAACCGTTCAGAAAGAACAAATTTTAAAATACATTTGCCAACATTAATTATTGTCTACTTATCTGGATAGAAATAATTAGAAAATATACTTGAAGAAAAATCTCATTCACATTTGCAATAAAAATGAAATAAAATATCTAGAAACAGCCTTAACAAGAAATGTGTAAGAATTCTATGAAGAAAACTGAAAACATAAATCCCCCGCAAAAAAAAAAAAAAAACCAAACCTGTTGCTGATGAGTCAATTCCAACTCATGGTGACCCTAAAGGACAAAGTAGAATTGCCGTATAGGGTTTCCAAGGAGCAGCTTGTGGATTTGAACTGCTGACTTTTTGGTTAGCAGCCTGAGCTCTTAACCACTGTGCCACCAGGGCTCCTTAAATAAATAAAAGGCTTACCTTGTACTACAGTGAGAAGGCTCTCATTGTAATTCATGATCATTTTTTATCAATCTATAAATTTAGCACAATTCCAATGAAAATATCAAGGATTCTTTTTACGTGGTGGGGGTGATAAATTGACAATGTAAGTACAAGTTATTTTAAAATTCATATGGAAGAAAATTTGGAGTAATGACAGATGACTTACTCTAGATATTAAAACTATTATAAAATTGTTAGTAAGTAAACTGTAGAAAAACATAGCTGCATGGGTTTGGAAATGAAATTTTAAAAGTAGAATCACTAATTTAATAAAAAGGGCACATAAATTAAAATTGTAAAAAAATGGAGTCTAGTAGAAAAGAAAATTACAAAAACATATTCATAACCATGATCGTGAATAATCCTAAGCATGACATAAACCTGAATCTTGAAAAAAATTATGGGTAATACTGCATAAAATCATAATAGTATATGGGAGAAAAACCAAAACCCATTGCTGTCATGTTGATTCCAACTCATAGTGACCCTTTAGGACAGAGTAGAGCTGCCCCATATGGTTTCCAAGGCTGTAAATCTTTACAGAAGCAGACTGCGACATCTTTCTTCCACGGAGCAGCTGGGGGATTTGAACTGCCGACCTTTCAGTTAGCAACCGAGTGTTTAACCACAAAGAATAAGGGGAAAAATTATGTAACATTTAAGGCCAACAAAGGAATAGTACTTCCAATAGAAAAATAGTCCTTATAAATCAGTAAGAAAAAGGTAAACATGCCAATAAAAAAATGAGCAACGGACCTGAAGAGCCCAAAATGAGAAAGCTGGAAATAACCAATAAGACTACCAAGAGTCCAATAAACAAAAAAATATTGTGGATTATTTAGTTTCAATAAATCACAATAATGATATTTTTTAAACCATCCTAAAGCTTTTCTGGTAAAACTTACAAAGAAGAATGGCAATACCCAGAACTGGGGAGCCTGTAGGGCATGAGCACTTCCATACACTGCTACTAAGAGTGTTCATTTGTACAGACTTTCTGGAGATAGGTTTGGCAATATATAATAAAAATTTTAAATATGCTGTTTGGTTCAATTTCTATTAATATTTTATCAAAAGATACTCATGCAACTAGGAAAAAAGACACCTATTAGGATATTCAATCTCAGTCAAAAACTAGAAGCAGCATAAATGCTGTTGTTTTTCAATACGCAATTATTTTGACAGAACACAATGCAACTAAAATAAATTATCTCATGTGGAAATATCTCCATGACATATGCTCAAGTGACCAAAGTAGTTTACCTAAAAAATCTTGTATTTGTACGCATGCACATAGAAAAATGTCTGAATTGTTGTTCAACAAAATATTAACTGTAGTTAGTTATGGTTGGTGATATTTCAAATGATTTATATTTCCCTTCTAGCATTTTACTGTATTGTTTGAATTTGCTTTGTAAGTAGATATGATCTTTATAATTTGAAAAATTATTTTCAAAGAAAAAAGTGAGGACCACAAACTTTGTAAAAGGGGAAAATGTAAATAGCAATTCTAATAATTTTTCTTTGGAATTGCTCAGTTCTTTGATTGTTATAGAATTACTTTCAGTATAGAATTACAATCTTAGATCAATAAAATAATGAGGATGAAACTGTTTAGAGTCATGATTTTCAGTACTATGGATATTTAAATATTTCCTTTTTACTCCTTCCCTCCTCACATAGGTATGTTTCTGGCTGAGCTTATAGAAAAATATTTTGTGTCCCCTACCCTGTTCCGAGTGATCCGTCTTGCCAGGATTGGCCGAATCCTGCGTCTGATCAAAGGAGCAAAGGGGATCCGCACGCTGCTCTTTGCTTTGATGATGTCCCTCCCTGCTTTGTTTAACATCGGCCTTCTGCTCTTCCTGGTCATGTTCATCTATGCCATCTTTGGAATGTCCAACTTTGCTTATGTTAAAAAGGAAGCTGGTATTAATGACATGTTCAACTTTGAGACATTTGGCAATAGCATGATCTGCCTGTTCCAGATTACCACCTCTGCTGGCTGGGATGGATTGTTGGCACCTATTCTCAACAGTGCACCACCAGACTGTGATCCAAAAAAAGTTCATCCTGGAAGTTCAGTTGAAGGAGACTGTGGTAGCCCCTCTGTTGGAATATTCTATTTTGTCAGTTATATAATCATATCATTCCTGGTTGTGGTGAACATGTACATCGCTGTCATCCTGGAGAACTTCAGTGTTGCCACTGAAGAAAGTACTGAGCCCCTGAGTGAGGATGACTTCGAGATGTTTTATGAGGTTTGGGAGAAATTTGATCCAGATGCAACCCAGTTTATAGAATATAGCAAACTCTCTGACTTTGCGGCTGCCCTGGATCCTCCGCTTCTCATAGCAAAACCAAACAAAGTCCAGCTCATTGCCATGGATCTGCCCATGGTCAGTGGTGACCGGATCCACTGCCTTGACATCTTATTTGCTTTTACAAAGCGTGTTCTGGGTGAAGGCGGAGAGATGGATTCTCTTCGTTCACAAATGGAAGAAAGGTTCATGTCCGCAAATCCTTCTAAAGTGTCTTATGAACCCATTACGACTACACTCAAACGAAAACAAGAGGATGTATCTGCTACTGTCATTCAGCGTGCTTACAGACGCTACCGCTTACGGCAAAATGTCAAAAACATATCAAGCATATATATAAAAGATGGAGACAAAGATGATGATTTGCCCAATAAAGGAGATATGGTTTTTGATAATGACTCAAGTCTAGAAAAAACAGATGTGACCCCATCTACCATCTCTCCACCTTCATATGATAGTGTAACAAAGCCAGACAAAGAGAAATATGAAAAAGACAAAACAGAAAAGGAACACCAAGGGAAAGATGGCAAAGAAAGCAAAAAATAGAGCTTCATTTCTGATGTATTGTTTACAGCCTGTGAAGGTGATCTATTTGTGTTAATAAGACTCTTTTAAGGAGGTCTATGCCAAACTTTTTACCAAAATATTTCAAAGTCAGAGCAGTTACTAGTTCTGATTCCCTAAGATAGGTGGGCAGCACTGGAAGATGGCTATTTTTGCATTGGTAAATGATACTGTGAGAATTGTAAGTTACTCTTTAGGGATTATTGATTACAGCAAACAAAAGCGATATAATTTTTTTTTTTTTTGCTTTTAATAAATCAGAAGACCATGTAGAAAATTTTCACATCTGCCTTGTCATCCTTTCACAGGATTGTAATCATTCATTTTTTTCCCATGTAAATACAAACATCCACACATGCAAACACACTTGCACATACATATAACTAGGGAAATATTTGTTATATGGAAATCATCAGAAGTATTTTGCCTTGGCTTTTGCAATGAAATGCCCTGATAGAAGTGATGGACATTAGTGATGAATGTTTAGTTAAAGTATCTTATTATTAGGGAGCAATAGTCATTTATCTATGTACAGAGGTCATTCTATATTTTTGAGGTGCTTAAATTTATTCTGCATTGCATCAAAACCAATTTATATGTGCCTATAAAACGCCATGGGTTTAAAAACATATGTAGGCTATTCATTGGACAAATACTTTTGACTCATCTTGACTCATATACCAACCAAGTAAAGATACTTAGAGTATTGTGCTTAATATCCTGTCTCTTTTATATTCCTCTTTGTCCATACAATAACCACAAAATATGAAAAATTATTCTAAGTACACATCACATTTCTCAAAAGAAAAAAAATTAAGATAATTGAGAAAAGAAAGCTTTATTTACTATTCTTTATGCAATCCAACACTGGACTGTGCTGCCCAAAAACACCAGTAATGACCTAATTCTTAATCTTTTCTGTCACATTTTTCTGTTTGCTCATGCAGTATTGTTTAGTCATCTTTTAGCACTAAGCAGAGTTGATGTTTCCCTTCAATGAAGTGCTTCCTGATGAGCAAAATAGCTATGTGATACCATGGTGCATGTTTGAGCAGATACTGACTTGGGCACAGTATCCACTGTATACGATCTGAAATGTGTTTGGCAAGCTTTCGAGTCATAATATATGGCAGGCTTTCAACACAGACTTACATGTAGTATGAATGAAAGAGCTTTCAACTGGGATTCTTGCCAACTTGCTTTCTTGCCACTAACTTGCTTTCCTACTTTGTTCAAGTAATCCTTTTAGACCTCCATTACTTCATGTACAAAATAAGGATGTCACTTTCTCCTTTAAATTCTATAACTCTGAGGTATATTTTGCATTACCAGTAAAGTACCCTCAGCTTATAGTTTACCAAGCACATATTAATTTTTTCTTAAATGTTGTCATCTTCCCAAAGATTGGAAATCTAGTAAAAAAAAAAATCCTTGTTAATAATGAAAAGAAATGGCCATGATGCATATTTTTCATGACTTTATTCCAGGAATATGAGAATTTTTTTCTACAAAGTTATTCATGCACAGGAAAAACTGAGTTACAAAGTAGAAAGTAGTGTCACCTGGAAGTTTTTGTGGAAGTTTTTGAAGCAAATATATAGAATATATTTCATTCATTTGTTTTTAAAATTTTAAAAAGTACATAACTTCTATTTCTATGGTACGTACTTAAAACATCTTGTTGTGGTGGTGATGAATTAATGATAAAGGAGATTTAAACATACCTGTAGATGCTGTGGGAAACCCTGGTGGCATAGTGGTTGAGAGTTTGTCTGCTAACCAAAAGGTGGACAGTTTGAATTCACCAGGTTTTTAATAAACACTATGACTCGAAATCAGCTTGATGGCAACAGGTTTGGTTTGGTTTTGGTTATAGATGTGAAAGGAGCCCCAGTAGTACAGTGGTTAAATGCTCAGCTGCTAACTGAAAGTCAGAGGTTCAAACTCAGTAGCTGCTCCAAGGGAGAAAAAATATGGCGCTCTGCTTCCATAAAGATTACAGCCTTGGAAACCCTATTGGGCAGTTCTACTCTGTTTTATGTGGTTTTTTTATGAGTTGGAATCGACTCCAGGGCAATGGTTTTTTTTTTTTTTTTTTTCAAAGACATGAAAAGGTATGGGTAGACAATGAGAGACTGAAGGAGGAAGAGACTAAGGAATAGACATGTGAAAGACAGAGACAAACAGAGACACTTCCACAGAAATTCCTATCTAGACAATTTTTAAAGTGTGGTATACATGAAAGAGATTATTTTTTCTAGACATTTGTCCTAAGGTACATAGGAAATTAAATCTAGGGCCAGAGATTCTTTACATCTATGTTAAATCCTAGTCTTAAGTTATTTGAGCCACTTTATAAATTTAATACAAAAGATACCATGCAGTGTTGTCCTAGACTATGTAGAGCATTGCATCACATACCTGCTAAGCCTGTTGACAGTAGGTTTTGGCAATTTAATTGGGGAACCACACAAAATACATTTGTAAAAATGTTTTACATTCAATTAATAAATTACCATCACCTTAAATTTGAAATTAATTCATCCTCATTATTTTAAACCCATATAAATAGGTATAACTCTATGGCAAATATTTAAGTAATATACACATGGGGTCACCATGAATCTGAGTCGACTCGATGGCAGCTGGTTTTTACAGTATGAAAAGATACATGGTAGGCAGGTTTATGTGTGATTTACTATTAATGTTTTTACATTGCCTAATTTTTATGTGACATTTTAAAAAATTACCAACTGGTTCCACAAAATAATTTCTTCTTAGCACTTCTAAAAAATATTACAGAGTCACTTATTTTCCTATTTCATGCTGAAGTTTTTTTTTTTTTTAATAAC
The DNA here is from genome assembly GCF_024166365.1 of Elephas maximus indicus. Taxonomy (NCBI): domain Eukaryota; kingdom Metazoa; phylum Chordata; class Mammalia; order Proboscidea; family Elephantidae; genus Elephas; species Elephas maximus. Next base: position 64,306,290 of record NC_064824.1, on the reverse strand, counting down.
ATGGTTAGGTTTTAGATACACATTTTTGTCCCAGGAATGTCTCCTTAAGACTTTTTATTGATTGAAAACAATATTTGGAACTAAAATCTCATTAAGTACACTGTTTTTAAGCCTAGGGTAAAAGTAGACTCCACTTTTCATGTATGTCCCTGTTGTTTGGTACTAATTATAAGCTATAAATAAACTCCAGAAGTCACAGTCATACTAATATTTAAATTATGTAATCCCTAAACTCATTTCACCTAATAATGTAAAATGATAGTTACACTGCAAAGCTTAAATGAGAATAAAATGGAGGTGAACATATTTGAACATAGATCCCGATACAATATTTGGATAAAAATGCATAAGATATAATCGGTTGTGAACTATTTCTAAATGCTGGTTATTGAAAATCTCAACCTAAAATGTTCAGCACGACTTTATAGAATTTTGATAGCTTTATTAAAAAGATCTAAGATAAAGTGCATCACTAAATAAAGCAGTTCGCAATAGCAATTTCAGAGAAATATTAATGAAAGTACAGGTAGTCCTCAACTGACAATGGGGTTGCTTTCCAGTGACTCCATTCTAAGTCGGTTTTGACGTAACTTGAATAACTTTTTTTTTAAGTTTTCATTATTACTGGCTTTTATCAGTATCTTTATAAATCTAATCTTTGAACATCTGTGAGTGAACATCTGAGAATGATAACATCAGCAAATTACACACTGCGACATTGTATGTAGTACATATTACTAACAATAAGATGTACAAAATACAGACGGTTGTAAGTGCTGGTCGTTGTAACTCAAGTATGTCATAAACTGGGGACTACCAGTAATGGAAGGAGGGCCAGCTAAATTAGAATGGTCAAGTAATTGCCTTGGGTTTAAGACCTGTGTTTAGAGACCACCAACTTTTTGTATATTTGTGGTTTGTTATGTTGTTATATGCTTGAGGAAAACAAGAATTGCTTCATGAAAACAAATGAATAGCCATGAATATAATAATGCTGTTTACATAGAATTCTTTACAAATTTCATAGACCTAAGAATATTCAGAATGTTTGCATTTGTCATAAATTATATTGTAGTTATACTTCAGACTTACACATTGTAATAGAAGCTAAAAATAAAAGTCATCCAAAAAAAGTAGAATTGTGTTTAAATGTATTTTCTGTTTCACTGAGAATAACCTTTTTTTGAGGTAAATCCAGTACATTCCTAAATAAGTTGTACCTACTGATAGCTTATAGTTCCTGGGTGGCACAAATGGCTAAGTGCTTGGCTACTAACTGGAAGGTTGGTGGTTTGAATCCACCCAGAGGTGTCTCAGAAGAGAGGCCATGGTGATATACTTCTGAAAGGTAACAGCCATTGAAAACCCTATGGAGTGCCATTCTATTCTGAAACTCATGAGTCAGAATAGATTTGAGATAAAAATAGGACTATTTTTAAATTGAAAGGTGAATAGTTTCAATTGTCCTCCATAATAAGTCTTCCTGGATGTAAAAAATGGGAATAAAGAGTATAGAGCCCTGACCCAGTTCGTTGAAATTCACAATAAGGGTGGGACAAGAGGAGAAAAATTGAAGCAGAAGTGACAAAATACTTTTAGACATACATTTTTTTTTTTTTTTTTTATGTTACAGACATTAAGAGATAGTATGTTGTGTGCCGTCGAGGTGACACTGATTCACAGTGACCCTATAGGATGGAGTAGAACTGCCCCATAGGGTTTTCTTGGCTGTAATCTTTATGGGAGCAGATGGCCAGGTTTTTCTCTGCAGAGCAGTTTGTGGGTTCAAATCACCAACCTTTTGGTTAGTAGCCAGGCTCTTAACCATTGTGCCCCCAGTGCACCTTCAGAGGTAGTATAGAATACCCAGTGTCTAAGAGTTTGGGTTATAGAGCTAAAACTATATTTGGATCACAGGTCAGCCATGACTCTCTGAGTTTCCTTAATACATTATTTAACTAATCTCTACCTTAGCTTTCTATCTGTAAAATGGGGACAAGAGTATTACTTCACAATATGGTTGTAAGGATAGAATGAAATAATCCACATGAAGAAATTAGAACAATGCCTGGCAACACAAAGTCAAGAATTTGTATTAGTAGTAGAAGTAGCATTTAGTGTGGCAGCCATCTTGCCACTAAAAATGTAAGAGCCCAGGCTATCTATCATACATGAGCACAATGCTTTCTCCATAAATGTCAAATAGTGACAGTATTTCCTCTATTTTATATAGCTAAGTATAAATGTAGTGCCCAGGAGAGTCGCATGTGCCCTGTTGGTAGGTAGTAAACATTTGGTGATGTAGAGTATATGCCAAAATATTTCAAAATCCAGCTATCATTGAGATGCGTGAACTCGAGAAATAAGCTAAACATGCTAAAATAAGGACAATATGCTATTTCAACCTCATGTGCAATTGTAATGGCATGTAAAAATTGTAAAATATTCCAAGGGACCTCTGTTCTGGCAATTCTAATAGTCACCCTGCAAAATAAAATTACAGACACGGAATGGTACCATAATCCATCTCACTGTAACTGTGGGCATGTACATCAAGTTCCTATAGCAAGAAAATCTAAATTCTTCCTCACTGTAGATCACACTAGGCCATAACCCAAGCAAAACAGAAAGGTACCGCTCGCTCTCTCAAGAGGAGGAGAAATTGCGTACTGACTAGAGCGGAGAGGACCTTTGCTGCACTAGCATTTGATGCACACAGGAAAGGAAGCATGAATAATTGATAGCTATAAACAAGCAATAGAGCAAACATGTTACACTTGACTCTCTGCTGCTCCGAGAGCCTTGTAACTGGATAACTGCATTAATAATTGATCTGTCTGAGAAGAAAGCTAGCTTTAAGAGATTTATGAAGTACTTATAATGTCTGTATCATGCACTTTATCTTTAATCTCATTTAGTATATTTTTCTATAAACAATTGAAATACAACAAAACAATAGATAAAACAATGATCAGTAATTATATACAAAGGATTCAGAGTTCTAACAATTTAACAAGGCGTAGCGGTTGGTCGATCGATCAAGTGGTTAAGAGCTACAGCTGCTAACCAAAATGTTGGCAGTTCAAATCCACCAGGCACTCCTTGGAAACTTAATGGGGCAGTTCTCCTCTGTCCTTTAGGGTTGCTATGAGTTGGAATCGACTCGACGGCAACGGGTTTGTTTTTTTGTTTTTAACAATTTCAAATTAACTATTTTTAAAGCTTAGTAGGATTGGCAGAAGTCCCTGGGTGGCACAAGTGGCTAAGAGCTCAACTACTAGCCAAAAGGTTGACAATTCGAACCCACCCAGAGGTGCTTCAGAAGACAGACTTGGCAATCTACTTCCAAAGAAACATAGCCATGAGAACCCTATGGAGCACAGTTCGACTCTGCACACAAGGGATTGCCATGAGTCAGAACTGTCTCAAGGACAACTAACACGCACACACACAGTAGAACCAGGCAAAAATTGCTCCTGTTTTTCATGTGCTCTGTTGCTGGCATGTCTTCACTTTGGTTTTATTTCCTATAAGACAAAATATTCTCACTTCAGTAGACTTCTACTAGGTGACCATCAACAGCTTGGAATGTCTTCATGAACCAATCAAATAATTGAAAGCAAAGTCATACCATAAAATACATTGTCCTTTTTATTTAAAAGGTTAACTGTTTTCTCAAATAGTATCATGATTCATCTCTATTTTCAATAATATATAAACTGGAGAATTTATGGGGAAAGTGCCATAAATTTTGGTTAGCAGCTGAGCTCTTAACCATTGTGCTGCCAGGGCAACAACAATAAACATACCTAATAAACATTGAAAACCATCCCTCATCAAGTATCAATTAGTTCCAAAACTTTTTAACTTAATTTGGGTTTTCCTGTGCTGCTTTAATGAAAAACATTCTTTTACCTACAGCTGGCTCTTCAGTTGTTGACGAATCTCAGGCTTTATTCTCTTGCTTTTTTTAAATACCTAATCTGCTGTATTCTGTCCATTGAGAAGACTTTACATCATGTGTTTTCTCCTGCTTTTGGGCTATTCTTGGGAACTGGCAACCTTTGCATGGGAAAGAACTCCATCCTGCTCATCTCAGGAAAGGCTTTTTTAAGCCACTTCAGATACACTAATTCTTCTAAGAGAACTGAAAAATGTGGAGGTCGGAAAGGGGCAGATAAATTAGGCACGTGTCTCCACATAGAAAACCCACTGCCGTCGAGTCACATAGAAAGAAGACCCAGCTAAACCCAGATTCCTGACTCATAGAAACTCATAGAAACTGTGAGATAATAAATTTGTATTGCTTTAAGCACCTAAATTTGTGGTAATTTGTTCCAAAGCAACAGAAAACTAATATGCACTTCCTGTAGCCTAATAGTATCATGCTAAGGTATACATTCAGATGAGCAAATGGCTACTAGAAAAGGTTCTTTTATCAAATCTCAATGGCTTTCACAGACCTTGAAGTAAAAAGGAATGCCAGAGAGAGGAGGTCGACACACTAACCTCACTTATTAAAAAACACATGTAAAACAGAATGCCTTAAACAAGAATTTAAAAAGGAGATTTTTTGGTTTGCTCTCAACTACTAACCTACTGGAGCCCTGGTGGTACTACTAACCTACAGGAGCCCTGCTGGCACAAAGGTTATGCATTCGACTGCTAATCGAAAAATCAGCAGTTAAAACTCATCCAGTGACTCCAAGGGAGAAAGACCTAGCAATCTGCTCCCATAAATAGTGCAGCTTAGGAAATCCTGTGGGGCAGTTCTGTGTCATATGGGTTGCTACCAGTCGGAATCTACTTGATGAAATACAATAACAACAACTAAAGATTGGCAGTTCAAACCCACCCTGCATGAAAGAAAGGCCTGGCGTTCTCCTTCCATTAAGACTACAGCCAAGAAAACTCTACAGAGCAGTTTACTTCTGTAATACATAGGGTAGCTATAAGTCAGAATCAACTCGATGGCAACAGGTTTGGTTTTCTGGCTTTTTTAAATCATGTCCACAATCTCAATATACCCCATTTCTGGCATCAAGACACCTTATCTATCAAATTAATAATTAGAAGCCAAGGAAAGTGGGTAATCTTAAGTGATATTTACTCCAAATAATTGAGAATCAGAAGTATATTTGACCCATTCATGTCTTTAAAATGTAGATCAGAAGATCAGGGGAGTCTGTAACGAATGTGTCCAAAAATGTTTTATGTGGAACATACATGTTCAATGGGAAAAAAAAAAAATTCCACATCAAAACACATTTAAGGAAGGATTCATACTATCTTTCACCCTTTTGAGAAGATAACTCATATACTCTGAAAAGTACATCAAGAAGCCATACCATAAGAAAAACAGGTAGAACCACACTTGCGTACAAAGCAATTGTCCCAAATTTTAGCTGTTTTAGGACCTGATTTTGTTGATCCTATAGTAAAATTAAGAACTACTTTTGAAATAACCTTAATCAGTTCAAATATTATCAGAAGTAAAGGGAAAAAATTGCAGCCAATTAAAATAATTGAATTAGAAAGTCATAAGAGGATTGAGAAGAAGACATGGAATGAGGGATATCATTTCTGATATCTGATGGATCTCAGCCGAAAGCAGAGAATACCAGAAAGATGTTTACCTGTATTTTATTTACTACGCCAAGGCATTCAACTGTGTGGATCATAACAAATTATGGATAACATTGCAAAGAATGGGAATTCAGGAACACTTAATTGTGCTCATGAAGAACCTGAACATAGACCAAGAGGCAGTTGTTCAAACCGAACATGGGGATACTGTGTGGTTTAAAGAGAGGAAAGGTGTGCTCAGGGTTGTATACTTTCAACATACTTATTCAATCTATATGCTAAGCAAATAATCTGAGAACCTGGACTATATGAAGAAGAACGGGGCATAAGGATTAGAAGAAGACTCATTAACAACCTGAGTTATGCAGATGACACAACCTTGCTTGCTAAAAGTGAAGAGGACTTGAAGCACTTACTGATGAAGATCAAAGGCTACAGCCTTCAGTATGGATTACATCTCAACATAAATAAAACAAAAATTCTTACAACTGAACCAATATGCAACATCATGATAAAAAGAGAAAAGACTGAAGTTGTCAGGGATCTCATTTTGCTTGAATCTATAATCAATGCCTGTGGAAGTAGAAGTCAAGAAATCAAATGACACATTGCATTGGGAAATCTGCAAAAGACCTCTTTAAAGTGTTTAAAAGCAGAGATGTCACTTTAAGGACTAAGATGCACTTGACCCAAGCCATGGTGTTTTCAATCATCTCATTTGCATGTGAAAGCTGGGCAATGAATAAGGAAGACTATAGAAGAATTGATGCCTTTGACTTTTGGTGTTTGTGAAGAATATTGCATATACCATGGACTGCCAAAAGAATGAACAAATCTGTCTCAGAAGAGGTACAGCCAGAATGCTCTTTAGAAGCAAGGATGGTGAGACTTCGTCTCACATACTTTGACATGTTATCAGGAGGGACCAGCCCCTGGATAAAGACATCATGCTTGGTAAAGCAGATGGTGAGTGAAAAAGAGGAAAACCCTTAACAAAATGGATTGACACAGTGGCTGCAACAATGGCCTCAAGCTTAACAAGGATTGTGAGGATAGCTCAAGATTGGGCAGTGGTTTTGTTCTGTTGTACATAGGGTCACTATGAGTTGGAACCGACTGGATAGCACCTAACAGCAACAACCCTATTACGGTTAGTAAAGATTCAGTGTTTTAAATTTTCCTCTATAGAATTGGGAGTTCTGAAGTGGAGATGCCTCAGAAGTTATATGCACAAGAATTTTCTCCCTTAAAATGAAGGTTCTAAGGTTTCCAGAACCAGTAGGGGTTAGAGAGATGGATGATAGAGATAGATATTAGGGATTTATTATAAGCAATTGATTTGCATAAATGATTAACCAAGTCCAAAGTCCGTGGTAAAGCCATCATGGAGGGAGGATCACAAGCAAGTTGGAACCCCACAGGCATAGGCTGAAGCTTTGTCCACAGAAAGGAGTCAGTCTCATTCTCAGTCTTACTCTCTCAATCTTAGTCACTCTCTCAATCTCAGTCAACCCTCTCTCTCTTTCTCTATCCCCCTGTCTTCTCCCCATCCCTATCTCTACTCTACCTCTCCCCTGTTCCAGGGAAAGCCTAAGCCTTCTTTGAAGACTTTCCAATTTACTAAGTCAGGTTCGCCCAGGATAATCTCCTTAAATTGATTAAGGATTTTAATTAACATCTCCAAAAGTTCTTTACAGCAGAACCCACACTCCTATACGATTGAATAACAATAGGCTGTAATTCAGCCTAGTCAAGTTGGCACATCATAAAACCATAATAAGGGAGATAGATAGGGCCTTTCTATCGATGACAATGTTTGTGAGAAAATAGAGTGCCCGGGTGAAGATCATAGGCTCTAAAGACAGACTGCTCTGTTCAAAGCCAATCCTGTCACTAATAATAATAACACCAATAAACCTTAGAAAAGTTATTTAATCTCACTATCATTCAGTTTCCTCATTCATATAAGTGCAGATAGTAATAATAGCTAACAATTACATTATACTATGTCACATAGAACTGTTGAAAGGACTCTACACATATTAACTCATTCAGCCCTCAGAACAGCCCTATGAGGACAGATTTTTTTACTATCCTCACTCTATAGATGAAGAAAAAAAGGCAAAAACAGGTGAAATAATTTACTCAATGTCATGTAGCTAGTAGGTATTGCATCTCAGATCTAATCCCCGGCAGTTCTGTCCCAAAGTCCATGCCTTAAACTACCCACACTATTTTATCATAGTAATACCTTCCTCATAGTGTTATTATGAGGATCAAATAAATTAATAAACACATGCATACACAAAGCATTCAGTAAACACTTAATGCTGATACATTATACAGCACATTATAGTAGTTGTCATGTCACCTTTGGCTCCTCTTGGCTGTGGTAGTTTCTCAAACTTCCCTTGTTTTTGATGACCTTCACAGTTTCGAATAATACTGGTCAGGTATTTTATAGAATGTCTCCGAACTAGGATGTGTCTGATCTTTTCCTCAGGTTTATATTAGGATTATTGATTTATCTGGTTTTCCCCCCTTTCCATGTTGTACTTTTTGGAAGGAAAGAACTACATGAAGTCCCCACTTAAGGAGTGGGAGTTATGCCCCACCTCCTTGAGGATGGAATATCTAGATAAATTTTTGGAACTCTTCTGCATGAGAGATTTGTCTCCTCCATTTATTTAGTCAATCATTTATTTATATCAGTACAGGCTCATGGATACTTTGGGTTATAATAAAATACTATTTAATTTTTTTTTGAGGGGGAGCTCAAATTGTTCTGGCTTTGGCCATTGGGACTTCTTTCAGTTGGCTCCTATATCCCTTTAATATACCCACAAGTACATACCTTTGGAGCCCTGGTGGTAGAGTGGTTAAAAGTTTGGCTGCCAACCATAAGGTGGGCAGTTCAAACCCACCAGCCCCTCCTTGGAAACCCTATGGGCAGTTCTGCTATGTCCTATAGGCTCACTACGAGTGAAAATCAACTCAATGGCAATTGATTTGGTCTGGTTTGGCTTGGTTTTATATGCCTTTACCATAGGTAGGATAAGGCTCTGGTAAAAAAAAAAAAAATCTTTTTCTCCTGGAATGTAGGCCTTTGGTATGGAGAATGCACTGGGCTTCCTTCACAATGATTACCCTTTCCCCCTTGCAGAAACACAGGGGGATTTACTCAGCTCAGCTCTTCGCATTGAAAACGTTGCGCTTCTGGAGGTAAAACCTATGAAAGGGTGAGCTCCCCACCCCCAAAACTTAAGCATTAAGGAATATCTCACTTTTACATTACTCCATACTAAGCCTCCAGCAACTTACCACTTGAAGTTTTCCTAAAACCCTGGTGGTGTAGTGATAAGTGCTATATGGCTGCTAACTAAAAGGCTGGCAGTTCTAATCCATCAGGCTTTCCTTGGAAACTCCATGGGATGGTTCTATTCTGTCCTATAGGATCACTATAAAGCAAAATCGACTTGACAGCAATGTTTTTTTTTTTGTTCTTTTTTTAACCAGTGTATGGTTCCAGTGGGTTCCGCTCCATGTATAGGCAGATTTGGGCTGTGACTCTGGACTCACCTTCTCTTCAGATTTTGGTGTGGTAGGATCCCTGGTGGTACAGTGGCTAAGAGCTTGGCTGCCAACCAAAAGGTCAGCAGTTCAGATCCACCAGCTGCTCCTTGGAAACCCCTATGAGGCAGTTCTACTCTGTCCTATAGGGTCCCTATGAGTAGGAATCAACAGCAACGGATTTTGTTTTTTGGTTTGGGATTGCCCTGAAACCTTAGTTCTCTGATGACTCCAAAGAAAGCCACTGATTTTCAGTTCGTTGAGCTTTTTCTTGTTGTAAAGGCAGGAGCTCTTTACAGAACTTTATATTTGAAGCTTAAAATAGAATTTCTGATTATTTTTATATAATTTCATATAAATATGCTGAAGAGTATTTTATCTTCCACGTCTATAGTGTTAGTAGAATGGGATGGAAAATTTATGGAAGTTCTATACTTGCAGAAAAGGATTCTCCATTCCTCCCTGAGAAACCCTGGTGGCATAATGGTTAAGAGTTCAGCAGTTAACAAAAAGGTTGGAAGTTTGAATCTACCAGGCAGGTGCTCCTTTGAAGTCCTGTGGGGCAGTTCTACACTGTTCTGTAGGGTTGCTGTGAGTCAGAATCTAACCTGGCAATGGGTTTGGTTTTGGTTTATTCCTTCCTAGGCAAGTCAGTTCCAGCTGATGTCAAAAGCGTGTTAATTAAATAATTACATGAAAAAAGTAAATTAATATGCTACGAAATTAGAGTACAACTTTTATCCATCAACATCTGAAATTAAAGGTAACTTGGTTAAAAATAAGATCTATTTCTTATAAAATGAAGATGATAATGTCTATAGAAGCCTCTTCCTGATACAATTGGAACCAGTAGTCGATTGATTAATCAAAATTTTCTTTAAATCAGGGAAACATAGAAGAATATACATTGTGTAAGCATTTTATATTGATGTATATAAAAATATATACGTTTCTAGTGAACATTGATAAGGGATAAAATAGAGAGGCATCTGACCAATTTGTAAAATGAGCGAGGTAACTTTAAGAGCTAGTTTTAGGAAAGGTTTCATTGTAACCTTTCCCCCAAGACTCTAACTTTGTTGCCTAGGAACCAACCCCTATTGTTGTTAAGAAAAGAAGTTTCTTTGCATCAGGCTAAGGAATGCAAATACCTCATGGAAACCCATTTGTTCCCTGAGGGAAACTCCTTGTTCCCAATCTCCTCTGGAGATTGACACTCAGAGCAAGATAACTTCTAACAGCCCACTCCTGAAAATTTCAATCACATCATTGCTTTGTAACCAACGCGATGCCCCCTTCCTCACCCCATGCCTTTCAATTATGTCTTTTAGCCAATCAGTGTATTCATGTAACCAGTAAAGTCAAAGATTATGCTTTACGTCATCTCATCTTTGACCTCAATCAAGTAAACCAATCAGAATATTATGTTTTGTACTTCCTCCTCCAGCCCTATAACCATGTGCCTGCATTTGCACCCCCTTGGATTCATGTGGGAAACCCTGGTGGCCTACTGGTTAAGAGCTATGGCTGCTAACCAGAGGTTGGCAGCTGGAATCCACCAGGCGCTCCTTGGAAACTCTATGTGGCGGTTCTGCTCTGTCCTATAGGGTCGCTATGAGTCAGAATCCACTCTATGGCAATGGGTTTTTTTTTTTTTTTTTTGGCTTGGATTCATGCGTTCCATTTGCTGGAACTCCACGTTTCCCCATTGCAATGTTCTTTTGAGCTGCAGCTGTCTCTGTCCCCTCAATGAAACGTTTTACTTTCAATTTTAACCAGGCTTCGTGATTTTGCTCTATGACAATACAAATATATACTTACCAATCACTTACATAGAGTCGAATCCTTTACTTTGAACGTGGGTCAACCAGCTGGAATTCCTGATAGTCTTTATGGCAAATAACACATCTATAATACATATTCCAATTTCAAATTTTTCCTTAAAGGACAGTAAAAGCTTCTAGAAACTTATGAAAATACCGTGCAAAATGCTTCTAGGCATTTGTTTTTTCAGGATCCTTTATAATCATGTCCCAACAGCAAATTACTCAGTAATGTTTTTAGAGACCTGCTATTATCAAGTTTCTCCAGGGCATGCAACTTAGTTTACATTAAATATATATATACATATTTTTTCCTACTTGCATGTAATCATTTTAAGTAATATTTAACTAAATTATAAGCACATTCGACATATTAAATATAGGAAAAAACACAATTCTCTTGATAAATGTACAGCTAAACTGGTGGGATCAGGTGTTCATGGGTAGACCAGAGAGCAACTTTCTGACTTTAATATAATTAACAGAATGAACAGATTAAAAGGAGAAAATCCACCATGTTATATGACAGTGGTAGAGAGTGTGTTTTCACTCAGGGGAAAAAAAAAAAAAAAATTTTAGCCCTGAGCTACAAAAAAAATCTCAATAAAACTTTACTCATGCTAAGCCATCAAACTGCTATGTGATAGGAGAAGACATTCAGCTTCTTGTCCTATCACATAGCAGAAACAACAATGGGCAAATCCACAAAATTATTGAAGTTAGTCCACCATTGACACTACTGACCCAATAACACATGATAGATTTGTACATTTCCCACAAGGTATCTGCTGATGTATAAAGACAATAAATAACACATAGGCTTCAAATACCTTGTATGTTCAAAAGCTTTGTAAATTTACCCAACTCAATCTTTTTCAGCTCCACACATATTTTTTACCACCATCTGTTGTAACATATCTTAGCAGATTCCACTTCAAGTTGTACTAAATGAATGTTTTCTTAAATTCTTTGAAAATATTTTCATCTGCAGTTGTTCCATGCAGACTATTCATAAAAAAAAAAAAAAAATTCATAGAGCTTATTTTTTTTTTTTTTTTAATTCTTCAGTCCCTCAAACTCCGCTTGCTTCTTTGAATAAATAATAACTAAGCAGTATATCTTTAAGCAGTATCAGGCCCTGGTGGCACAGCGGTTAAGAGCTATAGCTGCTAACCAGAAGGATGGCAGTCCAAATCCACCAGCTGCTCCTTGGAAAACTTATGGGGCAGTTCTACTCTATTATATGAATGAGTTGGACTTGCCTCAATGGCAGCAGGTTTAGTGTTTGGTTTTTGTTTTAAGCATTATCAGTAACATCTGTCCACATATCTAGAGCCAAAGAGAATCAGTAGCAGTCATTTGCCTTATATTTTAATTATTAGTGTTATTCCAAATGACCTCAATTTTTTGAGTAATTGTTCTCTCCAAAAGACAGTATATTTTCTACAGATACGTTTCTTCAAATACGGCAATAAAGCATGATTAATTAACTCACATCGGTAAGCAGTGTTGAATAAGAAAATTAATAACAGACATCTTTGGTTTTAAGACTTCCTTATTCGGAAAACTAAATGTTAACTATAAAGAGCATGACCAAAACTGCAAAAGCCTGTCAGAAACTGCTTTACAGCAATATAAATTTGTATTATCCTGCTAGAAGAGGATAGTTTTCAAATCATTGCCTCCCAGTTTAAATCTCAAAATGCCTCATAGCTGCAGGTGGGTGGAGGGTGAAATTATTAGCAGCCAGGCCAGAAGAAAACTGATATCGGTTGATGGGTCAGTCAAGGCGGAAGGTAGGTTTCAACCAATCATGTTAAGATTAAGATTAGGTTGATCTTCTATATTTCTTCCTCCTCTTTATAAATCCCATTGTACCTAGCTTCTTTGAGCCATTTGCTTTTTCTGGAATCAAAATGGCTTCCTTATATGCATATAGGGAGCCCTGGTTGCACAGTGGTTAAGAGTTCAGCTGCTAATCAAAAAGGTCATCAGTTCAAATCCACCAGCCACTCTTGGAAACCCTATGGGACAGTTCTAGTCTGTCCTGTAGGGTCACTATGAGTCAGAATCAACTCGACAGCAATGGGTTTGATTTTGGTTTATATGCATATAGAATAACTACTCAGAATAAATATTATGTTCAAATTCTAGCAAGTTCTGATTATTTTTAACAGCAGTTTCCCTTGTTTGGCTAACAAGTCAGCCGCTCTAAAATTGCTTTTGTTGCAATTTTATTATTGGTTTTGTCTGTGAACGACAAATTCTGTTGTGACGAGTTATTCCATTTTAAATATTTTAAATTTTCTGACTGAATTTTCTTCGAGTTGGAACTACTGTGATGAGTATTTACTATTGTAATGTTAATTTATATTTTATTCTTTTAGAATAGCTGTAGTGCCATTGCATAGTAAACATAATACTTTGTCATTTGACTCTAAACCAGAAGAACTCACACACCACTCTTCCTTAAAAAGCATGTCATTTGACTTTTCTTTTTTTGACATTATGTGTAAGCACCGATAATTAAAATAAATAATAAAATGCCAGAATATGACAATATACATGGTGCTTAAATGCTGTCAACTTATGACTGTTATTGCAAATTGTAATGTGCCAAACAGTGTGCAAACTGATGAGAGCGTCATACACTATCTCTGTCACAACAACTAAACTCTGCCATTGTAGCATGAAAGCAGTCACAGGCAATTCACAAATAAATATGTATAGCTGTGTTCTAATAAGGCTGTAGTTATGGACATTGAAATTTGAACTTTTATAATTTTCATGTATCAAAAATATTCTTTTTAATATTCAAAAAAAATTTTTAATTTTTTAAACCATTTAAGAATGTAAGCACCATTCTTAGCCCATGACAAAAACAGATGACAGGGTGGATCTGATATGTAGTTTGCCAACCTTTATTATAATATATCATTTTCTGTCAAGGACTATGAAGGATCTGAGATTTTACCCTATTTTAGAGCTGATAAATTAGTCTGCCAGTTTCATAGACACTGGCAAAAGACATGAGACTCTTGACTTAGGGACGAAGAATAGATGATTACTCACATCATGTTGAATGTGATGAGAAAATAATGAAGTTCAAAGAGGAACTTTAGAAAGACTCTTGGTAAAATAAGACTATAAGAAATGGGAGTTTTCTATTCTTCCTAAAAGGTCAAGCAAAAGCCATCTACTTTAGGTCTTCTGCAGAGTTTTTAGAGCTGCTGATGCTTTCACTTCCAACTCAACCTAAGAAAATAAACCCATAAATTTTAAGTTTTACTGAGCCCTGATTAATCTCTAGAGAGTCAAATTTAGCAACATCCAGTTTATGCTCAAAGTGAATTAAACATCATACACCAATTAGTCATTCATTCATCCATTCGGCAAATACCTGCTGAGTACCTTCAATCTGTCAGGCCTTGTTCCTGGCACTGCGGACCAACAGACCCAGACAGACAAATCCCTGCCCAAATGGAGCTCACATTAGAGTGGGAGACAAAAATGATGATAAATATCAGAGTGATATTATAGTGATTTTTTCATATGGCATAAACTATACATGTATGTACTAAATTGTGCATCTTATTACATGGTCCACTACCTATGGTATATATTATTTTATTTTATGATATATAGAGGGGCATATCCCTCTATATATGAGTGCTGCATGCCCAAAAGTCATAATTTTTGTTCATAATTTAAAAATATTGACCTGAAATTGCACATTGTCTTTTACTGCAAGCTTTTGTAACTCTAGAATTATCCCCTCTAGTCATTTACTCCAATAATTTATAAGCTGTTTCCTAGAGAAGACCACTCAGCAGCTAATTAACATTTGATTCCTAATGGTTATTTTACTATTCACTTCTACAAATAACTGAATTTTTTTTTTTTTTAAAGTTTCAAAAAGTCATTTGGCATTAACAGGTGTAGAAAAAAATTTAATGGGGTAAAGATTAAAAGTGATAGTTAAAAATTTGGACTTCTGGTTGAAGCTAGGTTATTATCATTTTCCTTGATGCTCTTCTTGTTAGAAATTAAGAATTATTTTTGTAATAAAATTTTATGGATAAAAAATAGGTATTAAAACTCCAGAGAAAATATCTGTTTTCTTAAAATATCCTGTGAATATCACAACCTCCAAACTTCTAAATATCAAAATCTAATTATGACTGTCATAATGTAAGATTAAGGACAAACTCTGTAAGCAGAGAACAAAAGAATTTTATTGTACAGTAAAACAGTGATAGCTGAGCATCACAATGCAGTGAGAGATCACACAGTGTTCCAACATTCTGAGGGACAGGTGAGCTTTTTATACAGAAATATGGGGAAGGGAGTACATAACCATAATCATGGAGGCTTGAGAATTACATATGGCTACAAGATAATGGTAAAGGAAAATTTTACAACGATGACAGATCCATTTTCTAACACAGACTTGCTGGAATCAACCTAGGAAGTGATTTTCTAAAATATCTACATAATACATTCTTCTTGGGGCATGCTACACAAACATTTTCCAAAGACCACCTTGATAAATCTTTCCTATGAACATTTCTTCACAAACCACATTCTTGCCCCCTTTTGTTTGCTGAGGGTGGTTAAAGTTTTACAAGAAGTTACATGTCACCAGACTCTGAATCACAGGTTATATTTTAGGAAAGCAGAAATAAGGATTTTGAACAAGCTAAAACCTAATTAGAAAATGGAGTTTTGATTCAGGTTTGGGTCAGCCATTTTTAACCATGCCAATCCCTTTAGTTTTAGAATGCTCTCACACAACTCCCTTCAAGAAAATAGTAAAAATGGAATTCTCTTCTAACCTTCCTAAACAACTTGGCTAGTCTTGGTTGATACATTTTTTCTAGCTGATGTCCTCAACAGAATCAGTTCTGATAAACTTCTGATAACAGAGGATTGGAAGAAAACAGAAGTGGGAAAAGAGTTTCCCCAGGCTTAATTTTGCTGCCTAATTTATTTCTATTTATCTACTCATTTTATCCTAACCATCTCATTTTGACCTTAAATTCAGAACAAATGTTGATAACTGGTTTAGAGTCTCCTACTGTTGGCCCTGGCATTTGCAACTAACAGAAAAAAAAGATATGTTTACCCCTAAAAAAAAATCACACATGTCCATTTATTTTAAAGACAATGAGTGTGCTTCACTCTAGCCTTAGCCAGAAAATCACTTAGAGCAGGGCTATGGGCAAAGAGGTTTCTGGGAGAAAGCCAGGGAGAACAAGAGCAGTTGTCTGTTTTGGCTCTATGAAAATAAGCCACAGCCTATATAACAAATCTGAAGAAAGGGAACAAGCAAGAAGCAACTTTGAAGGCAAGCACATTTAAATTTTTTTCCTTTGAAATAAAGTTGAAAATCTATTTAACTCTCATGCCTAGAGCTAAACAAACAAACAAATGGCCAAACTCATTGCCATCCAGTTGATGCCTACTCATAGTGACCCTGTAGGACAGAGTAGAACTGTCCCATAGGATGTCCAAGGCTGTAATCTTTGTGGAAGCAAACTGCTGCATCTTTCTTCTGTGGAGCAGCTTGTGGGTTTGAACTGCCAAACTTTCGGTCAGCAGTCCAGTTAACCACTGCGCCACCAGGGCTCCTTGCCTAGAACTAAAAAAAAAAAAAAAACATTGCCATCAAGTAGATTCTGACTCATAATGAATTGGAAGGGGTGTAATTAGTTTGACTTAAAGAAGCCAATGCTGGTGTAGAAAAATGAAGCTCTTTGAGCTACACAAATCTGAGAAACACTCTGGCAGCTTTTGCCACTTTTTTCCTTGTTGGCATTTCCTCTTATCCTGTTATTTCTTAGAGTAAGAGAATTCATTTTCCCCCTGCTTTTGTCATCTTGAGAGCTAAAACAAACAAAACTAATCCATTCCTTTTTATGAAGTCAATAAAATAAATTAGATAAGACATTGTAAGCACTTAAGTTAATCTAAATTCTGTTTTTTAGAGATCGTTCCCATTGTATGCCTTTAAGAAGTGCAGAAAAAAATAAAGTAGTGACCAAGACAAAGTCATAGAAGCTTCATAGACACATCCAAATTCCCTGAGGGACCAAATTACTGGACTGAGGGCTGGGGCCCATCATCTCGGGGGACATCTAGCTCAACTGGCATAACAGTTTATAAAGAAAATGTTCTACATCCTACTTTTGTGAGTAGTGTCTGGGATCTTAAAAGTTTATGAACAGCCATCTAAGATACTTCACTGGTCCTGCTCCATCTGGAGCAAAGGAGAATGAAGAAAACCAAAGACACAAGAGAAAGAGTAGTTCGAAGGACTAATGGACCACAACTACCACATCCTCCACCAGACTGAGTCCAGCACAACTAGATGGCCTGGATACCACCACTGACTGCTCTGACACGGATCACAATGGAGGGTCCCAGACACAGTTGGAGAAAAATGTAGAACAAAATTCAAACTCACACACACACAAAAAAGACCAGACTCACTGGTCTGACAGAGACTGGAGAAACCTGGAGAGTATGGCCCCCATACATCCTTTTAACTCAGTACTGAGGTCACTCCTGAGGTTCACCCTTCAGCCAAAGATTAGATAGGCCCACAAAGCAAAGAATAATACACACACTTCAGCCATTTATATGAGACTAAATTGGCACACTAGCCCAGGGGCAAGGACAAGGAGGCAGGAGGAGACAGCAAAGCAGGACAAAGGGTGAACCCAAGGTGGAGAAGGGGAGAGTGTTGACATGCCACAGGGTTGGCAACCAATGTCACAAAACAATATGTGTATTAATTGTTTAATGAGAAACTAATTTGCTCTGTAAACTTTCATCTAAAGCACAATAAAAATAAATAAATATACAAACATACACACCATATTATGTAATATCGTGGTTTAAATCTTTCTGCCTCTTACTAACAATGCAACTGCAAACTCAAACAATGTACTTATATTTTCTAAGCCTCAGTTTCTTCACATGTAAAATAGTGATAAAAATATTATTCATTTACTTACAGTATCTGTATGTGTAAATATCACCTAGCACATTGACTGATTCTCAGTAATTCCAAAGTATATAAAGCATATGGTTGTTTGTTGTTGTTAGCTGCAGTGCAGTTAATTCAGACTCATGGTGACCCCATGCATTACAGAGTAGAACTGCTCCATAGAGTTGTCTTGGCTGTAATCTTAACTTTAAAAAAAAAAAACCAAAATCTTAACTTTAGAATACAAAAATTTATTATACATTTTCTGAAGTATTTCTCAAAGATTCAGCCATAAATTCAACAAAATGATATCAAGCACCTACTGTGTCCTGGGAGAATCAGTCAATGATAACGGTACTATGCTATATTTTCATTTGAATGTGTTGAGTTTGAGGTGCTATGGGTCAAAGTGAAGAAGCCCTGAAGGCACTTGGATATAAAGGTCTGGAGTTCAGAGTTAAAGAAATATATCCAGAAATCTGCTTTCTCAGGAGCGACTGAATCCAAACAGCAGACTAAGTCAACCAGTAAGAATGCATGCAAGGAGAAACATGGAACAGGGAGTTTTAAAGAGAGTGAGCAGAAAGTATTGAGAGAAAGTGATCAGTGTTACAAATACTGCAGAGTTGTCAGCAACTGTTAAAGTATCTATCATTTAGCACAAGCACTTTTGATGGAATGGTAGAGGCAAAAGCCACATTGCATGAAAGTATCGAGGCTTAACATGACCATTATCCACTTCTGATGGAACCTACTTTTTCAGCAGATAGCAGGGTAGATATTATAAGAAACTAAAAGAGAACATTCAATACCCTCTTTTGTGAAGTATCTGCTTGCATTTTCACCCATTTTTAAATTGAGTTTTCACGACATAGTGGAAATGTCAGAGTAAGGACTTCTGAAAATCTGCTCCTCCATAAAAGGATGGAAACACTGGCAAAAATTATCAAAGTGAAATTTTTCATAACTGTGCAAATTAAACTAGAGATTTTATTCAAGAAAAATGGCTGAATCTCAGACAGAAAAGCAAAATTTGTGTTGTTTTAACTTTCTTTACGTTCATCTCCCTCTCCCTAGCTCCACAGAAGTCTTAAAAACCAACAGTCATGCAACTGCAGTGGAGATTTGCAGCCTAGCATTCAATGGAGGCAGAAGAATAAGTTTGAAGTTCCCAAAAGCCTCATTCCCAGAGGATTCTCATTATGTGACTTCCCTGCCAGTTGCCTGGGAAATCCCACTCCAAAGAGGGTCTTTATTTACCTGACTTGGAGCTCACCCAGTGCAGACAGCCTTTACTCGGGAGTGTTTGCAATTACTTAACATTGCAGCTGCCTGTGGTAATAATAATAGTAGGAGCAAACGAGTTGACCAAAAACCTTAAAAGAAAAAGCTGGAGAATGAGATGTTCATAGAGGACTCTGAAAAGCTCCAACATATTCCTGGGAAACTAGGAGGCCACATGCATCTATAAGTCTGTGCACATCCTAGAAATGTGTGGAAGTCCAGGAAATACCTGGTAAACCCCTAAGATCTCAACTTTAACTGACCTTTAGGCTCTGAGCAAGCAGGAAGTAAAGGCTAAGGCAGAGCTGTAAACTGCCTGTGTAAGTCTTAAAAAGTGTGTCCCAACAAGCAGAGTCCCTTTGCTGACAAAGGCTTGGAGACTTATTGGTCCAACACATTTAAGACAATTTAACTAAGCTAACTAAACTGAGACTTCACTGTTCACACATGACAAGACACAAGCTTTACAGAGTTAGCCCGGGAAAGTCACTAAACATACAAACCACAACAACAACCACTACCATAACAAAAGCAACCATGGTAAACCTAGGGAAGAAGGTTGAGTATGATTTTCAAAGTTGTTGCATTATATTACTTAAAATGTATATTCCTTTATAAAAAATTATGAGACATGTAAAGAAAAAAAGTATGATTTGCACACAAAATAAAAAGCAGCCAATAGAGACTGGCCCCAAGGAAGCCTGGATTCTGGATTATTAAACAAAGACTTTAAATCAGCTATTTTAACTATGTTAAAAAAAAAAAAAAAAAAAACCTAAAGAAACCATGTATAACGAACTAAGGAAACTGTGAGCATGAGATTTCACCATAGAGAGAATATCAATAAAGAGATACAAATTGTAAAGAGGAATCAAACAGAAATCCTGGAGTTGAAAATTATAACTGCCAACCTTTCAATTAGCAGCTGAGCCCTTGACAATTGCACCACCAGTTGATGGACCTAATATTTGCCCTCTTCCTTGAAAACAAAACATTCAGTGCATTCTCATTTCCTTCTTTTAGGTATGCATCCAATTCATCAATAAATGCTGTAGGTTCAACCTATAAAATACATCTCAAATCTACTAATTCTTTTATCTCCACTGCCATCACCCTAGTCCATATCACTAACATCTTTTGCCTGGACTTTTGTAGTAGCCATCTAACTGTTCTTTTTGCCTCTGCATTTGATTCCTTACAATCTATTCACATAGCAGCCAGAGTAACCCTTTTGACTCTAATTTAGATTAAGTCATTCTCCCCATTATCCTAATTCCTCTTTAGGTTTTTCAAAACTTTGTGTTGCATTAGCATAAAGGTAGATTTCTTAGCATTCTAAACGACCCTACATGATCTGGACCCTGCTTAACTACCACCTCATGTCCATCCACTCTCTTAAATACACTTTTTTTTTTTTTAGCTCTACTGACCTTCTTTCTATTCTCTGACCCAATAAGTCCACTTCTGCCTTGGGGCTTTTGCTCTTTGTCTACTCTGCCTAAAATGAAGATCTTCTGATTCAAAACACAGCTGCACAGTTTTAAGTTTCAGCTCAAGAGTTTCCTCCTTAAATAGGCCTGCTCAGCCTATTTAAAGCAACCCTACTACTCTAGTTACTCTCTATAACATTTGATTCTTTTTTTTAATTTTTTTATTTCAGCACTTATTCTCCTCTCAATTGATAAATGTAACTCCACGAGGTAGAGGCCTTTTCTGCTTTAGCTGTCTCCATCCCCAAGAGGCCTGACAACCAGTAGATGCTCAGTACTTTAGCTGAGCTGAGGAGCTTTGGTAGTACAATGGTTAAACACTTGGCAGCTAACCAAAAGGTCAGTGGTTCAAACCCACCAGCCACTCTGTGGGAGAAAAGACCTGGCAATCTGCTCCAGTAAAGATCTCAGCCTAGGAATCCCTATGGGGCAGGAATCCCTACTCTGTCCCATAAGTATGTATGGACAGCACAAAACAACAAACATTAGCTAAATGGGTTATTTCAGAGCCCCACACCCAATCAGTTTGGCTTGAAGAGGAAAAGCTCTGATAGACTAATTTCAGGAATGGTCAGTGTTGCTCATATTTTATTGTTTCCTTTTGTTCACATCTGGGAATACAGGGTGGATTAATAACATATCGGTGAGAGAGGGATTTCAAGGAAAGTCTTCCTAGATCCCTTCATTTGTATGACCTATTTGGGCTATGATTTGCTATGTTTGTTTAACCCCATGAGAGAAAAGCAAACTACCTCCTAAATCAGCCCACCAGGAAATAAATAGCCACAAAAGGAATGCCTACTAGCGGTATGCTGGTAAATGTTTAACAACCAGCTCTCCTGGGGGAAAAGTTCTAATTTATATGTATCTTTGTTGATTTCTGTGGTGTAAATGCTCTCACCAGGGCCAATTTCTAAGAATATTAAGTCACTAAGCACAGAATTGTCCCAAGAACAGTGTTAATTTACGTATTCTACTATTTATTCTCTGATATTTTTTTGTCACACATCAGAAATGAGGAAATAAACTTAGGTAACTTGCCCAAGGCACACATCCTGAAAGTGGTGAAGCCAAAATTCAAATCCAGAGCTCTCTGACTCCAAAGATCACATCTTTCCATACATATAGCGAGTGGTAGTCAAAAAAGTTTGCTTGGTGTCGTAGAGAAAAACTTGAACGCTGTTTCAAGTTAAAACAGATTTTTTAAGGGTTTAAAACCATTGCAGTTGGAGAACTACATCAGCCCATTGAAAATGGAACCAGGTACTCCCTGGGCAGTTTCATTACACAAGTATTCTTATGGGGTAGAAAGAGGAACCAAACCATAGGAAGGGCAATTACAGGAAAATCAGTGAATTTGGTTTATAATAATCACACTCTGATAGGTTACTGATTATTAATAGTATAGTTAGTGATTACGAATATTTTCACAGGATCCTTTCATCATGGTCGAAAGATGCTTACATGCAGTTTCTATATCTTGCAGAAAGAAAAAATACATTGTTGGCAACAGCACTCAAACAGAACTCTAAGTATAGGTATTTCGAGGGGTACAGATGGTCACTTGGTTAAGACCCCTCAGGGCATATGGTTTCATAGCCTGGTTTTGACCACTGAAGAAAAATATGTTTTTCTCAAAAAACATAGCTGTTAGTCTAGTATCCAGATTAAAGTTAGATAGCTTGGTCAGTATATTACACTTTTGTCTCAAAGAGCGCACTAAAATTTTTCTTTTCCTGAGACATTGGTAAAGGGCCAGCGAAAAAGAGAAAGACCTTCAACAAGATGGATTGACACAGTGGCTGCAACAATGAGCTCAAACATAGCAACCACTATGGGATGGCACAGGACCTGGCAGTGTTTTGTTCTGTTGTACATAGGGTCACTATGAGTCAGAACCAACTGGATGGTGCCTAGCAACAAAAAAGCTATGGTCAAAAAGGCACAAACAGAACAATGACAAGCATCTTGTTAAGTGTTGTGCTGTTTTTTCTTAAGATCATGGCTATTTTCTGAACATTCTGGATGTCTCATAAATGATGCAAATTTTATTTCTGGCACTGACTATATGTAGAGTATCTAATTAGATGGATGAGAATCCTAGTAGAAGATCAATCAGAAAGTTCAGTACACCTACAGAATCTTGGAATTTTTCTGTCTACTCTTTTCTTGCCTTCTTTGTCAGCTTCTTTCATCCCCAAAACTTCAAACATCAACATCCTTCATGTCAAGGAAAGCAGCCCTTGAAAGTAAAAGTGATTGAATATCAAACAGAATGTGTCTACCTTGTTTAGCAATTTTGGTGAAAAATGAAAGGTGGGTTAGTTTCCAGAATGAAATGATCAGTGAGGTAAAGAATAAATTCCATCCCTTTGGAAGACGGAGTCAACATCATTTGCCAGGGATAAGAAAGCAGAAGATGGCTGGGCCAAAATTAAACCCAAAAACCCAAAACCCAGTGCTGTGGAGTCGATTCCGACTTAAACCAGTAGTTCTCAAATTCAGCGGGCATCAGAATTACTGGAGGGCTTGTTAAAATACAGATTGTTAGACCCCAGCTCCAGAATAAGGAGCCCTGGTGGTGGCAGCAGTTAAGCTCTCCACTGATAACCCGAAATGTCAGTGGTTCGAACCCACCAACTGCTCCTCAGGAGAAAGATGCAGCAGTCTGTTTCCCTAAAGATTCCAAACTCAAAACCCACTGCCGTCGAGTCGGTTCCGACTCATAGTGACCCCATAGGACAGAGTCAAACTGCCCCATAGAGTTTCCAAGCAGCACCTGGCAGATTTGAACTGCCAACCTCTTAGCAACCATGGCACTTAACCACTACGCCACCAGGGTTTCCCCCTAAAGATTACAGCCTTAGAAACCGTACGGGGCAATTCTACTCTGTCCTATAAGGTCGCTATGAGTTAGAATCAACGGGAAAACAACAGGTGTGGCTTGTGTGAGCCACAGAGTTCTGATTCAGTAGGTCTAGGGCGGTTTCCACATTTGCATTTTTTAAAGAGTCCTTGATTCTGAGGCTTTTAGTTCAGTAATCACACTTGGAGTAGGGACTCTCCAGATACCAAGTGACTCATAAGCACAAACAGTTTGAGAAGAAGCACTGGTCAAGATCCTTAGTTCTCACATTTGGCTGGACATTTCAGTCTCTTGGGAAACTTGAAAGCAATACCTGAGTCCCACTTCCGGAGATTGTGCTTTAATAGGTCTGGATTGGATGCAGTCTGGGCATTGGAACTTTTAGAAGCTCCCAAGTGATTCTAATGTGCAGCTAAATTTAAGAGCAAATGGAAATTCTCTGGATTTTAATCCATAGGTTCTATGGATTTACACACAGTTCTCAGTGCCCACTCCTAAAATTGATCCATCAGAAAAGCACTCATTCCCTGCATTTACTAGCTAGTGTCACATGTTAAACGGTGGTAGAAGTTGGGGGCGGGGAGAGATCCAACAGACCGAGCCTGAGCTACAAGACAGGAAGGTCAACTTTGGGTCTCATTCTCTGCTACTTAACCGGTGTGTGACCTTACTTAATTGCATATGGTATTTAACTTCTCTGTTTTGTCTCCTGTTCTTTGTAAGTATAGATTTTTATGAGTATTTAGTAAAACTACTTGAAAATGGTTATAGAGAATTATAATGAAAATGATAACAGTGGTGTTTATAGGCGGTACACTATGAGTAATAATAATTTTAAAAAATTACTGGAGCTCCCAGTTTAAAAATATTCTCCCAGATGATGTTATATGAGAATCACAAAGAAGAATATTCAAGAGTAGCAGCTCAAATGCCACCTGCTCAGTGAAACTTGCCTTGGTTCAAGGTATCCAGTGCGATGATAAGTCTACAGTACAACCATGTAATGGCTTGTTCTATCTTACAGGTGTTTGTCCTAATAGAGCTCACCTACTCAGGACAGTAGGTGTGAAACTTCCATGCATACGCTTACCCATTGCCTACCCATTGTCATCAAACGGATTTTGATTCATACCCTATAGGACAGAGTAGAATTGCCCTGTAGGGTTTCCAAGGAGCAGCTGGTGGATTTGAACTGCTGACTGTTTGTTTAGCAGCAGTAGCACTTAACCACTGTGCCACCAGGGCTCCATGCATATGCTTATTTCCATGACCATATATAACTCCCAGTTGTCTAACAATACATTATTTCTCTGCATATGTGTATTAAAACACAATATTACCTTGTTCACATTGTTAAAAAAAAAAGTGGTATTTAGACTATGAAATTTCATAAATTGTTTTGAAATAATAATTAAGAGAGAAATTGTTCCATTTCCACCTCCAATTTATTGTTGAATTCTTTGTATAATGGCTCCATCTTCTGGCCGATGAAATAAAGACTTCCCAGGCTCCTAAACACAGCTAAGTTTCACGTTCCATGCATAAGTGAACATTCTCCTATAAATCAGAACAAGAATAAGGCAAACTTTTTATTCACAAAAGTTTCACAGCCTGAGAATTTTACTTTGTTTATTGATTAAATCAACACTGTCTTTCTAATGCTACCATGTGAGAGGGGGTGGTGTCTTGCATGTTCGCCCCTTCTAATTTCCTTTGTCATCCCTCCTTCCTGCCTCTTGGTACTTTCATCCCTGCCACACCAAGTCCTACTGATGCCCCTGAGATTTCCTGCAGACTTGATGGGTCATGCTCCGTACGTAGCATTTTATTCTTCTCGTAACGACATAATAGGAAAATGTTTTTTGTACCTCTCACTGCACCCCATTTCTTTTAAGATGTAAAAAAAAAGTTCATAAAGCCCCCCTTTTTTATTGTGCTTTAAGTGGAAGTTTACAGCCAAATTAGCTTCTCATTCAAAAATACATACACAAATTGTTTTGTGACATTGGTTGCAATCCCATAATGTGTCAGCACTCTCCCCCTTTCCCTTTCAACCCTGAGTTTCCTATGTCCATTCCTCCAGTTTTCCTGTCCCTCCCTGCATTCTTTTGTGTGTGTGTGTGTGTGCGCGTGTGTGCATGCTTTAAGTGGAAGTTTACAAATCAAGTCAGTCTCTCATACAAAAATTTATATACACCTTGCTATGTACTCCTGTTTGCTCTCCCCCAAATGAGACAGCACACTCCATCCTGAATTCCTCATGCCCATTCAGGCAGATTCTGTTGCCCTCTGCCTTCTCATCTCCCCTCCAGACAGGAACTGCCCACATAGTCTCATGTGTCTACTTGAGCCAAGAAGCTTGCTCCTTACCAGTATCGTTTTCTAATTTATTGTCCTGTCCAATCCCTGTCTGAAGAGTTGGCTTTGGAATGGTTCCTGACTTGGGCTAACAGAAGGTCTGGGGACATGATCTCTGCTGTCCTTCTAGTCTCTGTCAGACCATTAAGTCTGGTCTTTTTATGAGAATTTGAGGTCTGCATCCCACTGCTCTCCTGCTCCTTCAGGGATTCTCTGTTGTGTTCCCTGTCAGGGTAGTCATCGGTTGTAGCCGGGCACCATCTAGTTCCTCTGGTCTCAGGCTGATGCAGTCTCTGATTTACGTGGCTGTCTCTGTCTCTTGGGCTCATAATTACCTTGTGTCTTTGATGTTCTTCATGTTCCTTTGCTCCAGGTGGTTTGAGACCAATTGATGCATCTTAGATGGCCACTCGCTAGCGTTTAAGACCCCAGATGCCACTCTCCAAAGTGGGATGCAGAATGTTTTCTTAATAGATTTTATTATGCCAATTGACTTAGATGTTCCCTGAAACTATGGCCCCCAAACCCCTGCCCCTGCTACGCTAGCCTTCAAAGCATTCAGTTTATGCAGGAAACTGCTTTTGGTTTAGTCCACTTGTGCTGACCTCTCCTGTATTGTATGTTGTCTTTCCCTTCACCTAAAATAGTTCTTCTCTACTATCTAATTAGTGAATACCCCTCTCCCTTCCTCCCTTCTCACCCTCGTAACCATCAAAGAATATTTTCTTCTGTGTTTAAACTATTTCTTGAGTTCTTATAATAATGGTCTCATATAATACTTGTCCATTTGCAACTGACTAATGTCATTTAGCATAATGCCTTCCAGATTCCTCCATGTTATGAAATGTTTCACAGATTCAGCATTGTTCCTTATTGATGTGTAGTATTCCATTGTGTGAATATACCATAATTTACTTATCCGTTCATCCGTTGATGGGCCCTCCCTGCCTTCTTGTCTTTGCTTTTGGGCAGGTGTTGCCCATTTGGTCTCATATACTTGATTGAACTAAGAAGCATGTTCCTCACATGTGTTATTGTTTGTTTTATACGCCTGTCTAATCTTTGGCTGAAAGGTGGACTTCTGGAGTGGCTTCAGTTCTGAGTTACAGGGTGTCCAGGGGCCATTGTCTTAGGGGTTCCTCCAGTCTCAGTCAGACCAGCAAGTCTGGCCTTTTTTTGTGAATTTGAATTTTGTTCCACATTTTTCTCCTGCTCTGTCTGGGACTCTCTATTGTGATCCCTGTCAGAGCAGTCTGTGGTGGTAACCAGGCACCATCTAATTGTCCTGGGCTCGGGCTGGTGGAGGATATTGTTCATGTGGTCTACTAGTCATTCAGACAAAAATTTTCCTTGTATCTTTGTTTTTTTTTCCATTCTCCTTTGGTCCAGACTGGATGGGGACCAACAGATGGGTCTTAGATGACCACTTGCAAGCTTTTAAGACCCCAGACACCACTAACCAAAGTAAGATGTAGAACATTTTATGAACTATGTTATGCCAATTGACCTAGATGTCCCCTGAGACCATGATCCCCATTCCTCAGCCCCAGTAACTGATTCCCTCAAGGTATCTGGATGTGTATAGGAAGCATTTATGACTTTGTCAAATTCTGCTGACCATATTGTGTGTTGTCTTCCACTTCATCAAAGTTAACTCATCTACAATCTAGTTAATGATTCCCTCTCCCCTTTCCCCCTCTTCCTCATAACCATCAAGGTTTTGTTTTGTTTCTGTGTGTAAACATTCTGGGTTTTTATAAGAGTGGTCTCATACAATATTTGTCTTTTTGTGGTTGACTTATTTCACTTAACATAATGCCCTCCAGATTCATCCATGTTGTCAGATGTTTTGCAGATTCACCTTTGTTCTTTATCATTGCATAGTGTTCCATTGTGTATATGTAACAGAATTTATTTATCCCTTCATCCTTTGATGGGCACTTAGGTGGTTTGCATCTTTTTGCTATTGTGAATAATCTTGCAATGTCTGTTTGTGTGACGGCACTTATTTCTCTAAGATTTCTCTAGAAGTGGGGTTGCTGTATTGCATGGTATTTCTATTTCTAGCTTTTTAAGGAGGTGCCATATTGTTTTTCAAAGTAGTTGCACCATTTTGTATTTCCACCAGCAGTGCATAGAGTTCCAATCTCCCCAACATTTGTCATTTTTTGTTTTTTTTAATTAGTGCCAGTAATGTCAGTGTGAGATAGTATCTCACGGCAGTTTTGATTTGCATTTCTCTAATGGCTATGAGTTGGAATCAACTCGAGGGCACTGGGTTTAATGGCTAATGAGGAGCCCTGGTGGTGGAAGGTTAAGAGCTACGGCTGTTAACCAAAAGCTGAGTGATTCAAATACACTGAAGCTCCTTGGACACCCTGTAGGGCAGTTCTACTCTGCCCTTTAGGGTCGCTATGTGTTGGAATCGACTCAATTGCGAAGGGTTTGGTTAAATGGCTAATGATTGTAAGCATTTCCTCATGCGTCTGTTAGCTGCCTGATTGTCTTCTTTGGTGAGGTATCAGTTCATATCCTTTGCCCATTTTTAAGTTGGATTATTGTCGAGGTGTTGACATATTCTATAGATTTTAGAGATTAGACCCTTGTCAGATATGTGGTAGCCAAAAAAAATTTCCCAGTCTGTAGGTTCTCTTTTTATTCTTTTGGTGAAGACTTTTGATGAGCATAAGTGTTTAATTTTTAGAAAACCCAAGTTATCTAGTTCATCTTTGGTTGTGTGTGCATATTTAGTTATGTTTGATATTCTATTTAAGCCATATATTAGGGCCCCTAGCATTGTTCCTATTTTTTCTTCCATGATCTTTGTCATTTTAGGTTTTATATTCAGGTCTTTGATCAATTTTGAGTTAGTTTTTGTGTATGGTATGAGGTATGGGTCCTGTTTCATTTTTTTTTTTTTACAGATGGACAAGAAGTTATGCCAGTACCATTTATTAAAAAGACGGTCTTTTCCTCATTTAATGGTCTTTGGTCATTTGTCAAAGATTAACTGACCATAGGTGGATGGATTTACATCTGGGTTCTTGATTCTATTCTATTGGTCTGTGTGTCTGTTGTTGTACAAGTACCAGACTGTTTTGATTAGTGTGGCTGTATATTTGGTTCTGAGATCAGGTAGTGTGAGGTCTCCTACTTTGTTCTCTTTCTTCAATAATGTTTTGCTTATCCAGGCCTCTTTTCTTTCCACATAAAGTTGGTGATTTGTTTTCCCATCTTATTAAAGAATTCTGTTGATACTTGGATCAGGATTGCATTATATCTGTAGATTGCTTTGGGGTAGGATTGACATTTTCACAATGTTGATTCTTCCTATCCCTGAGCATGGTATGTTTTTTCATTTATGTAGGTCTCTTTTGGTTTCTTGCAATAGCGTTTTGTAGTTTTCTTTGCATAGGTCTTTTACGTCCCTGGTTAGATTTATTCCTAAATACTTTATCTTTTAAGGGGCTATTATAAATGGTATTGTTTTCCTGATTCCCTTTCCAAAATTCTTTTTGTTGATGTATAAGAATCCAATTGATTTTTATATGTTGATCTTGTGTCCTGATACTTTGCTGAATCTTTTTATTAGTCCTAGTAGTTTTCTTGTGGAATCTGTAGGGTTCTCTATGTATAGGATCATATCATCTGTAAATAGGGATACTTTATTTCTTCCTTTCCGATTTGGATGCCTTTTATTTCTTTATCTTGCCTTATTGCTCTAGTTAGGACTTCCAGCACAATGTTAAATGGGAGTGGTGATAAAGGGCATCTTTGTCCTCTTCCTGTTCTCAGGGGGAATGTTTTCAGCCTCTGTTGAGAATGATGTTGGCTGTTGGTTTTGTATAGATACCCTTTATTATGTTGAGGAATTTTCCTTCTATTCTAATTTTATGGAGAGTTTTTTTTTTTTTTTTTTAATCAGGAATGGGTTTTGGACTTTATCAAATGTCTTTTTCTGCATCAATCGAGATAATCATGTGATTCTCTTCTTTCGTTCTTTTATTGTGGTGGATTATGTTGATTAATTTTCTGATGTTGAGTCATCCTTTCATACCTGGTATGAATCCCACTTGGTCATGGTATATTATTTTCTTGATATGATGCTGAATTCTATTAGCTGGAATTTTGTTGATAATTTGTGCACCTATATTCATGAGAGATAGTGGTCTGTAATTTTCTTTCTTTGTGATATCTTTGCCTGGCTTTGGTATCAGCGTTGTGCTGGCTTCATAGAATTAAGTCAGTGGTATTGCTTCCTTTTCTATGTTCTGAAATAGTTTGAGTAGTACTGATATGAGCTCTTCTCTGAATGTTTGGTAGAATTCTCCAGTGAAGCCATCCAGGCCAGGGCATTTTTTTGCTGTTGTTGGGAGTTTTTTTTTTTTTTTTTTTGCTACTTCAGTCTCTTGTTATGGGTCTGTTCAGATTTTCTATCTCAGTTTGTGTTAGTTTAGGTAGGTAATGTGTTTCTAGAAATTTTCCCATTTCCTCTAGGTTCTCAAGTTTGTTGGAGTACAATTTTTCATAGTATTCTGTTATGATCCTTTTAATTTCAGTCAAGTCTGTTGTAATGCCCTCCATCTCATTTCTTATTTGGGTTATTTGCTTCCTCTTCAGTTTTTCTTTCACCATACTTATTCAGTCTGTAGGCTGAGCAAATAATCTGAGAAGCTGGACTATATTAAGAAGAACCGGGCATCGGGATTGGAGGAAAACCCACTAACAACCTGAGTTATGCAGATGACACAACCTTGCTTGCTGAAAGTGAAGAGGCCTTGAACCACTTACTGATGATGATAGAACACTACAGGCTTCAGTATAGATTACACCTGAACATAAAGAAAACAAAAATCTTCACAACTGGAGCAATAAACATCATGATAAATGGAGAAAAGATTGAGATTGTCAAAGATTTCATTTTACTTGGATCCACAATCAACACCCATGGAAGCAGCAGTTAAAAAATCAAATGACATATTGCATTGGGCAAATCTGCAGCAAAAGATCTCTTTAAAGTGTTGAAAAGCAAAGACAGCACCTTGAAGACTAAGGTGCACCTGACCCAAGCCTTGGTGTTTTCAATTCCTCATATGTATGTGAAAGCTGGCCAATGAATAAGGAAGACTGAATAAATATTGATGCCTTCGAATTATGGTGTTGGTGAAGAATATGAACTGCCAGAAGAACAAACAAATCTGTCTCGGAATAAGTACAGCCAGAATGCTCCTTTGAAGCAAGGATGGTGAGACTTCGTCTCACTTACTTTGGACATGTTACCAGGTGGAATCAGTCCCTGGAAAAGGACATCATGCTTAGCAAAGTAGAGGGTCATTGAAAAAGAGGAAGACCTTCAACGAGATGGATTGACACAGTGCCTACATCAATGAGCTCAAGCATAACAATCATTAAGCCTATTTTGAACCTCTAGTGAGCACGGTGTTTTCAGCTAACAGTCTCGCATTTCCTAAAGTGAAATGTGAGAGGAAGAGAAATGATAGCCAAAGACTTTTTGTAGAATAATTCATTCAATAAATATTCAATAGATACTTATTGACTACCTACTTTGTGTTAGGCACTGTTCTAGGCACTGAGGGAAAAGCAGAGAACAGAGAGAAAGATTTTAGCCCTAAACAATAATAACAAAAACAATAATGATAACAAAAATAACAATACCTAACAGTAGTTGGCCATGTATGTACCAGATCCTAAGTGCTCTACTCATCTAATTCACCCCTCAGTTAATGTTTATTACAAATTTCTTCATCACCCCTTTCTTTTCTGTTATCCTGCATTCTCTCATTTTCAGTGAGAAAGTTCACAACAATCCAAGTTCATTATAAGCCAAAAAGATCAAACCAAACCTGCTGCCATCAAGTCGAATCCAAATCATGGTGACTTTATAGCACAGAGTAGAACTGTCCCATAGGGTTTCCAAGGCTGTGATCTTCACAAGAGGAACCTTGGTGGTGCAGTGGTTAAGCACTTGGGCTCTTAATCAAAAGGCTGGCTGTTCCAACACACCTGCCGCTCCTGAGGAGGAAGGTGTGGCAGTCTGCTTCATAAAGATTATAGCGTCAGAAACCATATGGGGCAGTTCTACTCTGCCCTGTACTGTTGTTATAAGTCAGAATGAACTCAAAGGCAATGGGAATCTTCATGGAAGCAGACTGCCACATCTTTCTCTGGTTGAGCACCTGGTGGGAGCTGGTGGGTTCTAACCATCAGCCTTTTGGTGAGCAGCCAAGAGCTTAACCACTGCACCATGAGGGCTCCTCATTATAAGCAGTGTGGGAGAAATGCAGTTTGGGGTGGAGGAGAGGATACTAATAATTAGCAGACTTATGTTACACATGTTATATGTCTGAATCGTCCTCATTCTTAAGTTATTAGAACAGTCTTGAGCAGTGCTAAATTTCTGGGGATTTCATTTCACACTAAGATATCTGTACTGATTTAGGAGATATATTGGAGCCATTATTCCTTGTCCTGGAATGTGACCCAGCTGGAGCTGGACTCACAAGGACTCACAGGGGCACCTCAACTGGGCCCTGAGGTATAAAACAATAGTTAGGACCATCTTGGAAAGCATGTTTTAGGGAAACTTTCACATAAAGAAATCATAAAATACAGCATTAATGACTCACATACTTTCCACTTTTATCTTTTTCTATTGGCATTTAGTGAATAGTAAGATTTGTTGACCAAAGAAGACCCTCTGACCATCGTTACTGAAACCTGTACCAGTGATTATTAAGAAAGACAATTCAAAATGTAGAATCATGGTGACTTAATGGTTTTTAGCCAATCTGTGAAAAGGTGAAGCTTTCAGTGGTTTCTCCCATTTATAATGTTAATATACACTGATGATTCTGTAACATACCTCTGAGTCGGTCAGACATGGCTCTAGCAGCATGCTTGTCTGTTTTTCCACTTTTGTCTATTCTCTGATATTTCCTTGGACTCAGACAGACATGGCTCTAGACGCATGCTTGTCTGTTTCCTACTTTTGCCTCTTTGAACACATGTTGAATAAAACTTTTCTTTTTGCTTTAATAAACTTTGTACATGTTTTTACCCTAGAACAGTACTTAAATCAGGCCTAATATCTTGGACCTACTCAAAGAGCCAGATGAGTCAAGAGAACTAAGTGAGGAGAAGTCAAGAATGAAACAAGCAACTAGAACAGCGAGGGAAAACGAGGTCAAACAATTAGACAGATATAAGCTGCACAGAGTCGTCTAAAAGGCTACCTGCAGGGCTGAGGATAAGAAATGGATGTAGAAAGCATGCAGATGCAACACAGAGAAGAATGCCCTACAAGGTAGTAGGTAACTCTTGGATTGTGACTTGGCCTCCAAAGGTAAAAAAGGCAGCCAGCCCACAGTTCTAGACTCCTGTGGCTTTGCAGGTTGCTCACTCTGCTATAGGTAGCTCTCTTTGGGTGTGCCTTAGGAAGCAATGAGGAAGCTCCAGGCAGCTGCATCCAGTCACTCCTTTATACCTTTATCTTGGATTTATCCTTTGCATTCTTGTTGGCTGAGTGTAAGCTAAAGTGAGAGCAACTTTTAACCAAATCCTCACTGATATTTAATTTCTTTGACTAAAGAATTCAGATAAATGAAGCTGGATTTATGGGTTCCTTCTTAGCAGGGTCCCTCTTAGTTGGAATCAACTCCACGACAATGTTTTTTTTTTTTTTTGGTTTTCTTGCCACTATGAGTCCTGGGTAGTGCAAACAGTTCATTTAATGTGCTTAGCTGCTAACCACGCATTGAAGGTGTGAGTTCACCCAAAGGTGCCTAAGAAAGGCAGTGATCTGCTTCAGAAAAATCAGCCATTCAAAACCTCAGGGAGTACAGCTCTACTCTGACACACATGGGGTCATCATGAGTCAGAGTTAACTGGGCAGTGACTGGTTTTCTTTTTCCTAGCAGTAACAAAGACAAAAGCAGCCACTCCTGCTTCCACATATCAA
Organism: Elephas maximus indicus; assembly: GCF_024166365.1. Classification (NCBI taxonomy): domain Eukaryota; kingdom Metazoa; phylum Chordata; class Mammalia; order Proboscidea; family Elephantidae; genus Elephas; species Elephas maximus. Next base: position 64,272,344 of record NC_064824.1, on the reverse strand, counting down.
CTCTACTGGGAGAGATGCTTCTAAATAAGATGTGTACAGAAACCTTCAATTACAAATGTTTACTAAACCTACCCTCTGGCCCTGGGGGTAGACACCCATGAGATTCAAATTTCCACTATAAGCAGCCTCACTATCTGTTGTCATTTACTGTTCCTATGATCGCAATTACACAATTATCACACAATTGAGTGTGTCTCTATGTATTTGAAAATATTTTTCCTTGAGAAAGAGAATATGCGTGTGTTTGAAAATACTCCCACTTATTTTAACCATTTTTTAAGTCTTTACAATTCTCAAAAGTTCATACATATATAAGTTTAAAAAAGTATCTAGAAGCATATATATGTCATATGCTAATGGCTCTAAGTTGTGGGATTTTGATGGGGCTTTGTTTCTCTTAATTTCTGGTAATTTTATGAATTTTTTTTCTAAATTTTTAAAAATTAAGTGTGAGTCACTTTTATCAGCAGAAAAAAAAGATATTTTTTAGTTTATTAAAAAAAAAAAAATACAAGATAATGTTCAACAAATGGCCTCCCCTGGCCATACTGGTGTCAATGCACCAGTGAGTGGAAGGCATCCTGGTAGTGAAACAGTTAAGCAATTGGCTGCTAACAGAAAGGTTGGTGGTTCAAACCCACCCAGCGGCTCCATGGGAGAACAAACTGGTGATCTGCTCCCATAAAGGAAACGGACTGGATGACTGGATGGCACAGAAAAATGGTGAAGAGAGCACAGAGAGGAGGAAATACAGACAGCTGCATCAAGCGAAAAAAAAAAAAAAAAAACCTGCCTCTGTTGTGTAAGGCGTATTTGCCAATGTCCCTGTTTGGGAACAATTGAAGTGATATATAGAAAAGTATATGGTATTTGTCTTTCTAAGCATGGCAGCAACATGAGTAATAGCTTATTTTCAAGGCCCACTTCAGAGACATATGTGCTTTGCTTGCCTCAGTCAATAGACCTTGAAGAGCTTTAATCAAAACCACAAAATGACTGAGCAAATAGCATCTTACTCAATTTATATTGTATTCCTGAAGATGCTTAAAAAGATGCTTAGAGACTATGAATTCGGTTTTTTTTTAATTTTTATTGTGCTTTAAGTGCAAGTTTACAAATCAAGTCAGTCTCTCATACAAAAATCTATATACACCTTGCTATATACTCCTTTTTTTATATACTCCTAACTGCTCTCTCCCAATGAGACAGCACACTCCTTCCCTCCACTCTCTCTTTTTGTGTTCATTCCGCCAGATTCTGACCCCCTCTGCCCTCTCATCTCCCCTCCAGATAGGAGATGCCAACATAGTCTCATGTGTCTACTTGAGCCAAGAAGCTCATTCTTCACCAGTATCATTTCCTATCCCATTGTCCAGTCCAATCCCTGTCTGAAGAGTTGGCTTTGAGAACGGTTCCTGTCTTTGGCTAACAGAAGGCCATGACCACCAGGGTCCTTCTAGTCTCACTCAGACCATTAAGTCTGGTCTTTTTACGAGAATTTGGGGTCTGCATCCCACTGCTTTCCTGCTCCCTCAGGGGTTGTCCGTTGTATTCATTGTCAGGGCAGTCATCGATTGTACCTGGGTACCAACTAGTTCTTCTGGTCTCAGGATGATATAGTCTCTGGTTCGTGTGGCCTTTTCTGTCTCTTGGGCTCAAAATTACTTGTGTGTTTGGTGTTCTTCATTCTCGATTGCTCCAGGTGGGTTGCGACCAATTGCTGCATTTTAGATGGCCACTTGCTAGCATTTAAGACCCCAGGCGCCACTCTCCAAAGTGGGATGCAGAATGTTTCCTTAATAGATTTTATTATGCCAATTGACCTAGATGCCCCCTGAAACCATGGTCCCCAAACCCGCACCCCTGCTACACTGGCCTTCGAAGCATTCAGTTTATTCAGGAAACTTCTTTGCTTTTGGTTTAGTACAGTTGTGTGAACCTCGCCTGTATTGTGTGTTGCCTTTCCCTTCATGTAAAATAGTTCTTATCTACTATGTAATTAGTGAAAGCCCCTCTCCCTCTTTTCCTCCTTCCCCCCTCTTGTAACCATCAAAGAATATTTTCTTCTATGTTTAAACTATTTCTCAAGTTCTTACAGTAGTGGTCTTATACAATATTTCTCCTTTTGGAACTGACAAATTTCACTCAGCATAATTCCATATTTCTCCATGTTATGAAATAATTCACGGTTTCATCATTGTTCTTATCAATGCATAGTATTCCATTGTGTGAATATACTATAATTTATTTTTCCATTCGTCCATTGATAGGCACCTAGGTTTTTTCCATATTTTTGTTATTGTGAACAGTGCTGCAATGAACATGGGTGTGCATATATCTATTCGTGTGACAGTTATTATTTCTTTAGGATATATTCTAAGGAGTGGGATTGCTGAATTGTATGGTATTTCTATTTCTAGCTTTTTAAGAAAGCACCAAATCGATCTCCAAAGTGGTTGTACCATTTTACATACCCACCAGCAGTGTATAAGTGTTCCAGGCTCTCCCACAACCTCTCCAACATTTATTATTTTGTATTTTTTGGATTCATGCCAGCTTTGTTGGAGTGAGATGAGATCTCATTGTAGTTTTGATTTGCATTTCTTTAATGGCTAATGATTGGGAGCATTTCCTCATGTATCTGTTAGCTACCTGAATGTCTTCTTTAGTGAAGTGTCTGTTCATATCTTTTGCCCATTTTTTAATTGTTTTTTTTTTTTTTGTCTGTTTGTAGTTGAGTTTCTGCAGTGTCGTGTAGATTTTAGAGATCAGATGCTGATCAGAAATGTCATAGCTAAAAACTTTTTCCCAGTCTGTAGGTAATCTTTTTATTCTTTGGTGAAGTCTTCGGATAAGTATAGGTGTTTGATTTTTAGGAGCTCCCAGTTATCTAGTTTCTCTTCTGCATTGCTGGTAATGTTTTATATACTGTTTATTGCATGTATTAGAGCTCCTAACGTTGTCACTATTTTTTCTTCCATGATCTTTATCATTTCAGATTTTATATTTAGGTCTTTGATGCATTTTGAGTTTGTTTTTGTGCATAGTGTGAGATATGGGTCTTGTTTCATTGTTTTTTGCAGATGGATATCCAGTTATGCCAGCACCATTTGTTAAAAAGACTGTCTTTTCCCCCATTTAACTGACTTTGGGCCTTTGTCAAATATCAACTGCTCATATGTGGATGGACTTATGTCTGGATTCTCAATCTGTTCCATTGGTCTATGTATCTGTTTTTGTACCAGTACCAGGCTGTTTTGACTACTGCGGTAGTATAATGGGTTCTAAAATCAGGCAGAGTGACGCCTCCCACCTTTTTCTTCTTTTTCAGTAATGCTTTACTTATCTGGGGCCTCTTTCCCTTCCATATGAAGTTGGTGATTTGTTTCTCCATCTCATTAAAAAATGTCGTTGGAATTTGGACTGGAATTGCATTGTATCTACAGATGGCTTTTGGTAGAATAGACATGTTTACAATGTTGTCTTCCTATCCATGAGCAAGGTATGTTCTTCCACTTATGTAGGTCTCTTTTGGTTTCTTGCAGTAGTGTCTTGTAGTTTTCTTTGTATAAGTCTTTTACATCTCTAGTAAGATTTATTCCTAAGTATTTTATCTTCTTGGGGGCTACTGGAAATGGTATTGATTTGTTGATTTCCTCTTCGATGTTCTTTTTATTGGTGTAGAGGAATCCAACTGATTTTTGTATGTTTATCTTGTATCCTGATACTCTGCTGAACTCTTCTATTAGATGCAGTAGTTTTCTTGAGGATTCTTTAGGGTTTCTGTGTATAAGATCATGTCATCTGCAAATAGAGATACTTTTATTACTTCCTTGCCAATCTGGATGCCCTTTATTTCTTTATCTAGCCTAATTGCTCTGGCTAGGACCTCAGGCACAATGTTCAATAAGACTGGTGAAAAAGAGCCTCCTTGTCTGGTTCCTGCTCTCAAGAGGAATGCTTTCAGATTCTCTCCATGTAGGATGGTGTTGGCTGTTGGCTTTGTATAAATGCCCTTTATTATTTTGAGGAATTTTCCTTCTATTCCTATTTTGCTGAGAGATTTTATCATGAATGCGTGTTGAACTTTGTCAGATGCCTTTTCTGCATCAATTAATAAAATCATGTGATTCTTGTCTTTTGTTTTATTTACATGATGGATTACATTAATTGTTTTTCTAATGTTGAACCATCCCTGCATACCTGGTATGAATCCCACTTGGTCATGGTGAATTATTTTTTTGATACATTGTTGAATTCTTTTGGCTAGAATTTTGTTGAGGATTTTTGCATCTAAGTTGATGAGGGATATAGGTCTGTAGTTTTATTTTTTTGTGGTGTTTTTACCTGGTTTTGGCATCAGGGATATGCTGGCTTCATAGAATGAGTTTGGGGGTATTCCATCCTTTTCTATGCTCTGAAATACCTTTAGTAGCAGTGGTGTTAAGTTTTCTCTGAAAGTTTGGTAGAACTCTGCAATGAAGCCATCCAGGCCAGGGCTTTTTTTTTTGTTGTTGGGAGTTTTTTGGTTGCCTTTTCAATCTGTTCTCTTGTTACGGGTCTATCTAGTTATTCTACCTCTGTTTGTGTTAGTTTAGGTAGATAGGTGTTTTTCTAGGAATTCTCCCATTTCTTCTAGGTTTTCAAATTTGTTAGAATACAATTTTTCATAGTAATCTGATAAGATTCTTTTAATTTCAGTTGGGTCTGTTGTAATATCTCCAATCTCATTTCTTATTCAGGTTATTTGCTTCCTTTCCTGTTTTTCTTTTGTCAATGTGGCCAATGGTTTATCAGTTTTGTTAATTTTTTCAAAGAACCAGCTTTTGGTCTTCTTATTTCTTTCAATGGTTTTTCTGTTTTCTATTTCATTTAATTCTGCTCTAATTTTTATTATTTGCTTTCTTCTGGTTCTTGAGGGTTTCTTTTGTTGCTCTCTTCCTATTTGTTCAAGTTTAGGGATAATTCTTGGATTTTGGCCCTTTCTTGTTTTTGTATGTGTGCATTTATTGATATAAATTGACCCCTGAGCATTGCTTTCACTATGTCCCAAAGGTTCTGATAACCAAAAAAACCAAACCCAGTGCCATTGAGTCGATTCTGACTCATAGCAACCCTATAGGACAGAGTAGAACTGCCCCATAGAGTTTCCAAGGAGTGCCTGGCGGATTCAAACTCTCAACCCTTTGGTTAGCAGCTGTAGCACTTAACCACTATGCCACCAGGGTTTCCAAGGTTCTGATAGGAAGTGTTTTCATTCTCATTGGATTCAATGAATTTCTTTATTCCATCCTCAATGTCTTCTATAACCCAGTTTTTTTTGAACAGGGTATTGTTCAGTTTCCAAATGTCTGATTTCTTTTCCATGCTTTTTCTGTTATTGATTTCTACTTTTATGGCCTTAGGGTCAGAGAAGATGCTTTGTAATATTTCAGTGTTTTGGATTCTGCTAAGGCTTGCTTTATGACCTAATATGTGGTTTATTCTAGAGAATGTTCCATAGGTACTAGAAAAGAAAGCGTACTTGGCTGCTTTGGGTGGAGTGTTCTGTATATGTCTATAAGGCCAAGTTGGGTGATTGTGGCATTTAGATATTCTGTGTCTTTACTGAGCTTCTTTCTCGATGTCCTGTACTTCACCGAAAGTGGTATGTTGAAGTCTCCTACTATAATTGTAGAGCTGTCTATCTCACTTTTCAATGCTGTTAGAGTTTGTTCTATGTATCTTGCAGCCCTATCATTGGGCACATAAATATTAATCTGGTTATATCCTCCTGGTATATTGTCCTTTTAATCATCATATAGTATCCTTTCTTATCCTTTGTGGTGGATTTAACTTTAAAGTCTATTTTGTCAGAAATTAATATTGCCACTCCTGCTCTTTTTTGATTGTTGTTTGCTTGATATATTTTTTCCTAACCTTTGAGTTATTGTTTGTGTCTCTAAGTCTAAGGCGTTGTCTCTTGTAGGCAGCACATAGACGGATCTTGTTTTTTAATCCATTCTGCCACCCTCTGTCTCTTTATTGGTGGATTTAGTCCACTTACTTTCAGGGTAATTATGGATAGGTATGAATTTAGTGCTATCATTTTGATGTCTTTTTTTGTGTTGTTGAGTTTTTTTCCCACTTAATTTTATGCGCTGAGTAGATTTTCTTTATATATTGTCCTTTCTCATATTCGTTGTTGTTGATTTTGTTTCTGCTGAGTCTGTATTTTTCCCTTGTATTTTATTTTGATGAGTAGGATAGTTTGTCTCCTTTGTGGTTACCTTATTATTTACCCCTATTTTTCTAAATTTAAAGCTAACTTTTATTTCTTTACATTGCCTTTTATACCTCTCCATATGAAAGATCTATGACTACATTTCTAAGTCCCTCTTTATTATTTTAGTGTTGTCTTTTTTTACATAACAACATCGCTGTTCCCCTGTTTTGAGGTTTTTTTTTAATCTTGATTTATTTTTGTGATTTTCCTGTCTGGGTTGACATCTGATTGCTCTGTCCAGTGTTCTACTCTTGGGTTGATACCTGATATTTTTGATGTCCTAACTGAAGAACTCCCTTTAGTATTTCTTGTAGTTTTGGTTTGGCTTTTACGAGTTCCCTAAACTTCCATTTATCTGGAAATGTCCTAATTTCACCTTCATATTTGAGAGATAGTTTTGCTGGATATATGAGTCTTGGCTGGCAATTTTTTTCCTTCAATGTTTTATGTAAGTCATCCCATTGCCTTCTTGCCTGCATGGTTTCTGCTGAGTAGTCCAAGCTTATTCTTATTGACTTTCATTTGTAGGTGACTTTTCGTTTAATCCCTAGCTGCTCTTAAAATTCTCTTTGTCTTTGGTTTTCACAGGTTTGAATATAATATGTCTTGGTGACTTTCTTTTAAAATCTACCTTATGTGGAGTTCGATAAGCATCTTGAACAGATATTTTCTCATCTTTCACTATATCAGAAAAGTTTTCTGCCAACAAATCTTCAACAATTCTCTCTGTATTTTCTGTTATCCCTCCCTGTCCTGGTACTCCAATCACTCATAGATTATTTCTCTTGATATAGTCCCACATGATTCTTAGGATTTCTTCATTTTTTTAAATTCTTTTACCTGATTTTTCTTCAAATATATTGGTGCCAATGCTTTATCTTCAAGCTCACCAATTCTGCCTTCCACTTGCTCAATTCTGCTCCTCTGACTTTTTATTGAGTTGTCTAATTCTGTAATTTTATTGTTAATCTTCTGAATTTCTAATTGCTCTCTGTGGATTCTTGCAGCTCATTAAATTTTTCATTATGTTCTTGAATAACATTTGTAATTTCTTCAACTGTTTTATTTGTGTGTTCCTTGGCTTGTTCTGCGTATTGCCTGATCCCGTTCCTGATGTCTTAAAGGGTTCTGTATATTAATCTTTTGTATTGTGCATCTGCTAATTCCAGGAAGGCACTTTCATCTAGAATATCCCTTCACTCTTTGTTTTGAGAGCTTGTTGAAGCAATCATGGTCTGTTTCTTTATGTGATTTGATATTGACTGTTGTCTCTGAGCCATCTATAAGTTATTATATTAGTTTATTTTATGTTTGCTTACTGTATCTTAGCTTCTTGCTTTGTTTTGTTTTGATATGCCAAAATGGGTTGCTTGAGTGAGCTACCTTGATTATTTTCACCTTTGAAGCTCTGACGCCCTGTCACCAGATGGCTAGAGCTGTTATCAGGTATATCTGTCTAGGAGCCCATTCAATTTTCTTGTATGGATTCAGCTCAGGTGTCCAGGTAGCTGGTCATCAAGTGTGTGGTACAGGCTCTGTTCTACAGTCTTAGAGGGGCAGGGGTGATTGGTGTAGTTATCAGTATCTGGTTGCAGCAGGGGTCATGCTCTGAACAAAGTAGGGGGCTGAGAATCATCCCCCAAGTGTCTCTGAGGAAAGCGCATCCCTCTTCCCTAAAGTGTACAGGTGGGTGGGTTCTGCAGACGGACCATGGGCACCCAGTGCTTTTGGTTGTGAGAATTCAGAAGTACCAGTTATCCTTGGATTCCTGTCACAGGTGGCTAGGTGACCTGAGTGGAGCCACCAGTCCTTGGGTCCCTGATGTGGTAGGTGAGGACCCTGTTCAACAGGTGAAGCAGTGTCAGATATCAAACACCCACCTCTCTGCCACACAGCTGAAACAGTTGCATTCTGCAAACAAGGGCCTATTCTACTGAAATAGGCCCACACAGGTCCATGTAGGGGGGAAAGTTATTCAAAGTCCATGGACCGTTTATGCCTGGACAGGAGCCACCTCTGTCCTGAGCTCCCCCAGTTAGTGGAGCTGGCAAATTATCTTTTCCCCTAATTGCAAATTTATTCCTTCTCCAAGGCCAGGAGAATGGTTCCCTGTGCTCAACAGGGCCTGTCTCAGGCCCAGGGAAATCAATGCCTCTGAAGCCTGCTTGGGGGTGGGTGGTGCAGTAAAATATATGCAAGTACTTAGCTTTTGCCGAGAATGCTGTTCTTCTCTGGTTCCGGAGGTGTGAATAGGCTGTGCAGCTGGCTGCTTTCCTTGGGGAAACTGCAGCCAAACCCTACTACCAGCCCACTGCAGCTCTCCTGGGAATGGTGCCTGAGCGATCCTGGTGATTCAGGTCTGGCAACTCCTCTCTGCTTCTGAACCGTCTCTCCTTCCCCCTGTCACTCAGTCCATTTTCTAACTTTGCGTTTGATGTTCAGGGCTCCTACCCAGTAAACCCAGTGCTGTCGAGTCGATTCCAGTTTATCATAAATATAATCATTTCGCTTGTTTTTTCAGGGTTTTGTTGTATGAGGGATCACTGGAAGCATCTGTCTATTCAGCCATCTTGGCCCTGCCTCAAGAGACCATGTATTCTTAATCATTAAAAAATAATACCGAATTCTCATCCAAAGAGAGCAAGGGTCCTAATCAAATTCTTAAACCTGTATTAAAATTGGAGAAAATATTCCTTTTTGCAAGAAATCTTCAGCAAATAGACTTCAGAATAGGAGATAATATAATACTACCATACTGATTATTCTATGACTGCACATCCCTTTTGGCACAGTGGTTAAGAGCTCAGCTACTAACCAAAAGGTCAGCAGTTTGAATCCACTAGCTGCTCTTTGGAAACCCTATGGGCAGTTTTACTCGGGCCTATAGGATCACTATGAGTTGAAATCGACTTGATGGCAATGGATTTACACATCCCAAGTGGAAACATTTTGAAGAATCAAAACTATTTCTTACAACTAATCTGAATAAAAAGTCTTAAATCTACAGAATAATTACCAGTAATTCATTCTGTGTAAATACAGCACAATAAAAACCATCTGGGGTCTCAGGAACATTATTAATTAAGCCTCTCACATTAATCAGTTACTTCCATATCTGCTGTTACCATCCTAGCCAGGGACCCCATCTCTTCATATCTAGGTTGTTGTATGAGCTTCCTATTTTCAACTTATTAGGTGTAACGGCTCCAAATTATTTTTTCCAAAGGCCAATACTCATATAGACAATGCTGATTAAAAACATTCAGTGAGCTTCCACAATCTACAGGATAAAGTCCAAACTGATTATTCTGGGGTTACACTCCTATAAACTAAATCCTACCTGCTTTATCATTTCATTCTCCATTCAATCCTGTCACTCCAATTAGTCAGACGTTCTAATACAGCATGTAGTTTTCTACATCTACCTTTTGGCACATGCTATTTTGCCCGTGCTTTCTACTCTGGAATATCTTTCCCTCAGTGTATCCAAGTCCTCCTGTTATCTAAATACAACCTTTGGGGTCTGTAAAGGAGAGAAGCTTGGCATGTGTCCACAAGGTGCTGCTCAAAAGGGCAGCTTTATATCAGGAGAGGAAACCCTGGTGGCATAGTGGTTAAGTGCTATGGCTGCTAACCAAGAGGTCAGCAGTTCGAATCCACCAGGGGCTCCTTAGAAACTCTATAGGGCAGTTCTACTCTGTCCTATAGGGTCATTATGAGTCAGAATCGACTCGACGGCTCTTTTTTTTTTTTTTTCCCTGGGGAATATCAGGAGAGGAGCCAGTTGGAAGGAGGGTGTTACCAAGAGGGCCCTCCAAAATCAATATTGGAGGAAGGAGGTGATTCTCCACCTGCCAGTAAAATGGGAGAATCAAGGGCTCTGAGATCGATCAAATGAGTTGCCAAGTCAGACAACCTGAGCAAAGAGAAAGCCAGGACATTGAAGTGAGAGTTGAATGGAAAGACGCAGAGGGAATGAGGTACCAATGGGTCAGAGGTCAGTTTAGGAATATTGCGAATATTATGCATCCTCTTGAGCTGTTCTCTTGCTGTGGTTTGGCATGTTTTGCAAGATTGAGGGATAGCCTTAAATTAAGAACACTACCATACTGAACACTCGTTTTTTTTTTTTTTTTTGGCTTAGATCAATCCAATCTCCTCCAGCCCTCCATGAATCTTTCCCAGATCACTTCGGCACACAGCTGTCTCACCTTCCTTTGATATCACAGCACCTTTTATACACTTATTCCTCATTTGGCAATGAAACATGTGATTGCCTCATGACATCTTCTGTACTGTGGTTGTATTTTAACTTTCTATGGTTATGTCTAAGAGTGTGAAACTTAAAGTTTTTTCAATATAGAGATATGTATCTTTCATTATTTTTATCCCCCTTGTAATCCAACATAGAAATACTTTCTACATGGGGTTCAAACAAGTATTTATTGCATGATCAGAAGTATAACATGTTAATTGACCCTTTTCTTTAACTAGGTCTAAGACCCAAGCTGGTATAAGGTTCTTCTGTGAAACCATTTCTGCAACTGTCAAAATTTACCAAAAGATACAGATTCAGAAATAATTATATTGGTTACAATTCCATGAAGGAGATAGATGTAGTTCAGTCTTACACTAAAGAAAACAACATATTTCCGCTAGAATTCTTTGGTTATAAGCACAAACAAAAACAAAAAAACTAACAACTCTGGGTAACTTAAGCAGAAAGCAATGTATTGTAAGGATATTTTGTACTTCAAAATGTATAGGAAGGCTAAAGAAGAAGACTTAAAAATAATGGCAGAAACAAGGCTTCAAAGATCCAAGTAGTCAACCCATTAGAGTGCCACCATCAGAAGGAACAGTTTCTGGCCACTTTTCTTACCCTCATGTTCATCTCCTCAAGATTCTAAGTCTTGGAAGGCAGAAAATCTACTTGGCCCAATCTGGATCACGCACCCTCCCCCTTGACCAACAGAGAGCAAGACACCAGACAAGGTACAGACAAGCACAAAAATAGGGAGAGGTAATTTTCCTAAAGAAAATCCTGATACTTATACCAAAAGGAGAATAATAGAAGCTGAGCTTTCAAATAAAGAACTGATGTGTATTATAGACCAATGCATATAACCATGAGGTTTCATAGATAAGGTTCATTCTGGTGAATGAATTAGATAATCAGTTTAGAAATAAAACAGGTGAAATGAGCCTAGAGCAATGGAATTATTTAAAACTGGAATACTATACTGAGTCTTTAACCTTGAGGCAGAATTGACCCCACAGCATGAGCTTTTAGGCAGGAAGCACAATCAGGTCAGTCGTGAATGTGGACAGTTGCCACATGAAAATGCCTTCAGAATCCAGGTCTCACTCTCTACTTGGATATTGCTTCAAGGTCACGTAGGTAATGAGTCTAACTAGTTCACATGGAATGAGAATACCATGCTTTATGGTGAATGAGGAAGGGACAGATTGACAAAAATAACAATGCTCTACCTGACATGGATCTCTAGTGCCCAGAGATGGCTATACCAAGCCAAATCTGGGCTATACAGAAATGTGGACAACAACACAGGCAGTGAGTGAGATAAGCTGCTCAGTTATTCATCAGACATGTCCAAATAATTGCAGAGGATTTAGAAATGCTTCTCTCTCTCTCTCTTTTTTTTTTTTTTCATTCAGTGTCTGGAGATACTCTTAAGTGTGTCAAAATGTGTGTCAACTAATTTTACTTTCAAAAAAGAATAATACTTTAAGCTTGAGAATAAATAATGTATAGCTGGACTTAAAAAGTTGAAAAAAATTATCTACAGTATGCGTTTCTCTTGCTTGTGTTACTATTAACTGCTTCGTTTATCCTACCCTGTTTTATACAGAGTGCCAAGACTAGTCTGAAACTATCATTTTGCTTCAGTTGTGAGTCTCCTGACACACTATATGATGATGTCAAGTTCCTGATCACATCAGTGGAGAAAGAAAAAATAGTGAACGCAAAGCTTGCCTTGTAAAGATTCTAATTGCTCTCCTCTTACAGTGGGGCCCCAAACTCTTGTGTCTTCTTGAAAACAGAAAAAAAAATTCTTGAAGAAACAGGGTTCCTTAAGATCAAAGGGCACTAGTCTCAATATGAACACAATTTTTTTTTTTTAAATGATTATTGGGTTTATTAGGGAAGTAACATGTTACAATACAGGATCAAGAATGGCTCAGGATACAGTTCTTCTATCAGGCCCTTGGGCAGTCTGCCCCTTGGCCCTTGGCCTGGCCTCTGCCCTCCTCAGGCAAGTGTTACAAAGCTCTTTAGCTCTGGGCCAATAAGTGCCCAGGGGCCTCCACAGAACCTCCTGCTTGAAGGTGCTCAGCTCTCTCACTCCGTGGGCTGGGAAGCCCACCACACCAGCTGGCACTGGTCTCCTGGTTCTGCTGCCACCATTTGCTATTTGCATAGTAGTGGACATCTGTAATCTGTACCTGCCGCATATCCCTTTTCCTTATTCTGTGAAGAGCATCTCCACTTCCTCTGGACTATCCGTCTCCCATCAACATGAACACACTTTAAATGACTGAGCACGACATTTTATTTCACTAGTCAGTGTAATAAACCCAGACTAAAAAAGAACACAACCAGGACATAAAGTAGTGAGGACAAGAAAAACCAAAGTGAACACAGTTAAGAACCAGTGAGTGCTTCTCAGTATTTTTGATAAATACAAGAAATAAGAAGACAATGAATCAGTCTCATTTTCATAGATTAATATGGTACTTTGGTTAGAGAACAATCATCACTAAACTGGTTGATCAGAAATCTTTGATTCCATCATTAAATATTTGGAGCTCAGTTTCTAAAAATGATGTTCATACTTGTTAATCTCTTATCAAGGAATGATTTAATGTGTGTGAAATTATTTTACTTCTGGATCAAAGGGACTACAAAATGGAAGTAGGAAGTTTTTGTTTTCTACAGTGTCCCAAGGACTAGGCAGAGAGATGGATCCGTGTCTGTCCCTTTCTCTCTGCCAATTTGCCATAGCATTAAAGAAAATTTAAGAAGAGTATTATACCACAAGGTGAAGTTCACTAAAGTTAGTGCACAACTGAAAAAGAAATAAACACAGAGTCATTAAGACTTCTGAATAATACACCTTCCCAACAACAACTACATTTAAATGTTTCCTTCACAAGGCAGGGCCGTGGCACCTCCATAGACACATCCAAATCTCTGAGGGACCGAATTGCCGGGCTGAGGGCTGTGGCGACCATGGTCTCAGGGAATATCTAGCTCAACTGGCATAACACAGTTTATAAAAAAAATGTTCTACATTCTACTTTGGTGAGTAGCATCTGGGATTTTAAAAGCCTGTGAATGGCCATCTAGAAAACTCCACCGGTCTCACCCCTTCGGGAGCAAGGAAGAATGAAGAAAACTAAAGACACAAGGGAAAGATTAGTCCAAAGGACTAATGGACCACATCTACCACGGCCTCCAACATACTGAGTCCAGGACTACTAGATGGTGCCTAGCTACCACCACCGACTGCTCTGACAGGGATCACAATAGAGGGTCCCGGACAGAGCTGGAGAAAAATGTAGAAAAAAATTCCAACAAAAAATAAAGACCAGGCTTGCTGGCCTGACAGATACTGGAGAAACCCTGAGAGTATGGCCCCCAGATACCCTTCCAGCTCAGTAATGAGGCCATTCCTGAGGTTCACCCTTCAGCCAAAGATTGAACAGACCCATGGAACAAAACAAGACTAAAGGGGCACACCAGCCCTGAGGAGGAGACTGGAACAAAGGAGGGAACAGGAATGCTGGTAATAGGGAACCCAGGGTTGAAAAGGGAGAGTGTTGACCCATCGTGGGGTTGTTAACCAATGTCATACAACAATGTGTGCAGTTTGATGAGAAACTAGTTTGTTCTGCAAAACTTCATCTAAAGCTCAATTTTAAAAAATGAGAGAAAAAGTGTTTCCTTCAATGCACACAGGATATATCCAGTATCATGTACTTATTGTCCATGTGTAAAGATAATTTCAGAGAGTCCAGTCAACACAAAAACATTGGTGAAATATTTTACATGCCCCACAATCACTGTCTAACATGACTGTTGCTATTGGAAGACACTGAAGAACTTAAACCTTATTTAAACATGGCCAGGAAGTGGTAATATTGGACTGAAGGATACACTGAAGTGTTTTTAATTCCATCTGCAGACGTTAAACCAACGTTAAAACCAAAAACCAAACCCTTTGCTGTCAGGTCCCATAGGGTTTCCAAGGAGCACCTGGTGGATTCGAACTGTTGACCTTTTGGTTAGCAGTTGAACTCTTAACCACTATACCACGAAGGTTTCCTAAATCAATGAGGAGGTGAGCAATCGTACTGACTCATTACAGAGTGCTTTTTCCCACAGGAAAATAAAGGAAGCATGTTATAACATAAAGAAGTTCTGGGAAGATGTTTTTACATTATAAAGTCCTTTCTTCTAAGAAAAATTTTACAGAAAATCTCCAGGGTAACGAACTAGGATGTGTGCTTCTGCTTTATGTTAATTTTTTGGAGGTAACAGAAAAGGTATATGTTTATGTGTGGGAGGGGTGTTGGGGTAGCAGGAAAATAAGTTCAGAAAAAAAAAAGGAAATCTCAGTATAGCTTTCTAAAACTCCTGGGGATTATCAATCTGAGTTCCTAATTCCAGGACATACTTCCTGATGGCCCTATCTCTGTCAGCTGATAGATAGAGCCCCCGTTTTATACAAATGTGCCAAGACTAGTCTGAAACCATAATTCAACCTAAATTGTGAGTATCTCTTGATGCATTGTTTTATTATATCAAGTTCCTGATCACATCAGTGCAGAGAGAAAAATCTTTTGGACTTCTATCATGGTGGAGAATCCCTGGTGGCACAGTGGTTAAAGCACTCGACTACTAACCAAAAGGTTGGAGGTTCAAAACCACCAGCAGCTCCATGGAAGAAAGATGTGGCAGTCTGCTTCCTAGAGATTTATACCCTTGGAAACCCTATGGGATCGCTTTGAGTCGGAATCCACTCCCGGGCAGTGAGTGAGTATGGCAGTGGAGTAGTTAACCGGATGTTAAGCCCAGTCTTAACTTTTGCAAGGAAAACACCTTAAGTATTTGCCTCCAAAAAAAACTAAACTAGGATCTTCTCAACCTGAAGGCTTACACGCTTCTATTAAACATAGAATACACGACTCATTGACCACAAAAATGTGGAAACACTATGGTATTTTGAAATTCTAGAGAGGTTAATGCATGCTTTTTTTGGAAAAGGGTATCAAGAGGTAACACTATGAAAGTCTTAAGCAGTGAGCGGTTCTTTCTAAGGGTCTTCTTACTCTTTACCCTAATTTTTCAAGATAACTAACTGAAATTTTTTTAGTTCTTTGGTGTAGCGCTCTGCCTAGTGTAGTATTTCATTAGCTTATTTTTCCTGTTCACTGGATCTGGGTAAAATCTGCCTGAGGTTTCACAAATAATGTTTCTAAGATGAAAGAACTTCGAAATTCAACTTAGAAACCAGTTACCATTTGTTGGAGAGTTGATTCCGACTCACAGCAACCCCACATGTGTCAGAGTATTCCAAACTGTATTCCATAGGATTTTTCAATGACTGATTTTTTTTGATGTAGATCACCAGGCCTTTCTCCTGATGTGCCTCTGTTTGGACCTGGCTAACCTTCGCACCACCCAGGGACTGCAAACCAGTTGCCGTCAAGTAAAGGACTTTGTAGGTATTAACAAGGAGTTTGAGGGTTTTTTTTCCTAGATGCATTAGGCAGTGGCATGGCATATTTTGATTTTCATTTTTAAAAGATCATTCTGGCTGCTAAGTAGAGCAGTAACAGGGCAAATACGGAAGCAGAATGAAAACTAGGAAGCTTTTGTGGTACTCTAGGGCGAGAGATGCTGAGGCTTGGACTAGGGTGGTAACGAGGAGGGCAGATGTAGTATGGCGGACATGCAGAGAGACACAATGCTTTTTCAGAAATGACTGAAATAAACTATTACATAAACTTCCTTCAACACATTTACTTATTCATTCAAACATTTATTGAGCCCCTACTAAGTTCTGTTTTGGTACCTGTGATACAATAGTGAAAAAAAAAAAAAAAAAACCTGGTAGAATAATATTTTAGACCAGAAAAAAATTAACAATAGACATAATATTTAAAAAATCAAATAGAAATAGTTTCATTTGCTCTCCTTTAATAGTTTTTAAAAACATAATACACTTGCACTACAGATAAAAAAACTTGAAAACAAACATAGATATCCTCCATAATCTTAGCAGTCAAAGAAAACCAGTGTTACCACTTTTCAGTCGAGACGTCTCCATTTTTTCTATTGCTTTTAGCTATTGTTTCCTTAATAATATAAGGCCTGGAAAGATGTATTAAGCAGGAATTAGGAAATGCTGGTATGTGGTTGAGATTTACAATACAGTATTTCATAATTATTTTATCAAGCAGTAGTTAAGGAGTTGTGCTCTAACTTAGCCATGGCTGGCTAGGAGATAGCCTGAGGCAGTCACAGAGCAACAAGAGAGAGGGAAATGGGGAGTTAGTTGGGAAAGACGGCATGGTGGGGGGCGGGGGAGTAAATTCAGGTGGATTATAAGACTGGAGCCCTGGTGATGCACTGGTTAAGCGTTTGGCTGCAACCCAAAAAGTTGGCAGTTCAAATCCACCACCCACTCCTTGGAAACCCTATGGAGCAGTTCTACTCTGTCCTATAGGGTTGCTATGAGTCAGAATCGACTTGACCACAAAGGATTTTTTTTTTTTAAATAGGGCTGACCTGCTTCACAAAGAGAAACACCTGATCACACAGCTATATGGGATGTCTCTAGACAGGCTATATAACACCACCATGCTTTGGAACTGTCCATTACAAGGGGGGAAGGAGAGGAAATCTATTTGCTGTCTCCTTTCCATCTTCTGTCTCCCCCTAGTCAACATTTGTCCCATGGAGATTTAACTCCCTAACCCTCTTACGGCTGTGCCTCCTGGCCCTCTGACAGCCTCTGAAGAAACCAGATTCCACCACTGTGGCACCATGCTTCATATCAGACCAGAAGTGGTGAGGAGAGCTAGGGACACTGACAGTGGCCTCCAAGTTCTGGTACCACCCTGTGTCAGGTGCAGCTGTGATGGCCAAAATAAACAGGTATTGGAAGTAAACTGACATGTGAGGCCAAGGGGACATGAGGTAAACAACTTAAGTATCAGTCCTGTAATATAGCCCTGAAGCCAACTTTTAGCATTTTCTGACATAAATAAGAGGTTCCCTTGTGTTCCATTTTTAGTCATCTTGGAAGTTTTATGCCAAAATAAGAAAAACCTTTCATTTCTAAGCACAAAATTGTCTTACAATTTATAATACATATATTCTTAAATATCTAAACAGTCTGACTTTTTGCTGGTAGTAAACAGTAATGTATTTGCTTATTAAAATAATTTCCTTTTTCTGGAAGAGAAGAGGATGTGCTTCTTCTTGGCGAAGGTGAAGAAGCCCTTTGGGATGGACAATCTCAACCAAGTGGTCTTCTCTTTTTTGCAGATCCCACCTGTAGAGGTAGACATGAGACACTTGATAGGCTTTTAAATAATGACAGCAAGTGTCCAGCCAGGCTGAAGTTAACCAGGCATCTGGCCCATTGGTTGTTGGCCTGGAGGATTTCACACTCCCCAGAGAGCAAAGAATTGTTCATGTACTTTCTAGTTTAGCAATTTATGTCTAACACTCATACTCAGAACTTAGGCAATGATTTGTATGTGTTTTTAGTTTGACCTATATAATCTCATTTAAAATCTTTTCTATAACTGAGTTTGAGACCAATTTTCATGTTGATACTTTTCTTTCCTGTCCACAAGATTCATATTTAGATGATGTCTGGTTTTAAAGTAAACTGTTTGGTCAGACTATTAACAGACACTGCTGTTTTTTCAATCTTGGTCTCTGGTTATTTTACATCAGTGAAAATTTTAGGATCATAATCAAATCAAACCTGCAGTAGATCTCTCTGGAATTTGGCCAGTGTGGGCTCCTAGTTTCTATAAACTTGGTGGGGAGAAAAACAAGGTCCCAGGATAAAGCTTTCTGCTTTTCCAAAATGAGACCTGGAAAAACTGTCAAAAAAATTGAACCACATGTTGTCAAAGTATTCTCTATAAACTCCACTCTCTAACTTTTGATAAAAAAAAAAAAAAAAACTTTTGATAGGAGTTAGAAAACAGTGTGATATTATAGTTTCTGACAATAGTCAAGTGTGAATATTCTGGAATGTTGATTAAGAGGAAAGTCTTATGTTTTTAATATAAAATGTATAGATTATAAGATTTATCATTTTGTGAACAAATGTACAAGGTCTTAAGCAAATCTCTTTCATGGAGGTGGACCTATGGAATGGCTTCCTTCACTAGAACACTTCACTAGTCCTACTACCAACTCATTCTTTCTATTTAATTGGGAATAAACATCTAATTACGTGAACATTACCCACTGGCCAGCAGTGTTCTCAAATGTTTAAAAAACAAGAGTAATTTCGGGACTTTAGAAAATAACTTATGTTTTTCCTAACACATTTTCATATAATCTGTCAGATGTCAATAGTCTATCCTCATATGTAAAAGAGAGATTCAACTATAACAAATCTGATTTTACTATCATTAAATTTTAGGCTAGAATTACAATTTTCTAAGGAGAAATAAGAGATTTTCAACAAAATAAGACTACCTGTAAGTCTAAGAAAATTATGGATAACCTGCTGACAGAGGGAATTCTGATACAGGTTTACATCGGTTCCAAAAGGAAGACCTGAGATCTAAATAAGAAAGGCGGCAAGTAGCATGGATAAGTTGTGGTGATGATTGCTATACTTATCTCAAGACATGGACACAGAGGCATGGGAATAGTGCAATAGTCTTTGTTGGTCCCCACTCAAATCCACTTTACCAGGACAGTGTATCCATTCCCCAGTTGCTGCCAACATTGACAGTGAACCACTCATAGCTTCTCCCTTCTCTGGAGTATTGCCCAGGTCAACAGGAGCCACCTCCTTACCTGGAAATGCATAGGGGAACATCTGATGCCCAGTGGCTGGCTGATGAGAGATACAGAGCTTGTTTCCCCTCCTACTGACCCAAGGTGGGACAACTCTGGATGATACTCATGCCCCAGAGCTTCCCATAGGACAAGGCTACATGTAAGACATTTTAGCTGAAATGACATCTTCACTAGCTTCTTTCTTTGCCCTATCTTGCTTCCATCACTCCTTCAAGTTTTTTCCTGAAACACTCCTCAATAAAACACTTAAGCAAGAATCTCAATTTCCAGCTTTGCTTCTAGAGAACTCAACCTGTGATAATCAGTGTAGAGAAGAGTTGGCTTTTATATCAAGTTTCCACCTTCTTTTCCAGGCTAGAAACTTACAAAGTCACACACTTATTGGGCCATTTAATTTTGTGGGCCACTTTATAATCACCCTACCAGAATTTGATAACTTTTGGCTCTACATTTCCCAGGTTCTGTGGAACAAAAGAAGGAGAGTAGATGGTAGAGAGAAGAAAACAATGTAAGTTCTGACAAATTTTTGAGTCAAATTTTTTTGGAAGAGTTGTCTTTAAAAAAGATTAATACAGTTAGAAATACATTCATACCAGAAACTGATTTGATATTTTTTGAGTAACTCTGTGGAAGGCTGTGCATCATGTGATATTTTTTTTTTAATAACTTTTATTGAGCTTCAAGTGAACGTTTACAAATCAAGTCAGTCTGTCACATATAAGTTTATATACACCTTACTCCGTACTCCCACTTGCTCTCCCCCTAATGAGTCAGCCCTTCCAGTCTCTCCTTCCGTGGCAATTTTGCCAGCTTCCAACTCTCTCTATCCTCCCATCCCCCCTCCAGACAGGAGATGCCAACACAGTCTCAAGTGTCCACCTGATATCATTAGCTCACTCTTCATCAGCATCTCTCTCCTACCCACTGTCCAGTCCCTTTCATGTCTGCTGAGTTGTCTTCGGGAATGGTTCCTGTCCTGGGCCAACAGAAGGTTTGGGGACCATGACTGCCGGGATTCCTCTAGTCTCAGTCAGACCATTAAGTATGGTCTTTTTGTGAGAATTTGGGGTCTGCATCCCACTGATCTCCTGCTCCCTCAGGGGTTCTCTGTTGTGCTCCCTGTCAGGGTAGTCATCGGTTGTGGCCGGGCACCAACTAGTTCTTCTGGTTTCAGGATGATGTAGGTCTCTGGTTCATGTGGCCCTTTCTGTCTCTGTGATATTTCTTAATGTCTGCATTTGGGTGGCAATAATGGTTAAGCAATTGACTACTAGCCAAAAGGTTGGTACCTCGGAAGATAGGCCTGACTATCTGCTTCTGAAAGGGCACAGCCTTGAAAACCCTTTCAGGCAGTTCTACTCTGCACACATGGGGTCACCACCAGTTGGAATCTACTTGACAGCAACCACCACCACTACGGACAAAACATTTGAATGATATGTGAGCTAGTTGACTATTTGTGTCTGAATTATTGACACACATACTTGTAAGTATATTCAGGAAAAACTAAATTCTCATCCAAAATACACAAGCTCATCCTTAAATAAATATCTAAAATAATTTCCTCTTCCGTGAATGCCTTACTTCTGACTAATGTAAATCCAATCTTAAATTAACATCCATGTGTGCATTTATGCACACACTTGTTCCGGCATTCAGGAATTTTTTTTTTTTTTTAACTAGCAGAGGGCAAATACTGTGAAATACACTGGGATACAATGGTGAACAATTCCTTTTTTTCTCAGAGCATACAACCTGTAATATGAACTAGATATGGCAAGGGGCTATAGCAATGGAATGTGGAAGAGGTGAGTGCTATAAGGAAGGAAGTACCTGCTTAACTAGAATGTGGGTTGAAAAGCCTCCTGAAAGTAGTGACACCTGGGCAGAGATCAAAAGAATGAGAGGGAGGTGGTAGTTCAGGAAGGGAAAAGTTAAGTGCCAAGGCCCAAAGGTAGAGAGGACAATATATTTGAAGAACCGAAATTAGGTCAGACTAGATACAGAATGGTAACCCTGGTGGCATAGTGGTTAAGTGCTACGGCTGCTATCCAAGAGTTCAGCAGTTCGAATCTGCCAGGTGCTCCTTGGAAACTCTATGGGGCAGTTCTGCTCTGTTCTATAGGGTAGCTATTAGTTGGAATCAACTCGATGGCAGTGGGTTTTTTTTTTTATATATATACAGAATAGAAAGCAAAGGGGGTAAGTGATACAGTACGAGACTGAAATAATAAACACTCCATGGAAGAGTCTTACATCAGAGGTGGATCCCCCAGGAAGAAGACATAGAGATTGAGCTTTCCATGCAGGAAGTTTATTGAGGGAGATCTTTCAGGAACATCTGTGGGACAGTGAAGAAGCCTAACTGCCCAGCTTCACTTTCTATGTACTTGGGGGAGAAGCTGGACTATGCTGTGTTCACAACAAATGCTTTAGCTAATCGCACTGGGAGCTTTGAAGTTGGAATAGACCTTTAGAGTGATTCCCAGTTGGGTTAAGGGGAACTGGAATTTTTTGCTCCCCCCACCCCCTCAACAGAGCAGTCATTGCATGCAGCCTGCCTTGGGAAGTAGACTCTCTTCAGCTGAGGGAAGGTCTCAGGAAGATATGCAATTAAGAGCTGTCGGTGCAACACTACAAGCATGTTAAGGCTATATATCGTAAACCATGTTAGCACAACCATGAGCCTGAATTTTACATATGAGAAAGGCAATCTAATATCTATTTATGCAAGTTTTTTTTTTTAGGCAACAGATTGGAGTAAAGCATGGCTAGAAGCAGAGGAACCAGTGAAAGTTGGTGGAAATTTTTAGGTGGCAATAAATGATGGCAGTCTGAACTAGAGTAGTGGTAGTAAAAATGGAGAGTTGTAGATGGATTTGAAAGATGCTTAGGAAGTAGAAGGAGCAAGACTTGATGATTAGGTATAAAAAAGTTATAGAAGGAGGAGTTTAAGCTTTAAGCTAAATTTCTGGCTTGGGCATCTGTGATAGGAAACAAAGCACGAAAAGTCAACTGTTGATTGTCATTGCACTTTTTAGTAGTAGGAAAGAGTGCAGTGGTATAGATAGTAAATTCAGGTTTGGAAATGTTGAGTTTACAGTGGGTTTAACAAAGACACATATGTGGCTATTCCTCAAAACCATAAAGACATAAGGGTCTGGAGCACAGGAAAATATTTTGGACCAGAAATAGAAATTTGGGGTCCATCAGTACAGATAGTTAATAATTACAGCCAACGAGGTTGTCAAGATAGCCCAGAACATGTATAAAGTGAGGAAAACATAGTGCCTAAGACAAAATTATGAGTCGTTTCTAATTCAATTAAGTGTTTATTAAAATACCCCCCCACCATTGCTCTCAACTTGATTAAGGAGGAAGAAGAGTAATACTTTTTGAACACCTTTTATTTGCCAAACATATTATTTCATTATCTTGTTTTCCGAATCTATGATTTCAGATTACCATCCCCATTTAACAGATAAGAGCAAATTTAAGAAAGCTCAAGAAACTTCTATAAGTCACAATTCTATTAACTGGGAGAGCCAGAATCATAATTCAGATGTGATCATGTTTTCCCCTGATTTAAACTCTATACTGTGGCTAACTTCAAATGATCATGCAATGCAAGTTTATTATGAATCACAGTTTTTTTTTGGAAATTATAGTAATGTTTTGGTTTACGAAATATGCTAACTTTTGTTAAGAACTAATACCAGAAACCAGAAAATTCAAATCTGCTTTGGGGAATAAAAAAAAAAATAAAACAGAAACATACGGTCTCCAAAATTCTCAAACCTTAAAGAAGATGTAGCATATAAATTTGTTTTCTCGTAGAAAAACACAAGGAAAGGCCTTACTTTTTTATTAACCACTTTGAAAGGAAAGTTTTGATTTATTCTGAAGGGAATTAAAAATGTATAGCAATAAGTATTTAGGACTAAATTACCTCACAACAAAAAGTGTATGTACTATCAGCACTGACGTTATTTATTTATGTACAGCTAGAATTACATGCCCACATAGGCTCCAGGCTTATGAAAATGTCTGAAAAGGCTTATGAGGCCTGAGAGAAACTATGAATATGCAGAAGCCTGTCCTTGGCTTCCCTGCAGGGGTCCTGACCCCCACCCCCACCCCACTAGGGCTTCTGTTGATAGAGATGCATCAGCAATGCTTAATCAATAGTCTGTGCTGGTTGATAGCTGCAAATGAACTGTCCAACATTCTTTGGCTCAGAGAGTTGGAACTCACAGTCTTTCTGCTGGGGGACTGAGAAGGGAGGGTAGTGTTACCAGAAGACTTTTAGCTACACTCATAAGCACAGCAACCATCAGTGACTGGTCTCCTGTGGATATATACCTTATACATGGAAGATAGCACACGTTTTACATAGGGGCTGCACCCTTTTGCCAGTGCCAGTGGTGAGGCTTAAATACATTCGTATCCTTTAGGTCAAGCGTGACTCTATGTGTAGATACACTTTAGAACTGTAAAGCATTGTGAAGTGCTGTGATGAATGCTAAATTACTCATATTTCAGGATACCTTGCAAGCCCCCACCAAGGAGCAGACAGAAGCCCTCCCTTTAAGATTTTCGTTTAGCTCATTAAGTTTGCTTAAGAAGTTGGTTTTGACATAAAGAGGCTAAAAGCTGTTATGTAGCCCTGGAAAAACTCTCTTGCTAGCTGAGGGAGGGAAAAAAAAAAAAATCATTCAGCTTTTGCAGACCCCATTTATCATGAATATGGTCTTTAAAAAAGAAACATAAAAGAAGTGGTGTATTTTCTTTTGAAAATGTAATTATAGTTTTTAGAGGTTGGAGGGACTAAACAGAAGTTTGGTTTAGTCTCACATATCTTGTACATGATTACACAGATTCAGAGATGAGAGATATATTCAAGGTCATACAAAGAAAGAGTATTTAATGGTAAAAGTAGCACTTCACATCAAGATTTTTTTTTAAATTTCAAATCTAAAACATGTGCCACAGCACCACATTGCCTTGTTTCATAATGTTTTGATAAATAATAAATATAGAATACTAAAACATATACGACATGAAAATGTCAAGCCACATATTTAGAAATTTCAAGGCCAGGCTGCAAACATAGTAAATCTAAAGACTCATAATTTTCTTGGGACAGTAACATTGCTTAGCTTTTAAATATCACATACAAATCACTCTTCTAATGAACTTTATTTTATTGCTTTTAATGACTTTTTTTTTAAGAAAAAAACGTGTCCTTTGTCACTGAAGAAGCCAAATAAAATGCATTGACAGAAATTAATAGGCAATAGAACTTGATGAATTCTCCTGGAGAATATTTTTATGATGAAAGTCTTGGCAACTGTTCCTGTGATTAATCTTGATAATGCACAAACCCTCAGCTCCAGATAAACTGGCCTATTTCTTCTTTCTGGAATATTCTTCTCTCTTTTTTTTTTTTTTTCCCAGAGAAGATTAATGACCCCACCCTCTCCAGATTCTTACCTGTGATGCCCCACCTCCACTTCTCTATCCAAATCTTACTTTTCCTAAGGTGTCTTAAACCCCAAAGGAGAAAGCCATCTGTTTGCCTTTGAACGTCAATGTACTTTATATTTTCAGCACTCAACAATTACTATAGTGTAATATTGGTCCACGTCATGTAGTCCTCAGACTATAACACTGCAAAAGGATTAAATTGAATGCTTACTTCTAGAAAACGTGTGTGTTTGGAGGCAGTGGGGAGTCTATAAATATGTCTTGCTATGCTAGAGTGAATACACAGGAAATGGCTAAGTACATCAAAAACAAGGATACTTTGAAAATGCAATCAATCTGTGGGTCACTGGTTAGCTCACATGCTTAAAGTAGACTTTCTCTGTGAACAAGAGACACAGGGAATCCCTAGCCTTTTGACCATTCCTATAACAGATAACTGAGAATAAAAAAGGAATTTTTAACAACTCAAAGATTTCCAATTTACTAATTGAATCTTACGATTTACCTGCCCAAATAGTCTTCCTCCAGCTTAAAAACCAAAATCCATTGCTATCAAGTCGACTGCAACTCATAGAGACCCTATAGGACAGGGTAGAACTGCCCCATATAGTTTTCAAGGAGCACCTGGTAGATTCGAACTGCCAGCCTTTTGGTTAGCAACCATAGCTCTTAACCACTACACCACCAGGTTTTCTCCTCCAGTTTATGAGGAATCAAAATTCTCATCTTTGTGTGAGGGCAAGAAGAGGGACAGAAGTGAATACTTACTGATTGCCCACCAAGTAGCCAGTAACATATGTTTTCCCACCAAAGTTACAGCAATCCTCGGAGGGAGGGAGGTATTATTATCCCCATTTCCCCCTACGAATTTCTAACAAGATTTACTCTAGATTCTAAGGTACCGGGTTACACAGAGAATATGGTCAAGATGTGCCATTTCTTATAGGTAACATTTTTCTGCTCTGTTTTATGAAATAAATTTCTGCTAAGAAAAAACAAGCCATGTGTTTTGAACATACATTAATGTATGTCAAATGTTATTGTTTACTTGATAAAAACAAATCATTATTGCTCAAAAATTAAATATTAAACAAATTTTGAAAATTGTCTTACATTACTAAAGAAAGATTGAAGGTTGGCGTGTGTTCTGGAAATACTTCTTAAAAAAGAACACCGATCAAAGCCAAATTTCATTTGTTTCTATATTTGCCAAGCTAGCCCAAAAGGGCAACAGCAATACTGGAGTTTCCTCCAGCCTCTAAATCCTATGATTGGTTGATTTATAATGTGCCTAAAACTGTAATTAGAGGCAATTTTTTCCTACCTAGCTAGTTAAGCTTGCTGACAGAGAAGTTCTTTGTACTTTAGAAATGTGCTTGCCTGTGGTGCCCTATTGCCTGTCCTTTGCAAAAAAGGGCGATGTTTTAAAATCTGAAGGCATCTGCAGCTGTTCATCTGGTTGACTAAACACTTCTGAGATTTTCATCTCCAAAATAAAAATCATCTGGGGACTAACTGTTACTCAGAGTAATAACAGAGGTTGGCATTTTTGAAGATCTTTTCATCACTGAATTTCACAAGTCTGAGCCCATCTCTGAAATCACGAGATTCTTGTTTAAGCTCCAAGTTGGGAACCTGAGTGGTAACACGATTCTCTGTGGCAGGTTTGGGTTTAGGATTGGACACTCCTCACTCACACTTTGCATCTCACCTCCATGGGGCCCTACACTTAGTTAGTAGAATCCTATAGTGTGATACACTGCAGAGAGCACTGCCTGAGGAGTCCCATAATCTGGCCATCCATGTGGGCTCCATCTTAATAGGGGCACAGAGCTGGGTAACCGGCTGCGACCTCAAGTGGATCTTGTAAGGATCTACCTCTAGGGGATCAAGTATATGAATGTGCTTCATAAAGTATTAAGCAAAAAGCAAGTTCATACAAATATGAATTCTGATTAACATGTATCTGTCATTAGCCCAACATTCTCATAGACTTCTTCAGTTATAAAAGGCCAAGAAGAGGATGATTCAGTGTATATAATGTCGTTATAGAGAAAATATTCAGAGGTTTTGCTAAATGGACTACATCTTAAATGTTTCATAGCCCTACTATATCTACAGTAAAAATGCTGGAGTTGGTTATTATTTATTCGTCATACTGATTTTTTATTTACTTGACCCTAGTCAAAAACGTTATTTGTAGACCAAACTCTGCTACCAACTAGCTACTTTATCTCAGGCAAGTCACCTAATATTTTCAGATCTCAGTTTCTCCAAATGAAACTTTGTGAGGGGAGGGAGGCAGCAGAAACAGACAGAAATGGGTCTGGATTACCCAGGCCAGAATCTGCAGCCTTAATTCTCGACCTCCAGGGAAACTCTGGCCTTGAGGAAAGGGAGCTTTGCTGATTGAGAGGCCTGTGCGCTAACAGAGCTTCGCCTCAAGATGCATGAGGCATTCGAGACTTGCTATTTGAAGGCAGCATTTCCAAAGCCAAGTTCCAAATATAATAGCTTAATTTGGAATTCTGCCTAAAAGTGCCCGAGGACTTTGCAGAAGCGATAAAGGGCGACACACTAGAAATATGTGTTGACTGCTTGATCTGCTGATACACTAAAAATTATACTAAGCATCTTGAACAGAATGGGGGCCCATCCTGGGACAACTTAAGATTCAAAAAGTAAAGTAATTAATTAGAAAGAGAGTGTTGGAAACCTCCCTCCGTGATCTTAGAAAAGTCATGTGAACTCTTTATCTTCTTAAAAAAGAGGATATGCAATGGGGCTTGTGAGTTATTATAAGAATAAAATAATAATCCAAATGTGTCAGCGCTTTGGGAAACTAAATGATACTATATAATACAGGGCAAAAAATAAATTTAAGTCAGATAATAATAGAAGTCATATTATAATTTTGGAATTTTTTTTTCCCCCAGTCAGGCTATCAAATGTCTACCTTATCAAAAGAGAAAAGAATTTTTTTTATTTCTACATGTGAATTTATTAAAATTATGTACAGAACAGTTTAAGTGAAGCTGTTACATATTTAGAGTATAGGTGATGTTTATGTTCAGAAATAAATGTTTTCCTGAAAAGCCGAGTATAACTACAATTTTTAAATAACATTTTCAGTGAAGATTTAGTAATCTCTTGGAGGGTGAAACATTTTTCATACAATGCATTATTATTAGTAGTTTTTTCCCATATCATCTGTGTTTGATAGGCTCAGATCTCTTAAGGTAGATGACATTCATCTTCATTCTAAGCAATCATTACAACTGATTATTGCAATAAACAGTTATTGAATGCATACTGTGTGCCAGGAAAGCTTTGTTTTAGGTGCTTAAAATTCAAAGATGATTAATCTATGGTCTTGGTTTTCAAATAGTTAATTACTTGAAAGAGATGGTGTGAAAGCAAATTTGTTTAACGATGTATAACACAAGCACACAAGGGCTTTATAGGAAACATTCCAGCAAGCAATAACCTTTTCCACTTGGGTGGCCACAGAGGGATCAAGAATGGCTGTTTAGAAGAACTGGCACTTAAGCCTGTAAGTATTGCTGATAACGGAAAGGACTGGATATGGGTGGCGAAGCAAGGAATTGCTGGCATAAGGGAAAATGAATGCCCCAGACAGAGACATCAGCCTGAGCAACTTGATAAAAAACCAAAACCATACCCTTGCTGTCAAGTCGATTCCTAGCGACCCTACAGGACAGAGTAGAACTGCCCCATAGGGTTTCCAAGGAGGGACTAGTGGATTCGAACTGCCAACCCTTTGGTTAGCAGCTGAACATTTGACCACTGCACCACCAGGGCACATAAAAATTCCTCATATCTGTAGGTAATGCAATGAGACCAGATCATTGGCCAAAGTAAGTGGTGGGAAACTAAACTCTGTTTCTCTTGATCTCAACTGGGAATCGTTCCTAAATCTAGAGGAGAGTTCCTGAGTAAGGGTAACAACGTAAAGACTGACTGAAAATAGAATGTGAGAGTTCAGGAAAAGAAAAAAACAGTGTAGTTTTTGCCAAGACTTTATGGGTATGTCATTGTTGTTGTTATGTGTCGTTGAGTCAGTTCCAACTCATAGCAACCCTATCCACAACAGAACGAAACACTGACCAGTCCTGTGCCATTCTTACAATCGTTATTAGGCTTGAGACCATTGTTGCAACCAATATGTCAATCCACCTCGTTAAGGGTCTTTCTCTTTTTCGCTGACCTTGTACTTTGCCAAGCATGTTTTTCTTCTCCAGGGACTGATCCTTTCTGACAACATGTCCAAAGTATGTAAGATGCAGTCTCACCATGTTTGCTTCTAAGGAGCATTCTGGTTGTACTTCTCTCAAGGCAGATTTATTCGGTCTTTTGGCAGTCCACGGTATACTCAATATTCTTCTCCACCACCACAATTCAAAGGCATCAATTCTTATTCTGTCTTCCCTTATTCATTGTCCAGGTTTCACATGCATACGAGGCAACTGAAAATACCATAGCTTGCGTCAGGCGCACCTTAGTCTTCAAGGTGACATCTTAGCTTTTCAACACTTTAAAAAGGCTCTTTGCAGCAGAATTGCTCAATGCAATGCATCTTTTGATTTCTTAATTGCTGCTTCCATGGGTGTTGATTGTGGATCCACGTAAAATGAAATCCTTGACAACTTCAATCTTTCCTTTGTTTATCATGATGTGGCTTATTGGTCCAGTTGTAGGGATTTTTGTTTTCCTTATGTTGAGGTGTAATCCATTCTGAAGGCTATGGTCTTTGATCTTCATCAGTAAGTGCTTCAAGTCCTCTTCACTTTCAGCAAGCAAGGTTGTGTCATCTGCATAACACGGGTTGTTAATGAGCCTTCCTTCCAATCCTGATGCCCCGTTCTTCTTCATAGAGTCCAGCTTCTTGGATTATTTGCTCAGCCTACAGATTGAATAGGTATGGTTAAAGAATACAACCCTGATGCACACCTTTCCTGACTTTAAGCCAATCAGTATCCCCTTATTCTCTCCGAACAACTGCCTCTTGATCTATGTAAAGTTTCCTCATGAGCACAATTAAGTGTTCTGGAATTCCCATTCTTTGCAATGTTATGCATAAATTTGTTATGATCCACACAGTCGAATGCCTTTGTATAGTCGATAAAACACAGGTAAACATACTTCTGGTATTCTCTGCTTTCAGCCAGGATCCAACTGACATCAGCAATGATATCCCTGGTTCCACATCCTCTTCTGAATCCGGCCTGAATTTCTGGCAGCTCCTGGTTGATACACTGCTGCAGCCATTTTTGAATGATCTTCAGAAAAATTTTACTTGCATGTGATATTAATGATATTGTTCCATAGTTTCTGCATTCAGTTGGATCACCTTCCTTAGTAATAGGCATAAATACGGATCTCTTCCAGTCAGTTGGCCACGAAGATATCTTCCATATTTCTTGGTATAGACGAGTAAGCACTTCCAGTGCTGCATCTGTTTGTTGAAACATCTCAATTGATATTCTGTCAATACCTGGAACTTTGTTTTTCACCAATGCCTTCAGTGCAGCTTGGACTTCTTCCTTCAGTACCTTTGGTTCCTGATCATATGCTACCTCTTGAAATGGTTGAACATTGACTAATTCTTTTTGGTATAATGATTCTGTGTATTCCATCTTCTTTTGATGCTTCCTGCATTGTTTAATATTTTCCCCATAGAATCCTTCACTATTGCAACTTGAGGCTTGAATTTTTTCTTCAGTTCTTTCAACTTGAGAAAAGCCGAGCATGTTCTTCCCTTTTGGTTTTCTATCTCCAGCTCTTTGCACATGTCACTATATACTTTACTTTGTCTTCTTGAGCTGCCCTTTGAAATGTTCTGTTCAGTTCTTTTACTTGATCATTTCTTCCTTTTGCTTCAGCTGCTCAACGTTCGAAAACAAGTTTCAGAGTCTCCTCCGACATCCACCTTGGTCTTTTCTTTCCTTCCTGTCTTTTCAATGACCTCTTGCTTTCTTCCTGTATGATGTCCCTGATGTCATTCCACAACTCGTCTGGTCTTCAGTCATTAGTTTTCAACTCGTCAAATCTATTCTTGAGATGGTCTCTAAATTCAGGTGGGATATAGTCAATGTTGTATTTTGGCTCTCATGGACTTGCTCTTCAGTTTCAGCTTGAACTTCCGTATAAGCGGTTGATGGTCTGTTCCACCGTCAGCCCCTGGCCTTGTTTTTTTTTAGTTTTTAGATTGTCAACAGAAAAAGATTTTTATTTCAAAATTGAATCTGAGAAAACAACTTTAGTATAGCATTTCTTTTTGTGTGTATGCTTTAGTCGAAAGTCTGCTGAGCAAATTAATTTCTCATTAAACAATTAATACACATATGGCTTTGTGGCATTGGTGC
Source organism: Elephas maximus indicus (assembly GCF_024166365.1). Classification (NCBI taxonomy): domain Eukaryota; kingdom Metazoa; phylum Chordata; class Mammalia; order Proboscidea; family Elephantidae; genus Elephas; species Elephas maximus. Next base: position 64,241,119 of record NC_064824.1, on the reverse strand, counting down.
CAACCTTGCAATGTGTCGACACTCTCCCCTTCTCGCCTTTTTTTGCTTTTTTTAAATTGAACTTTAAAGTTTACAGAACAAATTAGTTTATCATCAAACAGTCAGTACACACATTGTTGTATGTCACTGGCTATCAACCCCACGACACGTCAACACTCCCCTGCCTCAACCCTGGGTGCCCTATTACCAGCTATCCTGTTCCCTTCTGCCCTCCAGTCCCCACCCCAGGGCTGGTGTGCCCCTCCAGTCTTGCTTTGTTCCATGGGCCTTTGGCTGAAGGGTGAACCTCAGGAATGGCCTCATGACTGAGCTGAAAAGGTGTCTGGGGGCCATACTTTCAGGGTTTCTCCAGTCTCTGTCAGGCCAGGACGTCAGGTCTTTCTTTTTGGTTGGAATTTTGTTCTACATTTTTCTTCAGCTCTGTTGGGGACCCTCTACTGTGATCCCTGTCAGAGCAGTCAGTGGTGATAGCTGGGGACCACCTAGTTGTACTGGACTCAGTCTGGTGGAGGCCATGGTAGAAGTGGTCCATTAGTCCTTTGGACTAATCTTTCCCTTGTGTCTTTAGTTTTCTTCAGTCTTCCTTGCTCCTGAACAGGTGAGACCAGTAGAGTATCCTAGATGTCCGCTCACAGGCTTTTAAGATCCCAGATGCTACTCATCAGAGTAGAATGTAGAACATTTTCTTTATACAGTCTGTTATGCCAATTAAGCTAGATGTTCCCTTAGGCCATGGTCCCCACAGCCCTCAGCCTAGCAATTTGATCCCTCGGGGAGTCTGGATGTGTCTATGGAGCTATCGTGGCCTTGCCTTTTCCAAGTTGTGCACGCTTCCCCAGTATTGTGTACTGTCTTATCCTGCACCAAAGTTACCACTTATCTTTTATACCCTCCCTTGTAACCATCAAATATTATTTCTTTTTATATGTAAACCTTTTCATGAGCTTTTACAGTAGTGGTCTCATGCAATATTTGTCCTTTTGTGATTGACTTGTTTCACTCAGCATAACATCCTTTCACATGTATCCATGTTATGAAATGCTTCACAGATTCATCGTTCTTTATCATTGAATTTATTGCTGTCATTTTGTAGTGTTTCTTTTGTGGTGCTAATGTTTTCTTTGTTCCTCTTACCCTCCTGTGCTGAGTACCTGTTGTTTGTGGATTTCTTTTTCTTTTCTTTTGTTTCTGTAGATTTTGTTTTTATCGAGACTTTGTTTTTCTTCTTTATTTTGATGAGTAGGTTTGTTAACTTTCTTTGTGGTTACCTTGAAATTTATCCTTATCTTCCTAGGTTTGAACCAATTTATTATTACTTGGTATCACCTTGCAATCCTCTCCATTAGAAAGTTCTAATACCTCTTTTATTGTTCTGACGTTGTTGTCATCTACAGATTAACCTCTCTGGTTCCTTGTTGCATTTGTTTTGGTTTTGGATAATCCTTGAGAGTTCACTTCCTAGGCTGGTATCTGGCTGGCACAATCTTACATCCTAGATTCAGGCTGTGGTCTGATGTTGTTTGTTCTCATGCCGAAGGACTCTCTTTAGTAATTCTTGTAAGTTTGGTTTGGTTTTTATATATTCCCTTAATTTCTGTTTATCTGGAAATGTCCTAATTTCACCATCATATTTGAATGAAAGTTTTGCAGGATATATTATTCTTGGCTGGAAATTTTTTCCTTTCAAGGTTTTATATATGTCATCTCATTGCCTTCTTGCCTGCATGGTTTCTGCCAAATAATCAGTGCTTAGTCTTATTGTTTCTCCTCTGTATGTGACTTTTTGTTTTTCTCTAGCTGCTCACAGGACTTTGTCTTTGGTTTTAAAGAGTGTGATTATGATATGCCTTGGTGTTTTTCTTCTGGGGTCTATCCTATATGGGGTTCATTGAGCTTCGTGGATGGTCAGGTTTTCATTATTCATGATGTTAGGGAAGTTTTCTGTCAGCAATTCTTCAAATGATTCTCTCTGTGTTTTCTGTTTTCTTTCTCTGTTCTGGAACTCCGGTAATTTGCAAATTTTTGCTTTTGATTGTATCCCACATAATTCTCGGGTTTTTCGTTCTTTTTTCTGATTTTTCCTTAGAGTTGTATCCAAGTACTTGTCTTCAGTTTTGCTGGTTCTTTCTTCCATAGCTTCAGACCTGCTCCTGAGCCCTTCTATGACACTGTCCATTTCTGAAATCTTGTTGTTTATCTTTTGGATTTCTGATTGTTTTTGTATGATTTCTAGTTGTGAATTTATTTTGGCATCTTATTCCTGTATTACTTTCCTGAATTTTTCCATTTTTTGGTCTGTATTTTCCAAAAATTTGTCTATTTTTTACTCATTTTTGTCTGTTTTTTGCTTCAACTCTTGGATTGCTCTGAATACTAGAGATTTTAACTCCCTGTCACACAGTTCTAGTGCCTTTTCTTCTACTGGAAAGTCATCTGGTATTTTATTTTGGACACGTACTGGACCCATCCTGTCCTTTTTTTATGTGTGTGTGTTTTGATATTGTCTGCTATCTTTGGGACATTCAGTAGTTATTTTCTTCATTTCTTGATTACAGATTTGTTTGTTTTGTCCTGCTTTTTTGTTTTATTTGGTTATGTGTGAGCAGGTGGGCTGTGTGTTCTTTGTTATTTGCTCATCTATAGACACAATACTTTTTGCCTCCTTGTCCAATGGGCAGGGCCAGTCATTCAGCTATGGTGCAGCAGGGCAGATCCAGCTGAAGGGGAGGGGCTGGGCTGGGTTGTTTGTGGCACATACTAGGGCCGGCAGGGCAGGCCAGGAATCAGTGCTGGGCAAGTTCCAGTAGGCCATGCCTGTGCTGCTTGGAGGTGTGATGTTCAGTGCACAATGCAGGTAGGCAGGAAAGAGAGGGGAGGTTGTGACGTGTGGAGCTAACAGGGGTATGGGAAAGAGGAGAGAGATGAGAGAAAATCAGAAGCCAAAAACAAACAAGCAAAGAAAGAGAAAAAAAAAAAAGAGTGCTAAGGGAGCTTGCTGTTGGAGTGGCGAGATGAGAAACTGAGAAATGGAGAAAAGCAAAAAGGAAAAAAAAAAGAAAGAAAGAAAAGGGGGAAAAGAAAGAAAAGAGTAACTAGATAAAAATGTTGAAAAGAAAAGCCTGCAGGATTCCCAGAGTCCCACTGGTGGGGCTGGTAAGACTGGGAAAGGCTCCAAGGCTGCACAGTATAGCCTGGCTAGAGGGGGTATAGGTATCACACAGCACCAGATATTCAGAGACAGGAAAAGAAGATAACTGCAGAGAGATGAAAACTGAGAACTGGAGACAGACAGAAAGGGAAAAAGAGAGAGAAAAGAAGAAAAAGAGAAATGCCCCCAAGGATTCCACCTATGTAGCTGCACAGATTGGCAGAGTGGCTCCTAAGCCATGCAGCACAGCACAGCACAGCTAGAAGGAGCTCCCAAGCTGCAAAAAGAAAAAGAAAACAAACAAAACAGAATGAAGCAAACAAGGGGAAAAAAGCCCCAGGTACCCCACCAGCGTGGTGTCTCAGGCCAGGGGAGTGGTTCCCCAGTCGAGTGTTGCTTCATAGCCCTTCAAGAAGGAGCAAAGATGGCACAGGGGGCCAGGTGTTCCAGAGGAAGGAGAGGGATGTGGTAGGAGGCACAGAAGAAACCAAAAGAGACAGAAAGAAGTAATACCAGCTCAGGGGCCCACCAGTGTGGGCAAGGTGAATCCAAGTAGCCTGAGGCCAAAGCAGTTGCCTTCCGGCCAAGAGACTGCAGCTGGTGGGAAGCAGAGGAGGCTGAAGGGGAGGGGGAGAAAGGGGGGATTAGGTAAGCATATATAGCTCCTTACCGTGTGATCTGTCTCCTGCTGGAAACTTCATGAAGCTGCTTTCCCCTAGTCCATGTCCACTGATCTCCGACATGCGTGGGGCGAATCCAAAAGGCACAGATGTTGCACTTCCTGGGCAGCCGAGCCACTGCAGCCAGATAGGAAGCTTGGAGGTACAGCAGCAGGGAGAGAATGGGAGGTGGGAAAGCATGTACCGCTGGTTACTGGGTGCTCTGTCTCCTGCTGGGAGTTCCACAAATCTGCTTTCCCTTGCTGCCTGTCTGCTGATCCCCAACTGGAGTCCAAGATGGCGGATCCACGATGCATTAGCTGATGGGGCCTCCACACGTATCTCTCCTCACTCTCCGTCCTCAGTCAATTTCTTAATCCATTTGGTGCTTGGCTGAGTTCTTTATCCTTCATTTGGCGCTTAAGGTTCCAGGAATGATGTTTGTCTGTGTTTTACTTAGTTTTTTAGGTCTTTGCTGTGGAGGGACAGCATGGTCCTTCTGTCTATGGGGCCGCGTTGGCCAGAAGTCTCCCCTGGCCTTTTTCTGACTGATGATACTGATGTTTTCCATCATCTCTTTGTACAGATGTAGTTGATTTGATTCCTATGTGTTCCACCTGGCAAGGTCCATGTGTATAAAAAAAAAATAAGTCACCGTTTATGTTGGTGAATAAAGGTATTTGCAGTGAAGAAGTGGTTGGTCTCGCAAAATTCTATCATTCGATCTCCGGCATTGTTTCTATCACCAAGGCAATATTTTCCAACTACCAATCCTTCTTCCTTGTTTCCAACTTTTGCATTCCAATCACCAGTAATCATCAATGCATCTGGACTGCATGTTCAAGAAATTTCAGACACAGAAGCTGATAAAAATCTTCAATTTCTTCACCTTTGGCCTTAGTGGTTGTTGTATAAATTTGAATAATAGTTGTATTAACTGGTCTTCCGTGTAGGCATATGGATATTATCCTATCACTGATAGCGTTGTACTTCAGGATAGATCTTGAAATGTTCTTTCTGATGATGAATGCAACACCATTCCTCTTCAAGTTGTCATTTCCGGCATAGTAGACTACATGATTGTCCGATTCAAAATGGCCAGTACCAGTCCATTTCAGGTCATTAACGCCTAGGATATCGATGTTTATGCATGCCATTTCATTTTTGACAATTTCCAATCTCCCTAGATTCATACTTTGTACATTCCAGGTTCCTATTATTAATGGATGTTTGCAGCTGTTCTCATTTTGAGTCGTGCCACATCCGCAAATGAAGGTCCTGAAAGCTTTATCTCGTTCATGTCATTAAGGTCGACTCTACTTTGAGGAGGCAGCTCTTCCCCAGTCGTCTTTTTAGTGCCTTCCAACCTGGGGAGCTCATCTTTCGGCACTATATCAGACAATGTTCACTGCTAAAGGTTTTCACTGGCTAATGCTTTTCAGAAGTAGCCTGCTGGGTCCTTCTTCCTAGTCTGTCTTAGTCTGGAAGTTCACCTGAAACCTAACTTCCATGAGTGACCCTGCTGATATCTGAATACGGGTGGCATAGCTTCTAGCATCACAGCAACAAGCAAGCCCCCACAGTATGACAAACTGACAGACACAGGCTATAGCAGAGATAATCTAGTGTGTTGGATAGTGAGCCAAGCAAGGCCTGTTTGTTCTGAGATTCCACTTATGGAACCAACTTGGAGAAAAACTGCCAAAAAGGACAAAATTTGGCACTGGCTCTTCCTTTTTCCTAGGCACCCACCTCCCTGATACTTCTCCATTCTCCCATACACCCTAAAGTAGATGATTTTTCTTCTCTTCCAAAGGTTGGAAGTATGTGTGTGTGTGTTTATATCTGTGTGTGTGTGTCTGTGTGCATGTGCATACATGCCTGTGTGTTTAATGAAGGGAGACAGCTGGTAAGGAAAAAAAAAAGTTCTTTTAATGCACTTTTTTCTACACAGAGGGGAACACCTACTTTGAATATAGTCCAGCAGGTTCAGAAGAACATCTAAGACTGAAAAATATGGAGAGGCAAAATAATAAAAAAATCTATGAACACCCTAATTCATCAGGCAGTAGGTTATATAATCATTTTTCCAGGATGTGCTCAACCTGAGCATCAATTAACATATACTTTCTCTCATCTCATCTCCTCTCCTTTCTTTTCTTCTCTCCCATTGTCACCCTCCTTCTAGAAGTCTGATTCAAAGCATGCAAAAGAGCAAGAGATATTCAAAACCCCAACAATAAGAGTGCTGAAGAAGATGACCTCATCGGTGCTCCCCACATTAGCTGGTTAGTCTGGTAATACACCTGCTTGGATATTTTTATGTATTGACCACGAATTTAAATGGGAAAACTGGACCTCTGATTGTGGTATCACTTAAGTACAGTTGATTTTCCTCAGACTCCTGAGGATATACATAACTTGGAATTACAAAAGTTCCTGAGCCATTGTTGCTAAGTGCTGAGGGATCCTCACCCATGTCAATTCTAACACAAACTGAAGAGCACTGATCAGAAAGACACCTGCTTCGGGCATATTATGCTTTTTTCTCAGACCACTTTTCTATGTTTCTACTACTATGTAATCTATTTCTCCATTATCCTAGAATATCCTTCCTATTTTAACTATTAGTCTTAGAGCTTCCTGGAATTTTCTTTCTCTAAAACTCATTTGTTTGTCTTTTACCTCTCCCAATTTTCTCTTACTATCAAGTCCTTACCATTCCTTCCAGGCTTTTTTTTCTTAGTCATCAATTTCCTTCCCACCCTCGCCTTCTCCACCCCACTTCATTGAGTTGAGTAAAAATATTTCTGTCTTTCACACACACACATAAACACACACACACTCATATACACAGAGAGATTAAACACTCTAAGAAGTATAAAACGAGCTTATAACCACCTCAGGCTGATTTGGGGGGTTATTTTGGTGTGGCTGACATTGATAATTGCCTACATCATATTCACTCTCTCCTTCTTCCTCACTAAAAGAACCCCAGTTTTATTTGAAGTAGCTATACATCGCTTTAAAATCTGTATTTCCCAGCTTCCCCCCTTGCTCCTATGAGTGACCACATAACCAGTCTGGCCGATGAGACACAGGATTTCTGAGAAGTTTGTTAAGAATTTATGAGAAATTTGCTTTCCTGGTATAGGCTCTGCCTCTTCTCACTTGTCTCTTCTTACATCCTGCCTGAAATACAGAAGTGATATCCAAGAAATTAGCTGAATGCTACGATCAGAATAGTTCCAGAAACCATCTTTTCAAGGATTATATAGACCAGCCATGTTTCTCATAGTAAATGGAGCTACTACAATTTCGGGTGCTTCATTTAAAACATAGAAGAACCCAAAACCCAGATAATCTATGATAAAGATTTGCAAACCTACACTAATGTCTATATAGTCTGAGGAAAAAGGATGTGGTTCCATTTTCAGGTGAAAAATATAATCAATCCTACCACCAACACAAAAAGTAACCCCCCCACCCCAAATTAAACCTTTTCAGTTCTCTTATTCAACCTCTTTCTACGTGGCTATTAGAGTCAGATTACCTAGTTATTTTGGTTCAGAACCCTTTTAAGCTATAAAACAAGAAAATTCTGGTCTAAACTATATGCAGTTTAGATGGGTAATTCTATCAATTTGGCAAGTTTAAATATATAATCATAAATAATTAAATAGTACCTGTCATGGATTGAATCGTGTCACCCCAAAATATCTGTCAATTTAGCTAGGTCATGATTCCCAGCATTGTATAATTGTCTACCATTTTGTCATCTGATGTGATTTCCTTATGTGTTGTAAATCCTATCACTATGATGTAATGAGATGGATTATTGGCAGTTATACTGATGAGATTTACAAGATTAGATAGTGCCTTAAGCCAATCTGTTTTGAGGTATAAAAGAGAGAAACCACCAGAGAGACAGGGTGACCTCACACCACCAAGAAAGCAGTGTCAGGAGCAGAGTGTGTCCTTTGGACCTGGGGTTCCTGTGCTGAGAATGTCCTAGGCCAAAAGAAGATTGATGACATAGATCTTCCTCCAGAGCCAACAGAGAAAGCCTTCCCCTGGAGCTGACACCTTGAATTTGGACTTGTAGCCTACTAGACTATGAGAGAATAAACTTGTGTTTGTGAAAGCCATCCACTTGTGGTATTTCTGTTACAGCAGCAGTAGATGACTAAGACACTGCCTTTCATTCTTTTCCTACATACTAGTTTTTTACTCTATTTCATTCACACATTCATTTACCTCCAAATTTGGAAGACAGCTATCTGGCCAACTGACTGGAAGAGATCCATGTTTATGGCTATTCCCAAGAAAGGTGATCCACCCAAATGCAGAAATTATCGAACAATATCATTAACATCACACGCAAGTAAAATTTTGCTGAAGATCATTCAAAAGTGGCTGCAGCAGAGTACATCAACAAGGAACGGCCAGAAATTCAAGCCGGATTCAGAAGAGGACATGGAATGAGGGATATCATTGGTGATGTCAGATGGATTCAGGCTGAAAGCAGAGAATACCTGAAAGATGTTTACCTGTGTTTTATTGACTGTGCAAAGGCATTAGACTATGTGGATCATAATAAATTATGGATAACATTGCAAAGAATGGGAATTCCAGGACACTTAATTGTATTCATGAGGAACCTGTACATAGATCAAGAGGCAGTCCTTCGAAGAGAACAAGGGCATACTGCTTGGTTTAAAGGCAAGAAAGGTGTGTGTCGGGGTTGTATTCTTTCACCATACCTATTCAATCTGTTGAGCAAATCCGAGAAGCTGGACTATATGAAGAAGAATGGGGCATCAGGATTGGAGGAAAACTCATTAACAGCCTCTATTATGCAGACGACACAACATTGCTTGCTGAAAGTGAAGAAGACTTGAAGCACTTACTGGTGAAGATCAAAGACTACAGCCTTTAGTATGGATTACACCTCAACATAAAGAAATCAAAAATCCTCACAACTGGACCAATAACCAACATCATGATAAATGGAGAAAAGATTGAAGTTGTCAAGGATTTCATTTTACTGGGATCCACAATCAACACCCATGGAAGCAGTAGTCAAGAAATCGAACAACATATTGCATTGGGCAAATCTGCTTCAAATGACCTCTTTAAAGTGTTTAAAAACAAAGATGTCACCTTGAAGACTAAGGTGCGCCTGACCCAACCCATGGTGTTTTCCATCAGCTCAGATGCATGCAAAAACCAGGCAATAAATAACGAATACTGAAGAAGAACTGACACCTTTGAATTAAGGTGTTGGCTAAGAATATTGAATATACCACGGCCTACCAGAAGAATGGTCAAATCTGTCTTGGAAGAAGTACAGCCAGAATGCTCCTTAGAAGCAAGGATGACAGACCTCTTTTCACATAATTTGGATGGGTTATCAGGAGGAATAAGTCCCTGGAGAAGGACATCATGCTTGGTAAAGTAGAAGGTCAGTGAAAAAGAGGAAGACCCTCAACAAGATAGATTGACACAGTGGTTGCAACAATGGGCTCAAGCATAACAATGATCATGGGGATGCCACAGGACTGGGCAGTGTTTTGTTCTATTGTACATAGAGTTGCTATGAGTCAGAACTGACTCAGCGGCACCTAACAACAACATCATCCATTTATCTACTCTTTCATCAAGTGCCTACTATGTGCCCAGCACTATGCTACAACCAATGCCTTAGAAGCACAAGAGAGGGGTGGTTAATCCTTACCAGAGGAGTTTCACAGTGTGGATGTCAGAAAATATTTCTTGGAGAAATGTTGTTTTTAACAAGCCCTCAATGTTTCAGTTTTGCAGCAATGGATGTTATGAAAAGTAGAAACAATTGCCCTCACAGTAGCAGAATGTCTTCTGGCGTACCTGATAGGTCAGTCTATATTTAAATTTTAAGGGTATTTTTCTTTATAGAACTCATTGCCATCAAGTTGATTCCAACTTGCAGTGACCTTACAGGAAAATAGATTTTCCAAAGAGCAGCTGGTGGAGCTGACCTTTTGGTTAGCAGCGGTAGCTCTTAACCACTGTTCCCCCCTCCCCGGGCTCCAAGTAGAGCCTAGAGGTGAGAACTGATAGCTGGATTCAGAGGAGGATGTGGAATGAGGGATATAGTAATCCTGATGTCAAATGGATCTTGGCAAAAGGTAGAGAACACCGGAAAGATGTCTACCTGTTGTATTGACTATGAAAAGGCATTCGATTGTGTGGATCATAGTATATTATTGATAACATTTCTAAGAATGGGAATTCCAGAACACTTAATTGTGCTCATGAGGGGCACGCGCAAAGGACAAGAGTCAGTCATTGAATCAGAACAAGGGCGTATTTCGTGGTTTAAAATCAGGAAAGGTATGCATCAGAGTTGTATCTTTTCACCGTACTCATTCAATCTGTATGCTGAGCAAATAATATGAGAAGGTGTATTATATGAAGAACGTGATATTTGGATTGCTGAAAGACTCATCAACAACCTGTGATATGCAGATGACACAACCTTGCCTGCTGAAAGTGAAGAGGACTCGAAGCACTCACTGATGAAGATCAAAGACTATAGCCTTCAGTATGGATTCCATCTCAACCTAAAGAAAACAAAAATCCTCAAAACTAGATGGATAAGCAACAGTCATGATAAATGGAGAAAATATTGAAGTTGTTAAGGATTTCATTTTACTTGGATCCACAATCAACACCTACGGAAGCAGCAGCTAAGAAATCAAACGACGTGTTACAATGGGCAAATCTGCTACAGAAGACCTCTATGAAGTGTTAAAAAGCAAAGATGTCATTTTGAGGACTAAGGTGCTCCTGACCCAAGCTGTGATATTTTTAATTGCTTCATATGCATGGGAAAGCTGGAGAATCAATAAGGAAGACCAAGAAGAATTGATGCCTTTGAATTATGGTGTTAGTGAAGAATATTGAATATACTCTGGACTACCAGAAGACTAAACAAGTCTGTTTTGGGAGAAGTACCGCCAGAGCTGTTCTTGGAAGCTAGGATCGCGAGATTTCGACTCATATACTTTGTACATATTATTAGCAGAGACAGTCCCTAGAGAAGGACATCATGCTTGGTAAGATAGAGGGTGAATGAAAAAGAAGACACTCAGCGAGATGGATTGACACAGTGGCTGCAATGGTGGGCTTAAGCATGACAACGATCACCGGGCGGTGTTTTGTTCTGTTGTAGAAAGGGTCGCTATGAGTCGGAACTGACCTGATGGCACCTAACAACAACGTAGAAAAATGGAGAAAGTGACAGTTTTGTCTCCATTGAATTTACAACTTGTAAAACTCATATCTGCTACAGTTACTAAATATATTTTCATTTCTCTTTCTTCAGCTATGCTGGATATAGCCTGATTTTCTACAAAGAAATTCCCCTACTTATTCCTGTTTAAGTCAGTGAAATGAACACCACGCTACATGTGGCATTTCAGGAAAAGAGAAGCTAGTGAGAAATTTAATTTTTGAAAAATAGTTTATTTTAAGGTGATTGTGATTTGGGTTTGGCAGTGAACTATTATTCATATAAAAGCTGGGCTTAATAGAAACTGAACACACTCTCATTTTTCTCTCTAAAATTAGAGAGCAACTATTTCATTTTGTCCAGGAGCCCTTTAAGTGAAGCTTTTGGACAGAGGGGCCATCTTGTTCCAATTCCTTTGAAAATACCAATATTATTCCTTATTCTAATATGAAGAGAGGCTTCTGTTCTACAGGGACGTTTGAGCAGCCTAATTGGGATAGATTATAGTGTCCCTCCATGGTCCAGCCATGAGGAAGCACATGATTTTCAGCGTAGTTGATTCCAGCAAGATAATAGGCAGAAGAGAAACAATTCAGTAAAAACCCATTTTCTAAATTAGTGAGACACTATTCTTCTTTGTAATTGCAGACATTTCAAGGTTTAAAGCTTTAATGTAGTATTCATTTATTCTTCCATAGTCAGAATCTTTTCAGGAGTAAGAAATAATTTTAGACAGCCTTTTTTTTTATATTGGGGGTTGGGAGCCCTGGTGGTGCAGTGGCTAAAGCACTTGACTGCTAACCAAAAGGTCGATGGTTTGAACCCACCAGCAGCTTAGTAGTAGAAAGATGTGGCATTCTGCTTCTGTAAAGATTTATAGCCTTGGAAACCCTATGGGGTCACTACGAGTCACAATCAACTCGACAGCAGTGATTTTTTTGGTTTTGGTATTTTGAGGTGAGGTTGGCATAAAATAGGGCATGGCATTATTTTCTCCAAGTTTGTCTACAAGTTCTCTTTCCATCTATTTGACTACCAAAAAACCAAATCCACTGCCATCGAGTCCATTCCAACTCTATAGGACAGAGTAGAACTGCCCCATAGAGTTTCCAAGGAGCACCTGGCGGATTCAAACTGCCGACCTCTTGGTTAGCGGCCATAGCACTTAACCACTACGACACTAGGGTTTCCTATTTGGATAACTGTATTTGACTCTAGTGTTATCCAAATAACATTCTACTGCAAAAGTAGGATTTTTTTCTTCTTTTTCCGCTTAAGGCCCAGGTACAAAATGAGAAATTTTTCTTTACAGTTTGGGAGATAAATTGACTTAGACCTAGTAAACACACTGAATACTTTAGGGTTTACTAGTAACCAAAACTATATCTACGAGGAAATGAATATTGGGTAACCAACCCTCTTTCCTTAAAAACAGAACTCCAGATTTATGTGGGATAGCAATGGGCTCAACTAAAAACACAATTATCCCAGACTCCTCGCAGGAGGGGCAGCATTTCTCAGTTCTGACCCAGGAGACATCAGTGAAAGTCTTTAGGTGGTCTTCTGAGAAAGTTCTTGAAAAAGAGAGCTGACTCAGCTGGCATATCCCTTTTGGCTTTTGCTCCTCCCTTCCTCTTGCCTGGAATGTAGTCAGGATGCTGGAGGCAAGGCAGCCATCTTGAGACCACAAGGCGACAAATAAGAGCGTGTAAACCACAAGCAATGAATTGCTGAGAGAAGAAAAAATTAGCTAATGTCTCTGAGGACCATAGGTCTGCCATACCAGCTCCAAACTCCTACTGCTAGACTCAATGTCACCTGAGAAAAATTTAAAACATCTGTGTGGTTAAGCTAGTAAAAGGTAGGATTTCTCTTATGAGCAGCCAAATCTATACCAATGTGACCCAAGTAGGTTGCAAGGAGAATGCTAAAAAATTTTCATATGAACAGTTTCCAAGCGTGTATTTGGAAGTATTCATTTACTTTGTCAATTACTAAACCAATATATTCATATATATCATTCTTACATAAGCCTTAAAATGACTTCCACAAGGAGCTCTACTAGGCAGCAACATACCCAGCTTCCATACATGGATACACTATAAATACATTTCATCCCTCCACTTATTCATTCAGCAAACACTTTTAAGGGCCCAATCAGCACTGTTGATGGAGACTGGGATGCAAGGATGGAAAACATTACACCTGACTATAAAAAGTTCTGTTTCTTTGCAAGTAATGAGACAGAATCTTTTTTAAAAACATTCTATTATCCAATTGTTTGCTTTTGGGGGCTGTTTATTGCCCATACATTAGCTCTCCAAAGACTGATAAGCCTGTCACTACGATCGACATTAAGGAACTAAAGGGATCTGAACCACCAGCGTGGTTTACGTGGCTTAATGCTCACAACGCTATTTCAGAATTTGAAAATTTAGTTAAATGTCTCGCCAATATGTCATGACAGTTGTGAGAAATAACTGAATAAAATATCTAATTCCATTCACGACATTACTTGCTTTTCCGAAATTGGCCTATTGCTGAAAGTACATATTTGGGAGCACTGCCCTTCGTTTTTTGTTATTTCTACGATTAAACAGTCTCCGCACAGCAGAACTTTACACCAGTTTCAGAGGACAATTATTCAGTAAGGTGTGGTAGACAAAACACTGGAAATACCACTTTCTACTCATATTTCTTCCTCTGCGTCACCTTAGGCACATGGCCTCAGTTTTCTCGTGAGTTAAATGATAGGGTGGAATTAGATCATTGTGTTCTTTCGTAGGCCTGAAATTCTTGTTCTCCTTGCTCTATTCTCAGTGCGATGCATTGGCAGACAGGTTTTCCCAGCTAACAGCAGCACATTAAGATGATTTTTAAATGATGCATGGCATCCTCTCTATTTCGGTTGCCTCAGGAATTATACACCTTAGTCCACAGCCAATACCAAACCACAACTGTATATATAATTAAACAGTATAATGCCGTTTGTATTAATAATGCCATATCACAGTGCTCAGGGGCAGAAAAAGGACTGGTTTTATTATGTCTAGCTTTTAAGGATATAGCAAGTATTACACACAATTGAGATAATTGAGTGAGAGTTAGATCTAGAGTACATTGTTTCTCATTCTCTATTTAAAAATATTTCCTGAGTATTTTTTTTTTTATTTAGGAGTGAATCTAACAAACTTTCTCTCTAAAGCTTGGTGATCCCTTTTCCTAATTCTGAAAAATTGCTTTCAAAGTCTTAAAAAAAAATTCATTAGATACAAAATCCAAATGCTGAAATTCAGATATTATTTTTTAATATAGACCATCGAAGTAATTAGGATATCGGATAGTTATATGAAAACAATTACAGATAGGTACCTGCTTTTCTCAGTCTTTGCATGAAAATATCAGAAATTAAAATACATTAAGCCCAGCCAGTTTAACCTACCACATTCTGAATCTGACATACAAGATTTAACATGTTAATACATTGCACACCACAGATGCTTACCGTATATGAACAAATCCTTCAGTTACCACTCTGCAAACTAACTCGCACCCCCAGCTGTTACTCTCATTACATACATGTTTTCCCCTATACTCACCACAAAGAGTTAAACGTAGACAAAAGCTCTCGGTGGCAGCCTTTGAGTCATTACTTTGCTTTACCGTTCCCTTCATTTTAGGTGTCACGGTACAGTACTTTAAAGCTAGCAATTCTTTCTGCTAGGTTTACTGCAAACACCGAAAGCGTTGTCTTGCACTTGCTGCAAGATTTAGCTTTTATGCTTCTGGTCATTCTTCCCATAGAAAGAATGAGACCAGTTTCTGAGCTATTCTTAACTCTCCTTCCAAAATATTTCAAAAGAGAATGACAAGAAAGACTTGATAATTTCCATGCAAACTCCCAGCCCGCCCGCCCGCCTGCTGCTGCCAATGCTTCTTACTCTTGCTGGTGATGACATTCAGCTAGCTCCCAGCTCTGATGCTTCATTATATAAGGCTGTCTAGGTCAAGTGTAGGAGACACACTGCTGGCCTGTGAAAACTCATGGAACTCTTCCTTCAGATTAACACTTCAGGGGCTATGGAAGCTGGAGGAAGCTGAGCTTTTACTACATCTTTTGGGGGTAAATATTTTTGCATGATTTGGTGGTTTATATACTATAGTCTTGGCAGAAGCCTGTCAGCCATGCTGAGAGGTACAGGGAGAAATCACTAACGGATTCTAGTCTGTCAGCATGCTTGAATAAGCATAGTAAGTCCTTGAGCAATCCTAGCTTGAAGACATCTAAAGAGTAAATAAATCATAGAGTTTACTTAATAAGCATCATCTATTAACTATCCAGGAATGACTGTTGATTTGACTATTTAAACTCAGCTTACAATCCATTTGCTCGGAGAAGTTGGAGAGCCTTATTAGATTGTGGCTATTAGCTCTAAGAGATTTACTGCAGTTCTTGGCTGTTATGTTGCCTGTCTCTGATTGTAAATTTGCTTCCCTTGTAAATGAGCTATGTTTTCCAGTATTTGTCTTCTGTTGTGATTGTTTGTGATAATACAGGAATGGAGCCTGCATAAGCTGACAATTATGTTATTAATATAATAAATCCTGCCTGCTTAGTTCCGAGGTGAATACTGCAGTAAAGGCGCCATTTGATACAAGCTCTGAATGAGGCTGGTTTAACTGCATTGGCTCAAAGTGTGCTGTGTTTAGTGGACTTGGAGGGATGATCTCAGATTTGACGGGAACTTATTCATTCTAGGAGTAAAAGTAGCAGCAGTATAGCCCTGATTCTTTTTTAGACTCTCACACTGTGTCCCAGTATAAGAATTAGTTAAAATAGCAGTATTACGGCATGCTGCAGAAAGGCCTGGAGAAGTAGCAGGATAAGATTACAGCAGCCGTGTCATATTGGCAAAGGAATTTTAATCAGATTTAACTAGAGATGGTGATACGACCAATGGCACTAATTTAAAAGATAGACGGATATTTAAAAAGTTAGAGGCAAACACAGCACATTTGAGAGGGTTTGACTTTCTATGTGCCCTTGGCAAGTCAAACCGAGTGCTTTCTACAGGATGTCATGAGTTAGGAAAATACTGTGTAAAGTGTCTTTGTGATAGGAAAGAGCTTGACGAAAGGTTTAATATTCAGTCATTTGTTTGGGTGTCTCTAAATGAGGACTGGCATGAGGAAGCTTAATTAGAGCACATGAACAGGTAAACAGGTAGTTTTTAAGTATCTGAAATGTCTTACCTTGTTTTTACTAAAGAAACGAAAATGACTGTTACTGAAATGAATTTTCTTTGGAGGTACTTTTCACTCTATTAATCGTGATTAACAGTAGCACATTGATTATTTATGAACCCATACTCCTTATCATTTTTATGCTGTATTTAATTGATTAAACATACTTGTTTCCCCAAATAATTTGAAGAGACAGTTATAGTCCCTCAGGGCCTGATTTTATGTTACTGGTGTCAATAGGCATTTTCCCCACAGACATAGCTTGGCATAAGTGCCCCAGCAGATCAGGTTTTATGCTGTTTAGCGTTTAGAACAAGCCTCATAAACCAAAAATAGTGCTTTCCTTCTTAATTGTACTTAGAAGCTTTGAGTTTATATATCTTTAGTATAACAGTGTCAGAACCCAAATTGTTCATTATGATTTTCATGCTATACTGTGTTTCCGTTGGCTATTGTTAAAAAGGATTCTTCTTTCTGGTGACTGTGGTTAACCAGTTAAATTAATTTCTTTATTTTTTAAGTAAGGGATTTGAATTAAATGAGGTCTAGATTTTTTTTTTAGAGTTAGTTTTAGCTCTGGTGGTGCAGTGGTTAAGTGATTGGCTGCTAATCAAAAGGTCAGCAGTTCAAATCCACCCGGCAGCTCTGTAGGAAAAAGATGTGGCAGTCTGCTTCTGTAAAGACTTACAGCCTTGGATACCCTATGGAGTAGTTCTACTCCATCCTACAGCATCACTATGAGACAGAATTTGACTCAACAGCAATAGGTTTGGTTTGATTAGAGTTAGTCTTGGTTCTGCCATCTGTATGATTACATTCCTCTCGGTGTAAATCAGTATAATTAATTTATTAAAAAATCTACACTAAGGTGTGGCATACTGGTTAAGCATTCAGCTGCCAACTAAAAGGTTAGCAATCTGAATTCACCAGTAGCTCCTTGGAAACCTTATAGGGCAGTTCTATTTTGTCCAAAAGGGTCGCTATGAGTCAGAATCAACTTGATGGCAACGGGTTTGGTTTTTTGGTCTTCTTAAAGTGAGATTATATATTTTAGAGAGATTTTATTTTAAAATACCTGCAAATATTAGACGAACATTTATTGAGCACCAACTAAAAGCCAGGCCAGTGGTTCTCAAAGTGGGGTCTTGTTAGGAATGCAGATTATCAGGCCTCACTCTAGACCTACTGAATCAAAACTTCCGGGGGTAGGGCCAGAAATCTGTGTTTCAGCAATGCCATCAGGTGATTGTATGGCCCACTAAAGTTTGAGAACCACTATGATGGACAGGGCTTGGGTTAAGTATCAAGAAAATTGTTTTTACTCCACTCAATCAAATATAGGTTAAAACATAATTAAAATCTCTATTTACCTGGTTGACCAGATACTCTAATGTAAGCAGTATTTTCCTTTAAAGATTTATGCAATTATTTAGTACATTTTAGGCCCAAATTTGTCCATAAGAAATATGTAAATATGTCTATCACACAACTTTCCCCGAGTCAACTTTTTATAGGTGTACAACTTATTGACAGCACTTACAATAATCAGCTGTGCACTCCCACCCCTAATGAATGAGATTTTTCCTTCATTATAAACTAAAACTCAGTACTTCATATGCAATAACCCCCCCCCTTTTTTTTTTTTAGTAGTATATAAGGAGCTCTGGTCACATAGTGGTTAAGCCCTCAGCAACTAACCAAAAGGTTGGTGGTTCAAATCCACCAGCTGCTCCACAGAACGATGTGGCAGTCTACATCATAAAGATTACAGCCTTGGAAACACTATGGGGCAGTTCTATCTGTCACTAAGGGTCCGAATTGATTCAACAACAATGACTAGCAGATAATCTAAGATGTAGGTATAAAAAAAAATGCATCAGGAAAAATAAATAGAAAAACTAAACAAAGATAAACCAAAAAAGAAACAATAAATATATAAAGAATATATGGTGTTGCTATGAGTCGGAGGAAACGCTGGTGGCGTAGTGGTTAAGTGCTACAGCTGCTAACCAAGAGGCTGGCAGTTCAAATCCGCCAGGCGCTCTTTGGAAACTCTGTGGGGCAGTTCTGCTGTGTCCTGTAGGGTCACTATTAGTAGGAATCCACTGGAGGGCAGTGGGTTTGGGTTTTTGGTTTTATGAGTTGGAATCGACTCGACGGCACTGGGTTTGGTTTTTTTTTCTTGGTTTATCATATATTTATGTTTTTATTAAAAATATAGCTTATGTTTGAATGATTATCTACTGTCTTTCCAAAAATATTATAGACATGATCTTATCTGAGACCCACAGTAGCTTTATAAGGTAGATACCATTGCTGTTACTATTTTACAGATAAGAAAATAAAGCTCAAGATTTCCGGATGCCAAATCTAATTTTGTTCCCACTATACTACAAACGGAAACCCTGGTGGCCTAGCGGTTAAGTAAGTGCTACGAACCAAAGGGTCGGCGGTTCGAATCCACCAGGCGCTCCTTGGAAACTCTATGGGGCAGTTCTACTCTGTCCTATAGGGTCGCTGTGAGTCTGAATCGACTCAACAGCACTGGGTTTGGTTTTTGGTTTTTATACTACAAGGCAAGCCTCAATAGTGTATTTAGTTTGAACACGCTGGTGAATATAATATCTAAGTGTTTTTTTTTCATAAAGACCTATTTCAAGAGTCTTCTTATTCCCAAATTATTCTGAGTATAAGAGCTAACATGTGTTGCAATGTTTTCCTTTATTTCTCAAGATTAATACATTTTTCTCTGACTTATTATGCATTTACTTACATAATATACATAATTTTTCTTTATATGTGCTACCAAAGAAGTACTTACTGATGATTTCAACACAGTATGCATTATACTAGTCATAGTTACATATATTACCTCATTTAATGCTCTCAAAAAACTCTGTGAGGATGGGATTATTTCCCCCTTTTAAGAGATGAGATTGAATTTATTTTAGCCTAAACCTGAGCTTTAGCAGAGACTACCGGGACTGGGTTTTTACCCTGTACTAGCCATCTGCTGTTTTCACTAGTCCAAGTGGAGGAGGTAACAATAGACCACCTCTGTTCACTGTTACACCCCAGTGCCTGGCACAGTGCTTGGCAGAATGTGAGTCTTAGTATTTGTTGAATAGAGGCTGGATTATTGACATTGCTAATGAGATCTAGAAGAAAGCAAAACCAAATGTTAAAAGGAACAGGTGGGTTCATTTATGACTACAATACATTTGGAACTCTTTGGGACTTTCAATCGTTAATGTTTCTTTATTTCACTTGAGAAAAACCTTTCTCAGCCTTACAACGTAAAAAACAATTCTCAACATCAAATATAAATTTGTCCTTTAAAATACTAGTTTCATGGCTTAAGGGGACTTCTAAGTCAATTGGCAAAATAATACTATTACGAAAACATTCTGCATCCTACTTTGAAATGTGGCATCTGGGGTCTTGAATGCTAACAAGCGGCCATCTAAGATGCATCAATTGGTCTCAACCCACCTGGATCAAAGGGGAATGAAGAACACCTAAGTCACACGACAACTATGAGCCCAAGAGACGGAAAGGGCCACATGAACCAGAGACTTACATCATCCTGAGACCGGAAGAACTAGATGGTACCCGGCCACAACCGATGACTGCCCTGACAGGGAGCACAACAGAGAACCCCTGAGGGAGCAGGAGATCAGTGGGATGCAGACCCTAAGTTCTCATAAAAAGACCAGAGTTAATGGTCTGACTGAGACTAGAGGAATCCCGGGGGTCATGGTCCCCAAACCTTCTGTTGGCCCAGGACAGGAACCATTCCCGAAGACAACTCATCAGACATGGAAGGGACTGGACAATGGGTTGGAAAGAAATATTGATGAAGAGTGAGCTACTTGTATCAGGTGGGCACTTGAGACTGTGTTGGCATCTCTTGTCTGGAAGGGAGATAGGAGGGTAGAGAGGGTAAGAAACTGGCAAAATTGTCATGAAAGGAGAGACCGGAAGGGCTGATTCATTAGGGGGAGAGTAAGTGGGAGTATGGAGTAAGGTGTATATGAGCTTATATGTGACAGACTGACTTGATTTGTAAACGTTCACTTAATCAATAAAAATTATTAAAAAAAAAAAAAAAAATACTAGTTTCCCAGCATCTGAATCACAAAGTCACTTGGCACTTTATTTGGCCTTAAAATAAATGCCTAAAAAGAATTTGAAAGATCTTTTATTTCATTTTAGAATATTTTCAGAAAAAATTCAATAATAGGGGCTAATTAAAAAACATTTTTATTAAATATAATTAATTTCAAATTAATCGGTTGTATATGTGAATTTCAGTTTTTCTGAAGTTGCGACTCAGTTCAATATTAGGGTCATTGTTCAAAGTGGACATTTTTCAACCTCACTACCTCAGCATGGTCAAGAGTACAAGTTTGTTGAAAAGCAAACTCTCCTCACCACTGGTTAGCTCTGTGACCTCAGAGAAGTTATTTAACCTCTCTGAAAACCTCAGCTTCTTCAGCTGCCACGTGAGGGCCATAATACCTCTTTTTTAATTTAAAGAATTTATGTCACATGTTTATTACAGTGTCTTGTATATATTGAGTATTCTGAAAATAATTGCAATAATAATAGTATTTGACATCATAAACTGCAAAATATTTCAGACTGTTCTAGAGAGTTCTCTTAATATCTTCCGAGGAACTATAGCATTCACAGCAATATCAGAATCCGGGACACAAAAGATGTTGGGTTCAGGAACTGACGTTTAAACGTGAGTCAAGAACTGGGGATTAGGTAGGGCAAGGCTAAACGAGGATGAATAATTGTCTGGCCTCTCTCATCCTGTCCCTAAAGATGCTTTTTAAGGTACAATATATGACATAACCAGCTAGCCATACTTCTCGGTTTTTTACTTGTTTTTTTCCAAATATCAGACCTGTTTCTTAAATAATTATATTCTCAGGGTAAAGGGTCCTTTGAGATATTTAAAAACCATAGGAAACATAGAAAGTTTTCTTCGAAGTAGAAGAAACAACTCTTGGAGGAAAAATATTACTGGAAAAGAAACTTAAAATTACACTGATTACATTTGTCTTGGAAAATAATTTGGACCTACAGACGAAGCCAAACAGTTTCCAACTAAGCTAAAGTAAACCCTTTACCTACTGAGAGCCTGAATTAGATGATTCCTAAGATTGTTTCCAGTTCTAATGTTCTGTGCAAATCGGTTTAACTCTGGAATATGATCCCCCATATATCAACCAAATCTGAAATGATTAAATTTATCAGGCCCATTTTATGTATCCATTGATAATTTTAAAAAAAGCAACTCTTAATATTGCTGTTTTCATCATTTGCCCTAAAACGCATCCCTAAAAGGCATGTAATTCTCATGATTTGGAACTTGTTTGATAACTATGTTGGTTTTATGACATTTTTTCTGTACTAATCCCTTGTTTTAAACAAGATAAAATGGCACTATACTTATTATTTTTTCATATTCAACCAGTGAACTGTGAAATACAGTATCTAAAAGAGTTGTAAAGAGTTCTTTGGGGATTATCTTACTTTGGTAGGTGAGAAAACTAGATCACATGTCAATCTTCCATATGAAATTTCTTAAAGAATATCACTGTGATCATTTAATCTTGGGAGAAGGGAAAGTGGCAATAATAGTAGCTGTGTTTTGGTTTCAAATGTAGTTTGTAGTAAAAGCATTAGAGAGAATTTTACGTTAGTAAGCACGGTCAGGACGCCCCTCCTCCCCCCAAAAAGTTTTGGTCTCGATTTACTAAACATTGATTTCCTGACAATTAGCCAACCTTCCCCAATCCACACTTAACCTTGTTTAAAATGGGTTTTAGGAGCAAATAAGCCAATTACAAGGAAACTACGAGTATTAGTCAGGTCTTGGCAGCAAATAGGTGGTTCCCTCCAACTGGTGGAAAGAAAAAAAAAATTGGTTTTAGCTTCTCAATGCCATATTCAGAGATTGTGTATATCAGATGTGATAAGTACAAGAAATTTCAAAAAGATACAGAAGAATTTGTTAACAGTGATTGCCTCTGCAAAATGGGCCTGGAAGAAGAGAAACCGGAAGCTTGATGTTTCTTAAAGAGCAGCACGGGCGCGTAGACATTTGAAGTGTTATTTAAAGGGCAGGAGTTCGCATTATGGAAAGGGGGAAAGGGCATCTGAATCCTCTGTACAAATGCCCCTTCCAAAGGTGGGTGAGAGTGTTTACGAAGTGGTGGCTGATTTATAGACCCTGGGTGCACAGGAAAGTGGGTAGGCTCGAAGAGCTAAGATAGGGCTGTGAAGGTCAGTGTCAACAGTGCCTTATAGCGCTGCGTCTCAAGCATTAATGTGCACAAGAAACACCTGGAGATCGTGTTAAAATGCAAATTTTAATTTAGCACGTCTAGGGTGGAGCCCAAGGTTCTGCACGTTCAACAAGCTCCCAAGAGAGGCTGATGCTGCTAATTTGTCTCCAGGCTTTGAGAAGCAAGGCTCTTAAACTTAGAAGGTATCATGTTTTCTTTTGGTCCATGTCTTCAGAAACATCAGGCAGAGCCAGAAAGCACTTGTTTTTAGAAAACGAGCTCAGAAAAAGACACCTCACCGAGTATGATGTTTCCAGCATGAAGCTTTGCTGAAGTAATCTCATTTTCATGAGTTCATGATCTGCAGTTCGGCTTTTTTAGCTGCTCCATTTTTAACAAATTCAGACTTCTGGAAACTAAAGCATTGCCAGATTGAGGCCAGTTTCTCTGCATTTCCTCTACTTACCATGTGTTTAGTTTATGCATTGACTTGGTGAGAGTATTTCCAAACATAGTTACATTCTTTCACACGCTGTGGAAGACTGAACAATCCTAAACAAGTGAGAAGAAAGAATGGCCATCTGCCACCCTCCCACCCTGCCATATGCCCCCTTACCTACCCCCTCCCCACCATGTGTGGCAGAAAATCCAGGCTGTAGGTCGCCCATACACCGAAAAACTGTCTTGGGTCAGACATGTGTGGAAATGCCTTTCTACTATTGCATTGTATGTGAGCAGTTGGTAGTGTAACCCAGCCCAGTGAGGAGCGGCAGTGTCATTTTCTATGTGTTTGCCTTTGAACTTGAATCCCAGAGACTTGCCAACTTGATTTTAATAATGTAGTATTATAGAGAGTTTGATATAAAGCAAAACAGCATGTCCTGAGGTAAGATTAGGTACTTTGGAGACAGAATGCTGGTTTCAAAACCATGTTTAATCACGGCTGAGTCTCAGTTCCATCATCTATAGAATATGATAATAGTAGTGTCTATCTCATGAGATTGCTGTGAGGTTTCAAGGTCCTGGTGTATATTAATCCCTCAATAAAGACTAATGATAGTTATTATTCCTCTTGAATCATTATTAGAATTGATTTGAAAATAGTAATGTTTGAATATCAATATATTTATTACTGAGTAACTATGAGGCAGAATCCACTTGATGGCAATGGTTTTGGTTTTTTGGTTTACCTACCGTGTACCAGGCATTATGCTAAGTGTTAAGATATTAAATAAACTGCTTGTAAATATTTTGCTCACCTCTGTAAAAAATTTTTTTTAAAGTTTGCATACATATATTTTTTAAGCAAAAAGAAAGAAGTGTTTTTAGAGATAAAATGGGACGTGTTGTTCTTCTCCCCAGTTCCCACCAGCCCTTCACATCTGGTAGAACTTGCAAGTTGTGCTCCCTAGGCTTAAAAAGATGGAAGATTCATTAGGAGAATGTGAATGAAAAGACAATATACAGAGCCGGTGAAGGGAGCCAAAAGGGGATGATGAGCACTCAGGAACTTGCAAGAGTGGGGAGGCCTGAATGGGCATGTGGAGGGGCTGTTTCCAGATCATAGTGTGAGCTAGAGCCTTGGAAGAGGGGCTTCCCTGATGGGAGCTATAGCCACAGAAGAATGCAGCCCAGGTTGAGGGCGTGGGGTGGGGTGAGGTGTGAAATGTCGTGTAGGAGTAGAATAAGGGGCGGGTGGGAGAAAGACTCTCAGCTCCTAAAGGCCATCTCTATAGACTAGATCACTGGGGAGCCCTGGTCCTCTGGCTTCCTTTGGGTTCAACCAATAGCAGTCATTAGCAGGAACTGGAGGCTCTTACTCACCACACCCCACCTTCTAGCCTCATGCAATGACTGCATTCCTCTCTGGCTAAACTTCCTCTGAGCAGTCTGTCTTCCAAAGCTCCAGCTTTCGCTGGGACCTGGTGCTGCTGTTCCCTGCTCCTGTCCATTCAGGCCTAGGAGTAGCAAGAGCTCCCTCTATTGCTATTTCCTTGGTGCGTCATCAATCATCTGCTTGGTAAATAATTCTGCCATTAAATTCTCTTCATTTAACCCCTTTTGAGTATAGCATCTATTTCTGGCCAGAATCTTGACTGAATCAGAGAGATAATTTTTAAAGCATGATGTGTAGATAGATAGATAGACAGACAGATACATAGATAGGTAGATGATAGGTAGGTAGGTAGATAGATACATAGAGGCAGTCCCTGGGGAGCGTAAATGGTTAATGCTTGGCTGCTAACCAAAAGCTTGGAGGTTTGCACCCAAAGGTGCCACAGAAGAAAGGTCTGGTGATCTACTTCCAAAAAATCAGCCACTGAAAACTCTACGGAGCACAGCTCTACTCTGACGCACACGGGGTTGCCATGGGTCGGAACTGACTCAACAGCAGCTGGTTACACATGTATATACACATATATATGATATTTTAAAAACAACTGCCATGTGAAGTAGGGCAAAGCATCTCTGAGTTTCATCTTTGCTGAAATCATGGAAAGATCCATATTCTGTGTTTGCTTAATTGCATTAATTGCAGAAAGAGTGAGGGAAGCAGAATGGAAATGGTCACATCCCATATGTGTTCATTAAAGGGGCACAGACCCAGAAAGAGCCCTTGACTTCTTTATCCAGCCTGTTCTTCCCATAGAGAGGAAGAAACAGGTTACTCTGACGCAAGGATGATAACCAGAATGTAAAACAGACTGTCAAAAACGCCTCTCTGAGCTTCCTTATGTACAAAGTACTGGGGAAAATATTGAGAAAACTGGTTCCATCATTTCAACATCACATAGAGAAATTCCATCACAGTACAGGAATCGGACTGCAGGTGAACAGGGATGAAAGGCTGCATGTAGTCATGGGAGTGCAACTGCCTAGCACCTCTCTCCCATACTCCAGACCCGAGTAGTACCAGGTGTGGGTAAGACATGCCAGCGCTCTGATATCTGATACGAATTGGGGCAGTCCCGCAATACTAGCTCAGTTCATGGGCCCCAAAATGTCCAAGGCATCCTAGGAGGTTTGAGCTAAATGTAATTATGATCTGGCCCTCTGCATATCTCCACACTCAGTTGCCAATCACTTCTAAAGAGTTTGGACCCTGTCCATTCATTAGCTTAGGATGGGATTCTTGCTTTTCCCAAGGGAAGAAGAGGAAGACGGGGTGTAATAATACGTGATTTGTGTGAGTTTGTGATTCGATTTCTGAAGTTTGGAACTACCTAGGAATGTGTGAAAGATGGGTGTTCAATACAATTCTCAGAGAAGGTTAATATTCCTGAGAAATATGGCACCTCCTAAGTCTAATGATACATGCTTACATTATGGATGGCTTTCCTATGCTCCTCCTGGTGAAGTCAGTGGCTTTCTGCCTTTGAACATGAAAGGAAAAAGATGTTAGTAAGAATCCTTTAGGGGTACAGGAACTACATATTTGCTTATGCTCAGTTACGGCAAAGTTCAGTTTTATTCTGTAAATAGAGAGCTTGTCTTCATAAATATCAGCTATTTCCTTTAGTATAATAAATGTCCTCTTCATGGAATAAACTAATTAAACCTCTTTCTTCAGGATGTAAATAAGTGATATGGTGAATTTAAAGATATATTAAAATGGCAAACTGGTATATGGGTTCCAATACATAATCAACCATATTTTTTTTTTTCTTAGCAATAGCTTTAGTTGATTCTTCTTTGCAGAGGGGGAAAATTGCTGTATGAAATAAAGCAGGCAAAAAGCCCAAGCGTAATATTTAATATTATAATCACATTGACTTCAGAGGATAGGAAAAATCATATTTGAGCACAGAATATAACCTAGCACAATAACAAATATTTGTTATTATTCATACATTTTCTTTATTTACATTTATATTTCTTTTCTCTCCTATCCTCCTGTGGTAGTAGAACTGGACACTATGCTTTAAATATTGTGACGTGCCTTGATCTTATCTCAAGAGTCAAAGCTTTAGGAAGAATTTAGATATGAAGAAAGAGGCATAAAGCTCTGGCCTATGAACAATTAAATTTTGTACCTGTATATGAAAAAATAACTGTCATAACTGTATGGTTTTATTAGCCTAAAGGAACAGAAAATATATTTTCAATTTACATTTTCATTTTTCAAATAAATTAGAGACTTTTCAGATCATTTGCTTCTTGGATATTTCCTGGGCCTCTCTTTGGGCCTGCGTTCCTGAAAACTGTCAGTCTTACACCCTGCATACCCTGTGCTCTGCCCTTGAGGAGCTAGACTGAAGGACAGTCACTTTCCTCATCCTTTGCTAAATCCAATGTTGGTTAGTCCATCACCTTCTTAAACAGTAACTGCAATCTTACACTCCATTGCATCCATCTCTCTGTCAAAACATGAGTGAAAATCAATTGTGGCATATCTAGAAATACTCCACTCACTTCCATTTTGCTTCGTATGTGCTGATGCACCCACTCAATATTAATTTCCTTCATAGTTAGACTGTGGAAAATATGTGAATGAACTTCTGTGGTCCAAAACTAGGTAGGTGACCTTGGAGAAATCACATCACTTTCTTATTGATTTCCTCATATTCAAAACAAGAACCCTTGTCTGGATGATCTCTGAGAGGTTTTCAGCTCCATAATTCCAAGAATCCTTGATGATTAACAAAAGCATCGCCATAGAGAAAGGAGACCTGGTGGTAAAACAATTAAGCACTCAGCTGCTAACTGAACCACCCAGTCATGGCAATCTCCTGTAAATATTACAGCCAAGAAAATTCTATGGGGCAGCTCTACTCTGTCACATAATGGGGTCATGATGAGTTGGAATCAACTTGATTGTATCCAACAACAACATCTCTACAGTGCAGTGATAAGGATTTATGTCAGTTGTCTTTCTTTCTTATGAGGTTTAAAAAGTTGTTGTATCCTACTTATTAATCTGAGTGGAATTCCATTCTGGAATTTTGATGCACTGGTGCTCAGGAGATGTCATCAGTTCTTCAGGAAATGTTTTAATTCAACTACAGGCCCTGGGATACGTTTGGGAAATAAAATAATAAATAAAACTTAGTTCTGGCTCTCAAAGAGATTATACAGTGGGATCAGGTGGTGAGGAGGTGCACAGAGAGAGGGTGAGAGAGGGTGTGACCAGAGAAGGGAAGGAAGTGTCTTAGGCTGGGTTCTCTAAAGAAACAAAACCCTGGTGGAGGAGTGGTTAAGTGCTACGGCTGCTAACCAAAAAGTCGGCAATTCAAATCCACCATTCACTCCTTGGAAACTTGATGGGGCACTTCTACTCTGTTTATAGGGTTGCTATGAGTCAGAATTGACTCGATGACAACGGATTTTTTTTTTTTTTTGTATACATATATAAATATAGGGAGAGATTTATATCAAGAAAATGGCTCACATGATTGTAGAGGCTGGAAAGTCTTAAGTCTGTGGGTCAGGCTGGAGGCTTCTCCTGACTCATGTAGCTGTGGGGGTGACTTACACAAGATCAGCAGGTCAGATGGCAGGCCTCCGACTCGCAGGCTGGGGAGGCCAATGAATCCCAAGATTGGCAGGTAAGCTGCTGGCTCAAGTCCCAAGAACTGGAGGTCAGATGGCAAACGAGAGGCTGGATCCAGAAACAGCAAAAGCCCTCAAGCTTTGTCAGAAAGTCCACTTATATTGCAAGCAGACCACACCCCCAAGGAAACTCCCTTTCAACTGATTGGCTACTTAGACCGGATGTCATCATGGAGACGATTACATTTTATCAGACCTCATTATGAAAGTGGTTGCATCATTAAATAGCTGCCAAACTACATCATAACTGCCAAACCACTGACAATCATGGCTCAACCAAGCTGACACACAGCCTTAACCATCAAACGTACTCAAAGCAGAAGAAACAAGAGAAGCAAAGAGGCGAAGATGTGATACTTCATGGCTTGTTTTGGAAAAGAGAAAGAGTTTGATGATATGAAAAAATAACATTGGTGGCATTCTCAGTAAATATTGACAATGTAACCTTACACATTAGTTGTAGAGAAAAGATGTAAAGGTTTCCAAATAATAAAAATGAAAATACATACAGAATGCTAAAGTTATTATTTTTTTTATGTTGTAGCTGTTTTCAGCTATTTGGGTGGTGGTAAAATAAAGGCATGATGATATTGTATGAGTGGTAAAAAAAGTAATTTTGTCAGTTAATACTCATGAACCTCTCTCCGATTCAATACTGAACTCATTAAGTGATATATTCATATATTTAATTTCCCTTTGAGAAACTGGGTTTATGTATTACTACTCCATTCTTATCTATAAAACTGGTTTATTTGATTTGGGAATACCATTATTTCTTTTTCCCCAAACCAATGGCTGTTTGTATAATTCAAAGGAAATTGCAGAAGTAACTGCATCCCTGGGAATGACCCTCTGTACACTTAAAATTAAACTTTGGCTTTGTGTGCCTTGGGGGGAATGACAGGGAAGGCCTGGGGTGACTGGTGGATCTGATTAACTCCAGCATAATCCCACAACCTTCCTCTCTTTCTCTCACCTTAAATTACTGCATTGTGGTGAGGTAAGAAAAGCCGTCACTGTTCTATCTCCTCCACTACCAGGAAGAGAGAAAAGCAATTGGGGATAATTTAAATAGTTTTTAGAAAATTTTTATAAACTTTTGGATATTTCCGTTTGTTCCCATAAACACAGACACTTGAGAAACGTTTTATATTCAAGTCAGTAAGAAAAGCAATTTCAACTGTTTAGGCTCACTATGCTGGAAGTGATTTTAAAAACCCTAAGTAATCTATGACTCAAAGATCACAAGCCTGTAACAGTTTTTGGTTCTGTAATTTCCAGTGTGTGTGTGTGTGGGGAGGGGAATCCCTCAAATATTTTGATATTATATTTGAAAAAATAGCTGGTTAATTGATTCTGTTTTTCATTTGTGGGATAAAGGAGCTTTACCACGGTTTCAAAGGTCCACTTTGGTACTTACAAGATACTTTGAAACCAGTAGGCCAATTTTGTGCTGTCAAGAAATCGTAACTTAAAACTTGCTGCAATACTAGTTGGCTTTAGTCCTAAAAGAGAGTTCATAATTGCAGTTTCTGCATTTATTTATCTGATATCAGGTAAATTTCACATTCATTTCTGGCTCATTTCCAAAAGGACAAACTAACCTGAAAAATAAAGATTTCAGTTCCTTATTTACTGCCAGGAAATGGTTTGTTTCTAAAACAGGCGTTGCTAAAGGCACTGTGTTAATAAATGCTTGGGGGAGAGCAAGGTGTTGGTAGTAAATCATTCCAAAATGCTGCAATACAAATTATTACTAGGAAATTCGTGTCTACAAAAGTAAAGCCCTGATGTGGTAACTTACACTTTCTATGAGATCACATCAATACTGTGCTTAACTAACTTTTCATTTTCCAATCACAAGGGGCAAAGCCAGAATTTAAATCCAGGAAATATAGTGGTCCTCTAGGTCTGGGTTTGAATCTTGACCCTGTGCTGTCTGTGTTGGAATCACTCACCAATTCCATCAGAAGGCCTGCTAACACCCAGAGCCTACTGTCAGACCGCTGCCTATCTTCAACTCCGGCCAGCAGCATGCAATTCCTTTCCTTTGGGGAAGACTTGGCTTCATGTCACTTTGTGAGCCTAGCTTCTCAAAACTTTTTAGGCGGAATTTGAAAACATTTTCTGCCTTAAAACTCAAATTTCATTTATAAGTCTCTGAGCAATGAAGTCCAGTACTCAAAACATAATGAACTGTCCATTACGTTGGGAAATTTTTGGCCAAAGATCAAGGATGACTCCCTTCTCCTTGCCAGGCCCTAAGTTTATGAATAAATTCTTTTTATAAGGCAGCTGAAAACAGATTCATAATTCTAAGAGATAAATATATGCGAAGTCCCTTTTCTATTCAAGGAAATACTAAATGATATTCAGATTAATCACACAGATTCTTCAGCCTTCTGATATTTACGTTTCTCTCCTTGAGTACTTTGAAGTTTCTGATCGCAATAGAAGACTCTCTTGCCTGTCTTAGAACTTGACAGACAAAAAGATCTGGCTCAGCTTTTTCCACCTGAGCGACCTCTCTTCCTCTTTACTGCCCTAGATTTATTGATAGTGATGCCATCACATTACAATATTCCTTTCTTGTTCGGGCACTGAGCAGTGAACTGCCACTAACACCCAGCAGAGTTCTAAGACAGTAACAACCAAAGTTTTGTGACGGAGAGACTATGCAAAGACTGAAGGGCATCTTACACTTTCATTCTCCTTTCCTTTTTAGAAAATACTGCATAGAAGAGGCATAGCCCAAGCCTCTTAACCAGTTTACTCGTACCAGTTGCTGTCAAGTCAGCTCTGACTCATGGCAACCTCATATGTTTCAGAGGAGGAATGCGCTCCCTAGGGTTTTCAGTGGCTGATTTTTGGAAGTAGCTAGCCATGTCTTTCTTTGGAGACTCCTCTGGGTGGACTCGAACTTCTAACCTTTTAGTTAGCAGCCAAGCATGTTAACAATTTCCTTACACTCACAGATTGAAGAAATATTGTCACATAGGAAATAAACAATAAATCCCTCCTTTTTTTCTGAGACCACAGAATAGAGGGTCATCTGGAATCTCTAACTTTAAGGGTGCGGAGATGGGTGGAAATTACCTTTTCATTTTTTGAAGTTGGAAACATATCAATGAGAAATAGACAAAATCATATCTCAATAAATCAGCCTGCTACACAAAGACAAACAAAATGCAGAGCTGGTTCCACAGGGAGTTTAAAATCCGAGAGGCAAGATAAGATATGTACATAGACCTCTCAGCACAAGATTGAATAAGAAAAGTACAATAGTGGTATAAGGTAGCAGAGACAAAGGTTTGTTTTATCTTTCACCAGCTTCTTTTACGAATTTTAAGTGTATACTACACTGATTTAATAAGAATCCTATATTTTGCCTTTGCGTAAGTCCTTATATGAGGAATCTTTCAAGATATCAATATTGTAAACTGTTTCAACTCTCATGCGCTCTGTGTTAAATGTAGTCATTGCATAACGAGTGGGATCTTAGGCTTTTTTTTTCAGAGTCTATATCAAAACAGACATCTATTCTTTTATGCTCAAAGTGTTCAACTCAACAAATGTCCGTATTTGATTAAATAAAATGTGAAGTTATTCTGTAATTAACAAAAGAAAAAAGAATTGACCTACTAAGAAAACAGAAAAAACATTAGAGAAGAAAGTGTATTTGAGCTGGCCTTTAAAACATTGGTAGAATTTGCCATACACAGATGGGAGAAAGGTCTATCAAGAGAAATGAAGGTCATGAACAAAGATACAGAGTTGGAAGCGTGGTGTGTGCATTGATAACAGTGTGCCTTTCCATTTGTCTGCCATGTCAATGTAGACTCTACAAAGGGAGGGGCTTTGATATGGTTTGTACACTACTGTATCTTCGCTATCTGGAAATGTGACTGGTGCTTGAAGAATGGGATAAACGAGTAAATGAAGTGCCAAAAACCAAACCAAACCAGTTGCCAAGGAGTCTATTCTAACTCACGGCTGCTTCTTGTGTGTCAGAGTAGAACCATGTTCCAAAGAGTTTTTAATGCTGTGATCTTTTGGAAGTACATTGCCAGACCTTTCGTCCAAGGCACCTCTGGGTGGACTTGAATCTCCAACCTTTTGGTTAGTAACTGAGCTCTTAATTGTTTGTGCCACCCAGAGACAGTGAAGCGCCAGTTGTCCAGAACAGAAGCAGTACCGGGCATTTGGATTCCTGCAGTAAGTGTACTGGTTAGGACGCAACAGCAACAGAAACCAAGTTCAATTAAGCAAAAAAAGGGAGTTTAATTAGGTATAATTTTCGAGACCCAATTCAGGAAAGTATCTGGAAGAACAAGATCTGGAAACAGGAAAACCACTTGGAACATAAAGAGTTCTCTGGCTCTTTCTGTTGTCACTACTTCTTTCTGAACATCTGTGCAATACCTTTCTCTTGGCGCCCTGGCCCACCTGTCATGAGTCCACATTAAGGGAAGGCTGGCTCCACACCAGCCAGGATCACATGTAACAGTTCTCTCTGACTGGCCCAGTTTGTTGGAAACTCTCTCCTATTCTGGTCTTCTGTAGCCAGGAGGACGGGTTCACCCCTGAGAATCAGGGGGGCAGAGCTGTTAAGAGGACTGTTGTGAGTAGACACTCAAAAAATTGTCCCCTATGATAAGCAATTAGTCATTAAAACAGTCAAAAGTGGACATGTGGCCAGAGTGTTCTTATTTTTTAGGCCTATATGCCTAAACCCTAATTACTATTCATATGGAATATGTTGGCATAAAATTAAAAACAAAACAAACAAACAACAAAAAACCCTGCCTATTATTAGTTTACATATTTTCCACTCCCTCTTTATCTCTGGTAACTACCAAATTTTGGCTCTCTGTCTCTTCAGCTCTTTTCAACACCGCCCTGACTGTGTCAGTGACCAAGGCACACCATTTCCCAGACACTGGGTAACTTTAAAGTAAGCTACCCTGATTGGCATAGAAATTTTAAGCTGGGACAAGAAATGGTCTTACTCAATTTCTTTCTTTTAGAGATGAGAAGATGGGTGCTTGAGTAATTTATAAATAGGGTTAGTAAATAATTTGTGGGTTTAGAAATAAAAGTTGTATCCCTGTGATTCTAGAACAAGGAAAGAAATGCGGATATTTAGGTATGATACAAAAAGCAGTGGATTTGGGGACCAAGAGCCTTAGTTCTATCACTTTGCAAGCTATTTGACCTTGAATAAGGATCAGAAAGCCTAAGTACTCTCAACTGTACAATAATGGAAATAGATAATATTAATAACATAGGGTCACTGTAAAGTGGAATCGACTCGATGGCAATGGTTAGGTTTTGGTTATCCCACCGTCCTGCAGTAAGGAATAGAAAAATGAAATAGTGAAGGTGGTGGCATTTAATAAGTGATAAAACCCTTGCAGTGGTAGTTATCAACAATAAGGGTATAGGTGGTGTATTAGCTTCCTAGGGCTGCCATAACAAATTACCACAAACTGGGTGGCTTTAAACAACAGAAATCTATCCTCTCACAGTTCTGGAGGCTAGAAGTCTGACATTAAGGTGTTGGCAGGGCCATGCTCTCTCTGAAGGTCCTAGGGCAGAATCTGTTCCACGCCTTTCTCTAATCTTCTGGTGTTACCAGCAGTCCTTGGCATTCCTTGGCTTGTAGACACATCACTACCACCTCTGCCTCCATTGTCACATGGCATTTTCCCTGTGTGTCTCTTCTTATAAAGACAACAGTCATATTAGGTTGAGGACTACCCTAATGATATCATCTTATCTTTATCACATCTGCAAAGATGCTATTTCCAAAAAAGATTACATTCACAGGTACCAGTGGTTAGGACTTCAACATATCTTTTGCTGGAACACAATTCAATGCATAACAGGTGGCTAAGGAAAACTACCTAGATGAAATATTTAGTTAAAATTACTGCAAATGAGTAATCTATACATAGTTAATTGTCAACTTGTGTAAGGCTAAATGTTAGAAAGTATAGTATATAGCATAGAAAGCCATCCTTTCAGTTCCTGGAGTTATAAATAGTTTAGCATAGGCTCTCCATTGTCTTGGAAAAACCTGATGCGCAGAGCTCTCATATCAATAGGAAATACTTAATTGGATTCAAAACATATATTTGCTTACTTATACACATTTTTATACTTGGATGAACCCTGAAAACATTGTACTGAGTGAAATAAGTCAGTCGCAAAAGAATATTGTACAATCCCACTTACATGAAATATCTAGAATAGCCAAGTGTAGAAAGACCAAAGTTTATTAGTGGTTACCAGGGGCGGGCAGGAAGGAGGAGAAAAAGGGGACTCATTACTTAAGGGACACTAAGTTCTGTTAACGGTGATGGAGGCATTTGGGAACAGTTAACGGTGATGGTTGAACAACGTGATAAACGTAACTGTTGTCACTGAACTGTACATGTGAAGAACCTTGAAATGGCAAATGCTTTGTTCCACATATATTTACCTCACAAAAAAAGACACGTTATTGTAATTAAACGTCAGGTCATGCCCACAGGATAGAAAAATCTGTTAGGATTAAAGAGAACAAAAGCATAGAAATTTGAATGGGAAGACAGGCTTAAACCTCTCGTTACAGGTAAAGGTAAGGAAATGTAAGATTCCAAAGAAGAGTTTAGTGACTTTCTCAAAGGCACATGCTCATTAGTGTTGGGACTGTAGCAAAACTCACATCTCCTTACTCTTTTTCATTGTAATATAGAATCTAATATTAAAACACAATGTTAACAATGACAAACACTGCAAGTAGGTCCCCAATGTAAAGCCACAGATTCATAAAAAGAAGACATCCCATTTTCTCCTGATAGAACAGAAAAGATGAAGTTTTGTTCATGAATAACTATAGAGAGATCATGACTCATAGCGATAAAGTATCACTTTTAAGCGAAAACAAAATGTAAAAACAATACTGAAGCTTTTTGAATCCTTGAAAATAACGAGTCGTTTTGAACTTTTTCATCTTTGACTCATGAGATATCTGATATGATAGAGCAGTTGGGATGAAGACGAAATAGTGAGACAGCCAAAGTAAAGAAGGAAAAGAATGAGGCTGAGGGAAAAGAGAGGTTGAGAAAGAACATACTAATTAGGCTTTTGAGAAAGTAAAGTTTGGCCACTAGATGGCGATGTAATGTAAGGTGCTACATCGACTTTTTTTTTTTTTTTAAACAGCTATTTGCTGATTTGTATTAGGTACCACAGAGTGAGGCGAGGATGAAGCCGAGAGGATACTGCAGAGGTCTCTGGTGCATGTGTGTATGTGTGCGTGTGTGTGTGTTTGTGTGTGTGTTCTGCCCCAGTGAGACTGCAGCCCTTGTAAAGACTTGGTCACCTTTTCCAAGAAGGAATCTCAACAATTGCAACTGAAGGCACGTTGTTATCCTCTGGTCTTTTGGAGATGCTTTTCCTCACTGCAGATGGGTAATTTTCCTTTTTATCAGGTAAGACATCTGACTGTTTCATCTCGATCCTAGGCTTATTTACTGCAGCTATTCCTTTGGAAAAAGAGCCGGTGGAATTCAGTTTGGGTAAAGCAGGAAGTCCCTTTTTGTATCTGAATTCGGACCAACTGTCCCCCTCCTCCCTGTCTTCTCCTCCCCTTCCCCTCCCCCTCCTCTTGCAACCTTCCACGAGCTGAAATCAGGTTTGTTTTGCAGTTCAGCATTTTGATACGAGATGGGTTTCTTTGGCCTGAAATAGCTTGGAAACTGGCCAGTTCTTGTCTTTGCTTGCCTTCATCCTATTCAAGGTCTTCTTTTGAAGCCCCCTCCTTCACTGGTGCTTTAGAACTGGACTAGCTGGCTGTGAATAGAGGTCATATTGTTCCCAAAAATGGAGCAAAAATTAGATCTCGGTTTTAACCCCACAGGAAGGAAGAAGGCAACCGGACTGCAGCCGGAGCCTAGCATTGCAGGGGTGTTCAGCTTCTTCAGGCAGAGGCTGGGCTTTTGAGAAGAAATGTCTAATGCCTAGGGGGAGGGGGAAGACAATGATTTCTCCCCCGTGACTCCTATTGAACCACACTAAAAAAGAAGCTTGAAGGAAGTGGTAAAAAATCCCTTTTCCCATGGAACGCCAAATGGGAAAGATTGACTTACTTTTAATTAGACAGAGGTCACCATCAGCAATGATACTGCAGATGCTGCTCCTGAGTTCCCAGTGTGAACAGTCTTGCTTCTCCAAACAGCACAAGAAATATTTCTGGGAACGGCTTTGTGTTCATGGATTCCCTCTCTCCTACCTGTTTGAGGTATGTGCTTAAATTAAAGGCCACCCTCCCCCTCCTCGTCGCGTTTACTTCTCAGATTTCTTTCTGCTCCCCTTCAGTTACTTATTGCCTGTTTATCACTGAAGAAACTGCTCCAGATAGAGTGCAGGGTTTTTTTCGCGTGTCCGACGGAAACATTTAAAGTCAGAGCATGGTATTTTCTGTCAATATGTGCATGTGACTAAATATTTCGGAGGTGCAGTAGCAAACTTGCAGATCTCCAGGCGCTATTGCTATCACACCTATAGAATGTGGCTTCTTTTTCTATGGATTTGCAGGTTCCCGTGGTATTTCTGATGCACTAGTGTTTTAGTGTAGTAACAGAATATATTTCTCCAAAAGCATTTTAAATCATCCCAAGAAGATGATGCCAAACAGATAGGAAAATTCCATAGTGAGGTTGGTGATTCTTGAGTTCCTCCTGCCCGAAGCAGTGAATAGCTTACCTTTCTATTTGCTGCAATACCTGGCGCGCCAGGGTGATGCAACTGGGAGCTTCCGCGCGTTCACCGGGGGGTTGACACTTTTCCCTCAGCAGCATTTCCGAAGTAGAATCACTGTGCTGAGAAACTCCTTTAAATCCTTCCTTTGCGGTTTTTGCTTTTGTAATTGCTATGAAGCCATCGCATCTTTTTTCCAGGAAGAATGTTGCAATTCGGGCCTTCCTCCACAAAGCTCCTTGAAGAGATTTTTAGATGGTGTCTATTTTAGGAACATAATGTGTAGACAGGAATGATGGCCACAGAGATTTACCAGAAAACAATTTCGTGGAGAGGGTGAGGTAACATTATAAATCGCTAGGACAGAGGACAAGTGGCTGGTTATATCACTTGAACCCAGCCATGGAATTAGTTTTCGTTAAATTCACTGCAACTCATTTGTGTGGCTTTTTCTCTCCCCCCTTCATATTGCCTGTTAGTTTTTCAAATATGTATTTAGAAGTCCAGTACATCCGGAGTTCTCAGACAGGTAAAAATAACACATTGCATTTTGCTGCCAATACTAATAGTGTCCTTTACATGGCTCATACTTGCTGGGAAGTTTGGTATCTGGAGACTCATTTATTAAGACAATTTCCCTCTAAGCCATGGCAGAGAGAATTTCTCCAGCCAGGTGGAGGATGAGAGGCACTACTGGAGGCCTGATTAATTATTTTTAGAGTATCCAAGAAGGCGCTGGAGATCTCAGCCAGGACTCTGCCTCACCAACCAGAGATACCAGGCGCAAAGGACAAACTAGGGACTCTGAAGTAAACTTCATTACCATTGACACAGGGAAAGAAAACTCAGACTCATGAAGGTGTCCAGGAAGAAGCATTTTAGCTCCTGCTTAGAGGGCACTGTCAGGGGACCCAGAGATTTAGAGAGGGAAAACACTGGAAACCTCTCTGGGTGTTGCTGGCGAGGAAGGAAAAAATCGAGGGTTTGGTGTTACTGATAGGACATTACGACCAGCTAGTCCTCATGGGTTTATGTAGGTTGGTATGATCTCTAAGAAAAAGTGTCCCTCCAGAGTTTAGCCTGGGGACCAATGCAAGGTATTTTCTTCCTGAGTAGCAGGTGAGGCTGAACCCACTACTTCCTTTCTCTTCATACAAAGAGCACAGGGTTAACCTTGCAGCTCCCTTGGAATGTGGTAGAAACAGAGATTCGGAGTTAGCAGTTGAAGCTATTGTAATCACCACCCTCAGGGTCAGTGGGGCTGTGAACTGTGAAGTAATGGTTTCCTTTTGAAATTCTGATTAGTCAATTAAGCATGCTTCACAGCTCAATTTAGATTAAACTAGGGTGGGGTTGTTCTTAAATGCTGTGGAGTTGCTTCTGACTCACAGCAACTCATATGTGACTGACTAGAACTGCCCCAGACGAGTTTCTTGGCTGTAATGTTTTCAGGAATAGGTCACCAGGTCTTTCTCCCGCAGAGCTGCTGGGTGTGTTCGAACTGCCAGCCTTTTGTTAGCAGCTGAGCAGCTTAATGGTTGTGCCATTTAGGCTCCTTAGTTTGGGATAAGAGGTTAAACCAAAAAAACCAGACCCAGTGCCGTTGAGTCGATTCCGACTCATAGCAACCCTATAGGACAGAGTAGAACTGCCCCACAGAGTTTCCAAGGAGCGCCTGGCAGATTCGAACTGCCGACCCTTTGGTTAGTGCTTAACCATTACACCACGGAAGACGTTTACTCTCAGAGTAATTGTGATCAGGAAAAAAATTACGCCAGGTTTCCCCAAACGGTTCCAAACTATGCTGATCCAACTTTTTTCTTTTTCTATTTTCCCAATTATTAACTATTTTTTTTCACAAAGACATACTTCATTTACTATGTGCCAACCATTATTCTAAGAAGTACTTGATAAATATTTAATTCTATGAGATAGGTGTTGTTATTAATCACCATTTTACAGGTGAAGAAACCAAGGCACAAGGATTAAGTTAACTTGCACACAGTTACACAGCTAGGAAAATTTGAACCCAGACAATCTGGCCGCAGAGTCTGCTCTTGACCGTTACTTGTCACCTGTGTGATGGCGGAGTTCCAATGTAGACCAGGACTCAAGTTGTGCGCAATTCTGGAATGTCAGCTGTGATTCTCATGCTTTCTTACACATACAAGTTCCACAATACTTTGGTTGAGAATGCTTACTTAGATCTACTTCAATCATTTATTCATTGGAAAATTATCTACTATTGTGTAGGTCCTGGAGTGTGGTAAAAAAAAAAAGACCCGTTTCTGTCAACTCCATTCCAACTCATAGTGACCCTATAGGACAGAATAGAACTGCCCCATAGAAGGTTTCCAAGGAGTGCCTGGTGGATTCGAACTGCTGACCTTTTGGTTAGCAGTCATAGATCTTAACCACTACGCCACTAGGGTGTCCGGGCTGTGGTGAAGGAAAAAAAATTCCTTCCCACATGGTGTCTCCAATCTAGTGATGAAGCCAAATGGTAAACAAATTAATACATAATGACATACCAGTAAATATAAGTTCTTTGAAGAAAAATAAAGTGGGGCAAGGATAAGAGAGGCATGCTAAGAAGACCATGTTAGAGGGTGGAGAAAGGAATTTTTAAGGCAGAGATCTGAAAGACGCGAGCGAAGGGGTGAACCATGTACACAAAGAGGGAAAAGCATTCTGGGCAGAGGGAAGAAATTTCAAAGGAATTGAAAAGCAAAGTGCCTCACAGGTAACAAGGAACAACAACTGCGCTGTAAGAAAGCATGAGAACAGAAGAAATGGAAGGATGTGGGGCCGGAGAGGTGTCCAGCCAGGTCTTACAGAGGCCTTGTAATCTGTCTGAGGGCTCTAATGGCTCTACCCTTTATAATAAAAAGAAATCAAGGAGGAAGGTCAAGTAAATTCAAGTCTCTTTTTCAATGTTGACAACTTCTAATTAAAAAAAAATTTTTTTAAACCAGTCACTTTCATTAAAAAAAAAAAAAGTTTTAACAGTGTCTAAAGTATGTGAGGAGCCCTGAGCGATGGTTACGTGTTTGGCAGCTAATCAAAAGGCTGGTAGTTTGAATCCACCAGCTGCTCCTTGGAAAACCCACAGGGTGGTTCTACTCTGTCTTATAGCTTTGCTATGAGTCTAAATGGACTCATGGCAATGGGTTTGGTTTTTGGTTCTTTAAAGCACGCGAAGGAGCCTTCCTGGCGCAATGGTTAAATGGTCAGCTGCTAACCAGAAGGTGGGTGGTTTGAATCTACCAGCTCGGTGGAAGAAGAGACTTGGCGATCTGCTCCTGTAAAGATTACAGCCTAGAAAACCTTACGGGAAAGTTCTCCTGTGTCCTAGAGGGTTGATATAAGTTGGAATAGACTTGATGACACCTAACAACAAAGTTATGTGAAAAATGACCTAATTCCTAAAATGCAGTGAAATTGGGTAAAAAATGCTTAAAAGACACTATTTGATGAAAAATAATCTGTGTAAGATATTAGCTAGGTCAATATAAAGTATCAGTTAAAAATAAAAACAAGGGCAGCCACTCAGTTTGTCTTGCTAGACTATTGTTATGTGTGCCACCGCGTTGATTCTGACCCATAGTGACCCTATATGACAGAGTAGAACTGCCCCATAGGGGTTCCTAGACTGTAGTCTTTACCGGAGCAGACTGCCAGGTCTTTTCTCCCATGAAGACTCTGGTGGGTGTGAACCCACCCAATTTTCGGTTAGCAGCCAGCACTTAACCATTGAGTCACCAGGGCTTTTTAAGAACTTTTCCCTCTGAAATGACCATATTGGTGAAATTTCTTGGAATTACCAAGAGACTGATAAACTTAAAATAATTATTGATTATTAGATATTTTATGTGATGTGTTATACCTAGACGTTACAAATCTGCTCATTTGGTATTTTATGGGTAAGCTAATTCTTAAACTGTGTGGCTTTTTAATAAATTGTGTATGTGGAGTGAAGACATGGTGTTATTATGAAACTGTCAACCAGTTGTATGACCTTAACGGATTTAGTTTATCTCTGTGCCCAGTTTTCTCATCTATGAAACGGGCATACTACTAGTAGCTTGCTAATAGAGTAGTTGTGAAGATTAAGTAAGATAAAGGGGATACTTTATGTAAGGTGCTTAGCATAGTGCTGGATACATATTAAACACTCGATAGTATTACCTATTATTGTAAATTTAAGCAAATTATAAAAATTATATGATATCTCCTTTAGGTTGCATTAGATCCCAGCTTACTACCTCTACCAAAAGCCCTATAATTTTTTGCAGAAATTCTATTTAGCTATATTTTACATTTCTAAGTACGTTTTTTAGTTAATGGTATCTTCTAAATGTTTTTCTTTTTTTTTTCTAAATGTTTAGACAAGAAACTATATTATAGAGTGGGAACCCTTATAATTGGCTTTTTTAATCTTTCATTTATAATATTTTTATAAACCATTTTTTTTGCCTTCTCGTTTCCTTCTCTAATTTCATCATTCCCCTTTATCCCTTTGACGCCATGTAGGGTACTTACCGCAGTCTATTTTGCCTTATGGTGTATTGGCAAACTTTTTATCCCTCTTGCACTCATTTGTCCCTTCCATGAATATTTTGTTGAACATTTAGTATCTGGCATGAGCTGTGCTGAGTACTAGGTAGTTATAGGAAGTTTCATTGGAGGTCAGGGGCCATTCTGATTTATCACCTCATGGTTATAATCACCAGTGCCTAGCGCAATAATCAAATCAGTGTAAAATGATAGCCATGAAAAATGCTACGAAAAAAGTATCCCGGGTTTTTGGATATACAGGGAAAGAAATCAGACCTAATCAGGTAGATGAAGGAAATGACATTGAGCCAAAGACTGAGAAGAGTTGTCTGCTGGATCAGCAAGTGGAAGTGCCATGGTGGGGAGTGATGGGGGTGGGGAGGGCCCTACACACTGTTA
Organism: Elephas maximus indicus; assembly: GCF_024166365.1. Lineage (NCBI taxonomy): Eukaryota > Metazoa > Chordata > Mammalia > Proboscidea > Elephantidae > Elephas > Elephas maximus. The sequence continues at coordinate 64,199,242 of NC_064824.1, read as the reverse complement.
GAATATCTCTGGAAAAGGCCCTTTGGTGGAAGGGGGCAAGATGTATTTGAGGAAGTGAGAGAAAGCTGGTGTTCTACTAGGAGTGTGCAAAAAGAGATGAAGGTGGTGAAAGGAGGAAGGAGGTGAGCAGGGAGCAGGCACTGAGGGTGGAAACTGGTCATTACATCTTGGAGCCCACTGGGGTGGTCAGGACACTGTAGGTGCTCAGAGGGGCTTTGAACAAATCATTGTTTGCAAATGAATGAATCTGAGAGTGATTTGAAAATAATATGGTAAATACACATGTCGGAATTCATTTTATCTATAATAAAACTTTCGTTGTTATATTTTTATTCCTTAAAAATGCACATTCTAATGGCTTCTCTTTCCATATTTCTTGGCTCTTTGCTCTGTTTATGCATTTTCTAGGAACATTGTAGCTCTTCTGTAGCTAATGTGAATTTCTCTTAACTTAGAATAAACCTTGCCTTTTAGTTTATCCCTGTAAGTGGTAAGCAGTCCTTGCCTTTTCATACTGCTGTTCTTCCTTCGGTGCTCCTTCTACAACCTTGGCTTCCTTCTACATGCTGGGCATTTTCAGTGATGTTTCATTAAAATCATTGCGGAAACTGTATCTTCTCTGGAATGACCCTAATTGAGCAGCAGAACCTACACTGTTGATTGGGCAGGGAAAGAAATACATTCTTGTGTGTTTTAGTATAATTTTGAGAGCATTGTCGTTCAGTGGATTCAATTTAAAGAAGTTATGTCCTAAAAACCTTCAAAGCCTGGTTATCAGGAACACATTTTAAACCAATGAAATTTGAGTTTGTGCCACATGTACGTAAAGGCAGTTTTGTATTCACTGAAAACCATCTCCCACTTATTTCTAATGGTGTTTGCTTTTGAGCCAGATACCCTAGTTTTCTAAATGTAAACTTGCATTATAGCCATGTCTTAGGTATGCATGAATGTGTACATAACACCTTTACAAAAAACCCAAACCCATTGCCATTGAGTGGATTTCAACTCATAGTGACCCTATAGGACAAAGTAGAACTGCCCTATAGGGTTCCAAGGAGCAGCTTGTGGATTTCAACTGCCAACCTTTTGGTTAGCAGTTTGAGCTCTTAACCACCATACCACCAGGGCGCCACAATACTTTTAGTGAGATAAAATCGTATACCATTAATTCACCCTTTCAATTTGTATAAGCCTTGGTTTTCAGTATATTCACACAATGGCTGAACCATTGCCACTATCCAGTTTTAATATATTTTCAGTACCCCAAGAAGAAACACTGTAACTTTCCGTTTCCTTCCTCACCCCCCACCTTACTTACCCCAGCAACCACTGATGTATTTTCTTTCTCTATGAATTTACCTATTCTGGACATTTTATATAAACTGAATAATCTAGTAAGTGGTGTTTTGTGACTGGCTTACTTTACTTAGCATTATGTTTTCAGAGTTCATCCATTCATGTTGTGGTGTGTATCAGTGCTTCATTTCTTTTTATGGCTGAATAATATTCCATTGTATGGACATACCACGTTTTGTTTATCCATTCATTAGTTTGGATATTTGGATTGTTACCACTATTTGGCTGTTAGAAATAATGCTGCTGTGAACATTCTTAGACTAGTTTTTGTTTGGACATATGTTTTCATTTGTCTGGGTTGCATATACATAGGAGAGAAATTGCTGAGTCATAGGATAATTCTGTGTTTAACTTTTTGTGGAACTGCCAAACTGTTTCCAAAGTGGCTATACCATTTTACAGTCCCACCAGCAATATATGATGGTTTCATTTTCTCCACACCCTCACCAACATTTGTTATTGTTGGTCTCTATAAATATAACCACCCGAGTAAGTGTGATAATAGCAACAATCGGGAAGATGGCACTGGACTGGGCAATATTTCGTTCTGTTTTCCATAAGCTCACTATGAGTCAGCGCTGACTCAACAGCACCTAACAACAATGGGTGTGAAGTGGTATCTCATAGTAGTTTTGATTTGCATTTCCCTAATGACTAACAGGAAACCCTGGTGGCGTACTGGTTAAGTGCTAGGGCTGCTAACCAAAAGGTCAACAGTTTGAATTCACCAGGCGCTCCTTTGAAACTCTATGGGGCAGTTCTACTCTGTCCTATAGGGTCGCTACGAGTCGGAATCGACTTGACGGCAGCAGGTTTGTTTGGTTTTAATGACTAATGATGTTGAGTATTTTTTGAGTACATAAGTAATGATGTGCTTATTGGTCATTCATATAGTCTTTAGACAAATGTCTATTCAAGTCTTTTGCCCATTTTATAAATTGTATTTTCATTGGTGAGTTTTAAGAGTTTTTTATATACTCTTGATACAACTCTCTTATCACATATGTGATTTGCAAATGTTTTCTCCCATTCTGTGGATTGTCTTTTCCCTTTCCTAATGGTATACTTTGAAACTCTGAAGTTTTTAATTTTGATGAATGCCAATTTATCTATTTTTTTCTTGGTCACTTGTGTTTTTGTATCATATCTCAGAAGCCATCGCTTAACTTAAGGTTATAGTCTTCTAAGAGTTTTAGAAGTTTAGCTCTTACCTTTTTCTCTATGATCCATTTTGAGGTAATTTTTATTTATGATGTGAGACAAGGGTTGATTTTCATTGTTTGTCATGTTGATAACCAGTTGTCCCAGCACCATTTGTTGAAAAGATTATTATTCCCCATTGAATTGTCTTGGCACTCTTGTTTGCCATGTCATATGTTATGTGCACCTATATTTTTAACATTGACAATTTCTTCACATTGGGTTCTGGAGATAAATTTTTTTCTTTAGGAAAAGGGCAGTAGGATTCACCCTTCTTGGGAATCCATATAAAGCTCACGTATGAGATGACTGGCCCACATGCTCTTAAATGATAAACACTTCTTCAACCTCACTTCATGTCAAATGTTTCTTGTTATAATTGAAAGTGTTACTTATTCCCAATCAAGTATGGTCAGTTCTTTGACTACACTTATGAGTGTTTAAATATAATCAGCCAAAAGATTGGAGCTATTAGCTGGTAAGTCATTTTTTTGTTGTTGATGTTATTATTGTAATTATTATTACATTATTCATGCCGTCTTTTCATTGTATAATAGGAAGTTGTCCATGTACACGTTAACAATTCAATAAAAGCAAGTAATTAGGTTTGTATTTTAAAAGGCATGATGATTAGCAAAGAGAGCAGAAGAGAAATGATGGTGACATTGATTCCACTGGCGTGCCTATAATATCACATTTATATATGAAATCCAGACGTTTACTAAGCTAAGGCTCTCATTTGTTTCAGCGAGAAAAGTGATAAAAAGGGATATTAAAAATAGGGAATGAATGAAGAATTTTTAAAGTAATTCATTTTAAAAGTGTTTCAGTAAGCAATTGAAACTAAGTTCAGTTAATTTAAGTATAAAAGTAATGCCTTGGATAGATATTAAAACTCAGAGTGGAAGGGTCACTAAAATGTACACTGAAAAATGTCAGGGTTGAGGAACTCTATGAGAGCCCAGGTGGTCCAGACTTTGGACTTCGTGGTGCTATTATCCTCTTAAGATGAATCAGTTTGATTGTTTCCAGCCTCTTTTTGGGAACTCTGCTTAAAATTAAGATTCCAGGAAGTGAGCATCTTGTTGGTCAAGTTTGGGTCATGATTCTTATCCCTTTAATTAAGGGTAGTCTGGGCCCTGGTGGCGCAGTGGTTAAGAGTTCAGTTGCTTATCAAACAGTCAGAAGTTCAAATCTACCAGCCCCATTGAAAACCCTATGGGGCAGTTCCACTCTGTCCTACAGGGTTGCTATGAATCAGAATCGACTTGATGGCAATGAGTTTTTTTTGTTTGTTTGTTTGTTTTCAGGCCACTTGAATGACAGCCCAACCAAACTATTCCCCAATTAGGAAGAGTAATTCCCTCTCTCCAAACAGAATTGAAAATTGGAAACAATCTAAATATACAATGTTAGAAGAATGACTAACCATTCTTCTAGTAGTCATCTCTGGTCGATGTGATTATGATTTTAATTTTATTCATAATTTTTTTAAATAGAAATTTACATATTATTGATTCTTATAACAAAAATAATGCTCATTACATAATGCAAAAAGGAAAATATCAAAAGTCATGATGATAAAATAACCCCTACAATTCTTCACAAGATTATCAGTTTTAATAGTTTATTTTGTTTTCAACTGTGTTTTTTTTTTAAAACAAAATTTCCAAAATAAGCATGTGTTACTTTGGAAACTAGAATAAAATAAGTACACATTATTTTTCTAATGGAATTCAGTAAGTATATTTTGTACAAAGATATTCATTATATCTCTAATAAAAACTCAGTATAAGATTACTGAGGAAACATTTGAACGTTTGCATGTGTTATCTCCTAAAATATTAAGTAAATTAGCCCATAAGCCCTCTATGACAAAATATATTATCTTCAAATTTTTGTAAGAATATATGAGTGTTAGGCAGGGGTATAATATAAAATTAGTCTTGAAATATCAATTTTTTTCCCTTGCAAATTGTTATTTGGTAATCTAATTTATCCATTTATGATTCAGCTATTTGTAGGAAATTCATCTTATATTTATGGAACATTACTATCTGCAGTGCTTTGTTTTAGTAATAATAGAACTAATATTGAGAAATCGAGAACACCCAAAAACAACGAAAACAAAAACTTGTGAATATTGACATGCATCTGTCAGTTTGTCTTACTGTGGGGACTTGTGTGTTGTCCTGATAATGGAAGCTTTGTCACTGGTATTCAAATACCAGCAGGGTCATGCATGGTAGACAGGTTTCAGCAGAGCTGGTCCAGACTAAGACAGACTAGGAAGAAGGACCTGGCAGTCTACTTCTGAAAAGAATTAGCCAGTGAAAACCTTATGAATAGCACTGGAGCATTGTTTGATATAGTGCCAGAAGATGAGCCCCTCAGGTTGGAAAGCGCTCAGAAGACAGCTGGGGAAGAATTGCCTCCTCAAAGTAGAGTCAACCTCAATGACATGGATGGAGTCAGGCTTTCAGGACCTTTATTGGTTGATGTGGCAGGACTCAAAATGAGAAGAAATAGCTGCAAACATCCATTAATAATCAGAATGTGGAGTGTACGAAGAATGAATCTAGGAAAATTGGAAATCATCAGAAATGAAATGGAACACATAAAAATCAATATCCTAAACATTGCAAAACCAAAAAAACCAAACCCATTGCCGTCAAGTTGATTCTGACTCATAGCAACCCTATATTAGTGAGCTGATATAGACTGGTATTGGCCATTCTGAGTCAGACAGTCATATATGGTCTACTATGCTGGGAATGACAAACTGAAGAATGGCATCACATTCATCATCAAAAAGAACATTTCAAGATCTGTCCTGAAGTACAGCACTGTCAGTGATATGATAATATACATACATCTACAAGGAAGACTGTTTAATACGACTGTTATTCAAATTTATGCACCAACCACTAAGGCCAAAGATGAAGAAATTGAAGATTTTTAGCAGCTTCTGCAGTCTGAAATTGATCAAACATGCAGGCTGAATGGGTTGATAATTACTGGCAATTTGAATATGAAAGCTGGAAACAAAGAAGAAGGATTGGTAGCTGGAAAATATGGCCCTGGTGATAGAAATGATGCCTGAGATCACGTGATAGAGTTTTTCAAAACGTATGACTTGCAAATACCTTTTTTCAACAACATAAACAATGACTGTACATGTGGACTTTGCCAGATGGAATGCATAGGAATCAAATCAACTACATTGGAACGAGATGATGGAAAAGCTCAATATCATCAGTCAGAAGAAGGCCAGGGGCTGATTGTGGAACAGACCATCAATAGCTCACATGCAAGTTCCAATTGAAATAGAAGAAAATTAGAATAAGTCCACGAGTGCCAAAGTATGACCTTGACTATACCCCACCTGAATTTAGAGACCATCTTAAGAATAGATTTGATGTATTGAACACTATGACCTAAGATGAGATGAGTTGTGAAATGCTACTAAGAACATCATATAAAAAGAAAGCAAGAAGTCATTAAAAAGACAGGAAAGAAAAGACCAAACTTGATGTCAGAAGAGATTCTGAAAGTTGCTGAAGTGAAAGGAAGAAATGATGAAGTAAAAGAGCTGAACAGAAGATTTCAAGGGGTGGCTTGAGAAGACAAAGCTGAGTATTAAAAAGACCTGGAAATAGAAAAACAAAAGGGAAGAACACACTTGACATATTTCAAGCTGAAAGAACTGAAGAAAAAACTTAAGCCTCAAATTGTGATATTGAAGGATTCTGCAGGGAAAATACTAAATGAAGCAAGAAACATCAAAAGAACATGGAAGGAACACACAGAGTCACTGTACCAATAAGAATTGGTCAACATTCAACCATTTCAAGAAGTAGCATATGGTCAAGAACCAATGGTACTTGAAGAGGTCCAAGCTGCACTGAAAGCACTGGTGAAAAGCAACGCTCTGGGAATTGATGGAATACCAATTGAGATGTTTCAACAAATGGATACAAGACTGAAAGGGCTCACTCGTCTATGCCAAGAAATTTGGAAGACAAGTACCTGACCAGCCAACTGGAAGTGATCCGTATTTGTACCAAAGAATGGTGATCCAACTGAATGCAGAAATTATCGAACAGTATCATTAATATCACACACAAGTAAAATTTTGCTGAAGGTTATTCAAAAGTGGTTGCAGTAGTACATCAACAGGGAACTGCTAGAAATTCAAGCCAGTGTGCATCAGGGTTGTATCCTTTTATCATACTGATTCAATCTGTATGCTGAGCAAATAATCCAAGAAGCTGGGCTATGTGAAGAACAGGGCATCAGGATTGGAGGAAGAGTCATCAACAACCCACTGTATGTAGATGACACAGCCATGCTTGCTGAAAGTGAAGTGGACTTGAAGCAGTTACTAATGAGGGTCAAAGACTACATCCTTCAGTAGGAATTACACATCAACAAAAAGAAAACAAAAATCATCACAGCTAGGCCAATAAACAACATTATGGTAAACAAAAAAAAATACTGAAGTTTTAAAGGATTTCATTTTACTTGGATCCACAATCAATGCCTATGGAAGCAGCAGTCAAGAAATCAAAATTCACATTGCGTTGGGCAAATCTGCTGCAAAAGACCTCTTTAAAGTGTTAAAAAGCAAAGGTGTCACTTTGAGGACTAGTGCACCTGACCCAAGCCATGATGTTTTCAGTCACCTCATATGGAGGTGAAAACTGGACAATGAATAAAGAAGACTGAAGAAGAATGCCTTTGAATTATGGTGTTGTTGAAGAATATTGAATATACTATGGACTGCCAGAAGAATGAAAGAATCTGTCTTGGAAGAAGTACAGCCAGAGTGCTTCTTGGAAGCGAGGATGGTGAGACTTCATCTCACATACTTAGGATGTTATCAGGAGGGACCAGCCTCTGGAGAAGGATGACATGCTTGGTACAGTAGAGGATCAGTGAAAGAGAGGAAGACTGTTAATGAGATGGACTGACACAGTGACTGCAACAATGGGCTCAAGCATAGCAGGGATTGGGAGGATGGTGCAGGACCGAGCAGTGTTTCATTCTATTGTGCATAGGGTCGCTATGAGTCGGAACTGACTCGACAGCTCCTAATGACAACAGCAATACATGCATAAATTTTAAAATGACTTAGCACAGAACTCATTCAACTGGCAAAATAAAGCTATAATGTTATTAAGTGAAATAGTTACAAAAGTAGACCCACAGTGAGTAAGGTTGAGCCAAAGGTAGCAGGGTGAATAATGAAGGTAATTATTAATAGATAATGATTTTGGAAAAGTGAAATTATTTGTGTTTTGGGGTGATTGTGGAAATACACGTGAAGAGGAATAGATTGTCCATGAAATGACTTAGCTAATTGTGTATGTAGATTATTTTTAAGCAAATATTAAGAATTTTAAAATTAAAGAGAAAAATTAAATAAAAGGAATAAGAACTTAGGGTTTCCAATTGTACACTCATAGAGGAGGGGAAAGTAAGAGAATTCTGCTGCATCAAATATTTCAATCTAAGAAATTCAGTAGATTTGAAAATCCTGGAAAGAGTTACTTTGAGACTTGATAAATGCTAGTAGGCAGCAGTTTTGATATTACCCTGGAATGTGATATGCCATTAAAAAAGGCCGGTGGTATTTTGGGCTATATATGTCAATATTAAGAGTATAAAGGGGTCCTGGCGAAGAGTACTGAATATATCATGGACTACCAGAAGAACCAATAAACCTGCCTTGGAAGAAGTACAACCAGAATGCTCCTTAGAAGCAAGGATGGTTAGACTATGTCTCACATACTTTGGACATGTTATCAGGAGGGACCAGTTCCTGGAAGACAGTCATCATGCTTGGTAAAGTAGAGGGTCAGCGAAAAAGAGGAAAACCCTCAACGAGATGGATTGACACAGTAGCTACAACAGTGGACTCAAGCATAATAATTGTGAAGATGGCACAGGACCAGGCAGTGTTTTGGGTCATAACCAACTTGATGGCACCTAACAACAACAACAAAGGGGTTCTGAGACCATAAATTTATAACATGACGAGGATGAATTTGATATTATCAGAGTCTATGACGTATTAACCTCTGTTACACTGTAGACATTCATTAGTTGGAATTATAATAACGTAGGCAATTGAGTCCCTTGAAGTTATGCTGGATAGAGAAAATATTTTCTCACATGATACAAGTTAGCAAATCACCCAGGTGATTGTTAAATTGTGTGTCAACTTGGCTGGGCCATGATTCTCAGTGATTTGGAAGTCAGTCATATGATGTTGTGATCACTTCCATGATGAGATTTGATATAATATGATCAACTCCATGATGGGATCTCCTGTGAATAGCCAGTCAATTTGAAATGAGTTTCCTTGGGCTCTGGATCCTGCTCCTGGGTCCTGTTCGTTTGACCTCTGGTTTTTGGGCCTTGAGCTAGCAGTTTACCTTTAATCTTGCCTGTTGATCTTGGGATTTGTCAGTTTTCGCAGCCTGTGAAGAAGAGCCCTTCTCTCTGACCTGCCAATCTTGTGTTTGCCAGCCCCTGCAGCTACTTGAATCAGGACAAGCCTCTATCCTGACCCATGGGATTGGGACGTTTTGACCTCTACAACCGTGTGAGCCATTTCTTTGATATACACCTCTGTATACCTACATTTTTGACGATTTCCAATTTTCCTAGATTCATACTTCGTACGTTCCAGGTTCTGATTATTAATGGATGTTTGCAGCTATTTCTTCTCATTTTGAGTCCTGCCACATCAGCAAATGAAGGTCCCGAAAGGTTTACTCCATCCCAAATGAAGGTCCCGAAAGGTTTACTCCATCCACGTCATTAAGGTCGACTCTACTTGGAGGGGGCGGCTCTTCCCCAGTCATCTTTTGAGTGCCTTCCAACCTGGGGGGCTCATTCTCGAGCACTATATCAGACAATGTTCCGCTGCTATTCATAAGGTTTTCACTGGCTAATGCTTTTCAGAAGTAGACTTCCGAGTCCTTCTTCCTAGTCTGTCTTAGTCTGGAAGCTCAGCTGAAACCTGTCCTCCATGGGTGACCCTGCTGGTATCTGAATACCAGTGGCATAGCTTCCAACATCACAGCAACACACAAGCCCCCATACTACGACAAACTAGAACGCATAAACATCGATATCCTAGGCATTAGTGAGCTGAAATGGACTGGTATTGGCCATTTTGATTCAGACAATTGTATAGTCTACTACTGGGAATGACAACTCGAAGAGGAATGGTGTTGCATTCATCATCAAAAAGAACGTTTCAGGATCTATCCTGAAGTACAACGCTGTCAGTGATAGGATAATATCCATACACCTACAAGGAAGACCAGTTAATACAACTATTATTCAAATTTATGCACCAACCGCTAGGGCCAAAGATGAAGAAAAAGAAGATTTTTATCAGCTGCTGCAGTCTGAAATTGATCGAACATGCATCAAGATACATTGATAATTACTGACGATTGGAATGCGAAAGTTGGAATCAAAGAAGAAGGATCAGTAGTTGGAAAATATGGTCTTGGTGATAGAAACAATGCTGGAGATGGAATGATAGAATTTTGCAAGACCAGCGACTTCTTCATTGCAAATAGCTTCCTTTACCAACATAAACGGCGACTATACACATGGACCTCGCCAGATGGAACACACAGAAATCAAACTGACTACATCTGTGGAAAGAGACGATGGAAAAGCTCAGTATCATCAGTCAAAACATGGCCAGGGGCCAACTGTGGAACAGACCATCAATTGCTCATATGCAAGTTCAAGCTGAAACTGAAGAAAATCAGAGCAAGTCCACGAGAGCCTAAATATGACCTTGAGTATATCCCATCTGAATTTAGAAACCATCTCAAGAATAGATTTGATGCATCAAACATTAGTGACCAAAGACCAGACGAGTTGTGGAATGACATCAAGGAACATCATCCATGAAAGAAAGCAAGAGGTCACTGAAAAGATAGGAAAGAAAGAAAAGGCCAAGATGGATGTCAGAGGAGACTCTGAAACTTGCTCTTGAGCGTTGAGCAGCTAAAGCAAAAGAAAGAATTGATGAAGTAAAAGAACTGAACAGAAGAGTTCAAAGGGCCTCTCGAGAAGACAAAGTAAAGTATTATAATGACATGTGCAAAGAGCTGGAGATGGAAAACCAAAAGGGAAGAACATGCTCGGCATTTCTCAAGCTGAAAGAACTGAAGAAAAAATTCAAGCCTCGAGTTGCAATAGTGAAGGATTCCATGGGGAAAATATTAAATGATGCAAGAAGCATCAAAAGAAGATGGAAGGAATACACAGAGTATTACACCAAAAAGAATTAGTCGATGTTCAACCATTTCGAGAGGTGGCATATGATCAGGAACCGATGGTACTGAAGGAAGAAGTCCAAGCTGCTCCGAAGGCATTGGCGAAAAACAAGGCTCCAGGAATTGATGGAATATCAATTGAGATTTTTCAACAAACAGATGCAGCGCTGGAGGTGCTCATTCGTCTATGCCAAGAAATATGGAAGACAGCTTCCTGGCCAACTGACTGGAAGATATCCATGTTTATGCCTATTACCAAGAAAGATGATCCAACCGAATGTGGAAATTATAGAACAATATCATTAATATCACACACAAGCAAAATTTTGCTGAAGATCATTCAAAAACTGCTGCAGCAGTATATTGACAGGAAACTTCCAGAAATTCAGGCTGGTTTCAGAGGAGAGCGTGGAACCAGGGTTGTCATTGCTGATGTCAAATGGATCCTGGCTGAAAGCAGAGAATACCAAAGGATGTTTACCTTCGTTTTATTGACTATGCAAAGGCATTCGACTGTGTGGATCATAACAAATTATGGATAACATTCTGAAGAATGGGAATTCCAGAACACTTAATTGTGCTCATGAGGAAACTTTACGTAGATCAAGAGGCAGTTGTTCGGACAGAACAAGGGGATACTGATTGGTTTAAAGTTAGGAAAGGTGTGTGTCAATGTTGTATTCTTTCACCATACCTATTTAATCTGTATGCTGAACAAATAATACAAGAAGTTGGACTATATGAAGAAGAACGGGGCATGGGGATTGGAGGAAGACTCATTAACAACCTGCGTTATGCAGATGACACAACTTTGCTTGCTGAAAGTGAAGAGGACTTGAAGCACTTATTAATGAAGATCAAAGACCACAGCCTTCAGTATGGATTACACCTCAACATAAGGAAAACAAAAATCCTCACAACTGGACCGATGAGCAATATCGTGATAAACGAAGGAAAGATTGAAGTTGTCAAGGATTTCATTTTACTTGGATCCACAATCAACAGCCATGGAAGCAGCAGTCAAGAAATCAAAAGACGCATTGCATTGAGCAGATCTGCTGCCAAGGACCTCTTCAAAGTGTTGAAGAGCAAAGATGTCTCCTTGAAGATTAAGGAGCGCCTGACCCAAGCCATGGTATTTTCAATTACATCATATGCATGTGAAAGCTGGACAATGAATAAGGAAGACCTAAGAAGAGTTGACACCTTTGAATTGTGGTGTTGGTGGAGAATATTGAATATACCACGGACTGCCAAAAGAACGAACAAATCTGTCTTGGAAGAAGTGCGGTCAGAATGCTCCTTAGAGGCAAGGATGGCGAGACTGTGTCTTACATACTTTGGACATGTTGTCAGGAAGGATCAGTCTCCGGAGAAGGACATCATACTTGGCAGAGTACAGGGTCAGCGGAAAAGGGAAAGACCCTCAACGAGGTGGACTGACACAGTGGCAGCAACAGTGAGCTCAAGCATAACAACGATTGTAAGGATGGCGCAGGACCGGGCAGTGTTTCATTCTGTTGTTCATAGAGTCGCTATGAGTCGGAACGGACTCGACGGCACCTAAGAACAACAATACATATATTTACACGTTGTATTGGTTTTGCTTCTCTAGAAAACCCAGCCTAAGACAACCCACCACTATAATATGAATTATACATGTTCATTTATTTCAGTGAGTTCCAGTAAAAGTGCATACAAAATGTTGCAAAGCAAATGAGAAAACTGTAAATAATAAAAGATTCAATACTCTCATTGTTTGGACTTCCATCATCCCGCAACTGAACCAATTTGAGTTTTCTATTGGTCTGTTTCCAAACGCCCCCCGTTTAGAATCTGCCTTCCACATTGTCACTAGTAGCCTTGCTGACAAGCATGTCAAATCTCCATTGTCTAAAACCTAAAAGTGATGTCCTGGGGTAAAGCCCAATTTCTTTAAGATGGCTGGCCTCCACGAGCTGGCTAGGTTTATCTCTTATCCTGTGGCCTAGCTACCCTACCATTTGTCTTGCAGAACTAATTGCTTTTCTGAATATTCCAGGCTGCTCCTGTCTCCAGTCCTTTGCTACTACTCCCTTCTCTGCCTGAAAAACCTCTCCTTCCCCCAATATGATTAATTTCCTTTTTTTTTTTTTGCTATGGCTATGCCAGTATAGACTTCTGTCATAGTCCCAGGTACACTGTATTGTGCTTATTCCCATCTCCCGCTGCTATACTGTACCTTCTTTGCAATATGGTGCAGTCTATTGTCTCATGTGACAAGTATCATCACTACTGCCTAATTTAGTTTTGGAAATGTGTGTTTTTTTTTTAAATACTGTACTTTAAAGGATGTTTTTGAAAGTGCCATTTTTGTAAAAATATACTTAAGAAACATAAAATAATTATAGTGATTCTTTTATTTTTTTATTTGTATTCCAAAATCCTGTCATTAGGCACATATATACTATGGTTAAACAGTGATTCTGATTAAACAAGCAATCCTGAATATGTTTTTTTCCCCTTATTATTATCTTTAGCTGTTATGACTTGATTCAATATCTGAGAACTTGATTACTTCTCTTTTTATCACTGAGTCATGCTCTGGTTTTTACTTTAGTCGATTATCTAAGACTTATCAAAGTACTATCTTTGTTATAAAATTTAAAAATAGTTATTATAGGAAACAGAAAAGTATAAAAAAACACGAACCAAATCCATTGCTGTCAAGTCAATTCTGATTTATAGAAAAAAATATTCACAATACCACATTCTGCTATATTGTTTTTCCTACAAGAACAATAATAATATATTGCTTGGATCTCTGTTAGCACAGTGATTAAGAGCTTCGGCTGATGACAAAAAGCTTGGCAGTTCAAATCCACCAGGTGCTCCTTGGAAGCCCTGTGGGGCAGTTTTATTCTATCCTAAAAAAAAAAAAAAAATTTTTTTTTTTTAATAGGGTAGCTATGAATCAGAATTGACTTGATAGTAATGGTTTTTTTTTTTTTTAATATTTTCCTCTAAACCAAATTTTTATCAAGTCCAATTTATAAAATTTTTCTTTGACTGCTTGCACTTTTGTTATATTTAAAAAACCATTGTCTCATCTATAGTCATGAAGATTCACTCTTATTTTAAGGGTTTTATATAGGCATACTTTGGGGATATCGTGGGTTTGGCTCCAGACGACCGCAATAAAGTGAATATTGTAATAAAGTGAATCGTGAATTTTTTGGTTTCCCAGTGCATATAAAAGTTATGTTTATACTGTAGTTTATTAAGTGTGCAGTAGCATTATGTCTAAAAAAAAGTACATGCCTTAATTTAAAAATAACTTTATTGCTAAAAGATGCTAACCATTATCTGAGCTTTCAGCGATTCATAATCTTATTGCTGATGGTCTTGTCTTGATGTTGATGGTTGCTGACTGATCAGGTGGTGGTTGCTGAAGGTTGGGGTGGCTACGGCAATTTCTTAAAAAAAGACAACAATGAAGTTTGCTCCTGCGATTGACTCTTCCTTGCACAGAAGATTTCTCTGTAGCAGCAATGCCGTTTGATAGCATTTTATCCACAGTAGAACTTTCTTCAGAACTGGAGTCAATCCTCTGAAACCACTGCTTTATCAACTAAGTTTATGTAATACTGAAAGTCCTTTGTTGTAATTTCAGCAACATTGACAACATCTTCACTAGTAGTAGCTTCCATCTCAAGAAACCACTTCCTTTGCCCATCCGTAAGAAGCAACTCCTTCTCTGTTAAAGTTTCATCATGAGATTGTAGCAATTCAGTCACATCTTCAGGTTCTGCTTCTATTCCTCTTGCTATCTCTACCACATCTGCAGTTAACTTCCTCCACTGAAGTCTTGATCCCCTCAAAGTCATCCATGAGGGTTGGAATCGACTTCTTCCAAACTCCTGCTACGATATTTTGACCTCCTCCCATGAATCACAAATGTTCTTAATGGCATCTAGAATAATGAATCCTTTCTGGAAGGTTTTCAATTTATTTTGCCCAGATCCACCAGAGGAATCACTGTGTATGGCAGCTATCGCCTTACAAAATACATTTCTTAAATAATAAGACCTGAAAGTCGAAATTACTCCTTGATCCATTGGCTGCAGAATGGATGTTGTGGTAGCAGGCATGAAAACAACATTAAGCTCTCCATCAGAGCTCTTGGGTGACCAGGCACATTGTCAAGAGCAGTAATATTTTGAAAGGAGTCTTTTTTTGTGAGTAGTAGGTCACAATAGTGGGCTTAAAATATTCAGTAAACCACGTTATAAACAGATATGCAGTCATCCAGGCTTTGTTGTTCCATTTACAGTGCACAGGCAGAGTAGCTTTAGCTTAATTCTTAAGGGCCCTAGGATTTTCAGAGTGGTAAGTGAGCATTGGCTTCAGCTTAAAGTCACCAGCTGCATTAGCCCCTAACAAGAGAGTCAGCCTGTCCTTTGAAGCTTTAAAGCCAGAATTGACTTCTCTTCTCTTGCTATGAAAGCCTAGATGGCATATTCTTCCAATATAAGGCTGTTTCATCTACCTTGAAAATCTGTTGTTTAGTGGAGCCACCTTCATCATTTATCTTTACTAGATCTCCTGGCTTCTTTCCTTAAATCTCATGATCAGTCTCTGCTGGCTTCAAATTTTTCTTCCGAAGCTTCCTCACCTCTCTCAGCCTTCATAGAATTGGAGAGAGTTAGGACCTTCCTCTGGATTTAGGCTTTGGTTTAAGGGAATGTTGTGGCTGGTTTGATATTTGATCCAGACCACTAAAACCTTCTCCACATCAGCAATAAGCCTGTTTCACTGTCTTATCATTTGTGTGTTCACTGGATTAACACTTTTAATTTCCTTGAAGAACTTTTCCTCTGCATTCACAACTTGACTGTTTGGTAAAAGAGGCCTAGCTTTCGGCCTGTCTAGGCTTTCAACATGCCTTCCGCACTAAGCTTAATAATTTCTAGCATTTGATTTAAAGTGAGAGACATGTGACTCTTCCTTTCGCTTGAACACTCAGAGGCCATTGTAGGGTTATTAATTGGCGTAAATTCAATATTGTGTCTCAGGGAATAGGGAGGCCGAAGGAGAGGGGAATGGCCGGTCGGTGGAGCAGTCAGAACACACACATTTATTAAGTTCACTATCTTATATGGGCGCTGTTCGTGGTGCCCCAAAAGAATTACAATAATAACATCAAAGACTACTGATTACGGATCACCAAAACAGATATAATAATAACGAAAAAGTTGGAAATATTGCGAGAATTACCAAAATGTGACACATGCTGTTGTAAAAATAGTACCAGTTTTTTAGAGACTTGTTCAATACAGGGTTGCCACAAAACTAAAGTTTGTTAAAAAAAATGCAGTAAAGCGAAGTGCAATAAAACGAGGTATGCCTGTAGTTTTAACTCTTACATTTATGCCTGTGTTGCAACCATTTTGAGTTATTTTTTTTGTATGGTGTGATGTAGTGGTCCAAATTCTCCCTTTTTCATGTGAACTGCAATTTTCCCAGCACAGTTGTTGGAAAGATTATTCTTTCCCCATTGAATTATTTTGGAACCATTGTCAGAAATCAATTGACCATAATGTCCTATTAGCTTTTAAACAAAAACTGAAGAGGTCTAAATATTTGGTCACTAAAAAATTGAGACCTTCCAATAAATGATCAGTTTCACCATACTGTGCCTCTTACTGGAAAATATTCTGTGTTTTAGATTTTGATTTTTGTTAAAGCTGTTGTATCTTGAACTATTTAGCTTTGCACCTCTCACTTTTGGAAGATGGTATAGTTATCCCAATTATTTTATTAATTCAGCAATTAGTTATTGTGTAAAACACTTTGCGTGTCACAGTGAACAATGGAAAGATGGATGCTGTTCTCAAGGTGCTTACAGACTAAGACAGAAAACAAGACATATTCACCAGTAAAGGTGATCCGAGGTAGGAGTCGGTAAGCGATACAGGAGTTGCAGAAAAAACTCTTATGGGAATTTAAAGGAGGGAAAGATGACTTGCTGTTTGTTTTGAAGAAGTGGCAGTATATTAAAGAGTTAACTATGTATATGATGGCAAATTTGGCTCCGCATTAGCCTATAGAAGTAGCTAAGGGAATCAATTAAGAATAAGCAATAAGTATCTGATTGATTAATATACATGAAATATATGTAATTATTAAGCAGTAGGGCCCGTGATCAAAATAATTAGGAAGAATAATATTAACTGTACAAAACATGGCAGTCACCATTTTACTGCCTCTCAACTCCACGTTGCTTGGTACCTAGCCTGCAATGACAGATTGGGTTATTTAAACATCTCTCTTTTACAGTGAGCATGATGCTAAGCTTTGTCAGTAGAGGGCACTGGAAGGACATTGCAGGAAGAAGGAACTTCTCATCTGGCTTCAAGGATAATATTTTGATTTTTCTTGCAACTGTTGCATGGCCCATCATCGATGTGTGCATGTGTATGGTGACATTTGTTGTGTCCTTCCTCAGCCCCATACCCAGATGAAGCAGCCCCTTGGTGACGTCACAGCCCAGGCAAGGGCCCAGTGACCACCTTGCTGACACAGATGTCAAACATTCCAGGACTTGTGTCTCCAGTGGTGTCCTGCTCCTTCTGAATGCTCACCCACCAACCTTGGCTCACCTGTGCCCTAGAGTATTGTTCCTATTTGCCTGACAACTGTGGGCCAGCTCTGGGCTGACCACTCCAGTGAACTATTTTGCTGAGGTTTGATCCCCAGCAAACCCTTGGGAAGGGAAACCCTTCCATGTATGTTCATCTTTGGGTACTCTACCCTCTCAGCTGTAGGGTACCCTTTAGCCTTCTCTTACATCTCTGCTATCATAACCTAATATTCATTATATTAAACTTTTCCTCTTAAATTATTATGTGGTTTCTGTCTCCTGATTGGGCCCCAGACTGACACCTGTTTGCCAGATTTCTTTTGCCCAGTTAATGTTATTGATTTTCAAGCTCTTAAGTTTATAGGTGGTAAAGACTTAATTTCATGTTGCTACCTCTGAATACATCTGTCAGTTTGTTATACTGTAGTGGATAGTGTGTTGCTGTGATGCTGGAAGGTATGCCACTGGTATTTAGATACCCAGCAGGGTCACCCATGGGGACAGGTGTCAGTGGAGCTTTCAGACTAAGACTTGGAAGAAAGACCTGACAATTCTACTTCTGAAAATCAGCCAGTGAAAATTTTATGGATGACAGAATATTGTCCGATGTGGAAGACGGCACACGACCAGACAGTGTTTTCATTCTGTTATATGTAAGGTCGCCGTGAGTTGGAGCTAACTATCAACTGTCAGTGGCAACTATCAACAACAACATCTCCGAAAAAGAGTCAGACAGGAATGACTTATATCATGTCACTTAGGTTCATGAAAGATGAATTTTCTAACAAATATTGCATATAGTCTAGCATTCCCATTCAGACATCCATCAACCAAATGAAGTGGGGTTGATCCCATTGCCAGTTCAAACAGTTGTTTAATGTTGAGTTATCCATATGATAGATTTTCCAGAATTGCTTGTTTTAGGCCCAGAGTGCTAAGAACACTAAAAATATTACCTTAAAACCAAATGAGGTAAATTAAAAATTTTTTTTCATAGGTCATATGTATGATGATTATTTTCATATGAGTTTCAATAAAGCGTAAGAGGATATGCAGAAGTTTTAAGATAGTTATATGAAGGCTGTAGTTCACAAAATTATTGCTTAATTCTGACTTTGTTTTTATATCTATTGCCAGGGCTAAACAGATTTGATTTACATTCTGGCTTGGTAGTAGAGATGTTAAAAACTAAATTCAGTCCTCTCTTTTTAATCTTATGAGCCTGTAACAAAAAAATTCTGGATCAAATAGTTTTTGAAATTTTATACTTAATGGTTTTAACCCATAAATGGCAATTTTACCTCAAAGATTAAAGAAGAAACAACTGACAATAACAGCAAGGCTATGAGTTTTTAACTCTGGGACCTTTAAAAAGTGAAAATATTTACCATTTTCTAGAGAATGGACATTGAGTGGGCACCAGATACGCAGAAGGACTACATTAAGAACATTTCACGTTCTTTCTCCTATAGCAAAAATTCTAAAAAGTCGAATACAAGCTATTACCCTTAGAACTTAACTGAGGTTATTTGAAACATATCAGAAATAAACTGAGGAATTACTCATTTCTTTCTAGAAGTGCTCAGCCTTAAAGTGTTTTCTGTTATTTTTACTCCCTGAGGAAATTCTCTTAGGACCATGATGTTAATTGTTTCCTTTCTTACAAACAGCTCTGTGCTTTCTTACAAACAATACCCTGGCAAGACAAAGAGGCCACTTCGAAGATAAGGAAACTTTTCTGTTAAGAGCTGTTGGCCACGGAATGAATGTACTTTGAAGATTGCAAACATAAAATACAACTTAGTTTACATTTTTTTGTGTGCCATCTCTACAATGTCTACATGTACAATTCAGTGGCATTGATTACATTCTTCAAGTTGTACAGCGGTTGTTTTTTTTAATTGTGCTCTAAGTGAAAGTTTACAAATCAAGTCAGACTTTTATACAAAAATTTATATATACCTTGCTATGTACTCATAGTTGCTCTCCCGCTAATGAAACAGCACACTCCTTTCTACCCTGTATTCCCTGTGTCCATTCAGCCAGCTTCTGTCCCCCTCTGCCTTCTCATCTCCCCTCCAGATGGGAGCTGTCCACACACTCTCATGTGTCTACTTGAGCCGAGAAGGTTACTCCTCACCAGTATCATTTTTTATCTTATAGTCCAGTCCAATCCCTATCTGAAGATTTGGCTTTGGGAATGGTTCCTGTCTTGGGGTAACAGAAGGTCTGAGGACCATGACCTCAGGGGTCCTTCTGTTCTCTGTCAGACCATTAAGTCTGGTCTTTTTATGAGAATTTGAGGTCTGCATCCCACTACTCTCCTCCATCAGGGATTCTCTGTCGTGTTCCCTGTCAGGACAGTCATCAGTTGTAGCTGGGCACCATCTAGTCTTCTGGTCTCAGGCTGATGTAGTCTCTGATTTATGTGGCCCTTTCTCTCTCGGGCTCATAATTACCTTTTGTCTTTGGTGTTCTTCATTCTCCTTTGCTCCGGGGGGGTTGAGACCAATTGATGCATCTTAGATGGCCGCTTGCTAGCATTTAAGACCCCAGATGCCACTCTCCAAAGTGGGATGCAGAATGTTTTCTTAATAGGTTTTATTATGCCAATTTACCTAAATGTACCCTGAAACCATGGTCCCCAGACCCCCACCCCTGCTACTCTGGCCTTTAGCGTTTAGTTTATTCAGGAAACTTCTTTGCTTTTGGTTTAGTCTAGTTGTGATGACATTTCCTGTGTTGTGTGTTGTCTTTTCCTTCACCTAAAATAGTTGTCTACTATCTAATTAATGAGTGCCCCTCCCTCCCTCCCTCCCTCCCCGCCTCGTAACCATCAAAGAATATTTTCTTCTCTGTTTAAACTATTTTTCGAGTTCTTATAATAGTGGTCTCGTACAGTATTTGTCCTTCTGCAACTGACTAATTTCACTCAGCATAATGCCTTCCAGATTCCTCCATATTATGAAATGTTTCATGGATTCACCATTATTCTTTATTGGTATGTATTCCATTGTGTGAATATACCATAATTTATCCATTCATCGGTTGATGGGCACCTTGGTTGCTTCCATCGTTTTGCTATTGTGAACAGTGCTGCAGTGAACATTGGTTTGCATATATCTGTTCACGTAAAGGCTCTTATTTCTCTAGGATATATTCCAAGGGGCAGGATTGCTGGATCGTATGCTAGTTCTATTTGTAGCTTCTGAAGGAAGCACCAAATTGATTTCCAAAGTGGTTGTACCATTTTACATTCCCACCGGCAGTGTATAAGTGTTCCAGCCTTTCCACACCCTCTCCAACATTTATTATTTTGTGTTTTTTGCATTAATGCCAGCCTTGTTGGAGTGAGATAGTATCTCATTGTAGTTTTAATTTTCATTTCTCTAATGGCTAATGATTGTGAGCATTTCCTCATGTATCTCTTAGCTGCCTGAATGTCTTCTTTGGTGAAGTGCCTATTCATATCCTTTGCCCATTTTTTAGTTAGGTTATTTGTCTTTTGTACAATCATTCTTGCTATCCTTTTCCAAATCATTCCACCACCATTAATGCAAACTTAAGTCCCTCAAAGCAAAAATTCCCCCTTTCCTGCTCCTCCCACCCCTGGTGACCACCAATAATCTTTGGTTTCTATATATTTGCTTATTTCATGTCAGTGAGATCATGCAATGTTTGCTGTTTTGAAACTGACTTATTTCACTCAGCATGATGTTTTCAAGGTTCATCCATGTAGTGGTTACCCATTTAGCTGTTCTTGGACATTTCGGTTGTTTCCACCTTTTGGGTATTGTGAAAAGTGCTGCAGTAAACATTGGTGTATAATTTACTCTTAAGAGGCATTATTCTGAGGGGAAGAAATATAAAATGTTAAGGGGATATAGGTGCTATAGGTGCTAAATGTCCTCTGTAGCTCACTACACATTTCATAGATGAAGAAACAGTTCACCATTTTTTCTCCTTTTTACATAAACCTCCCAGTTTCTCCCCAATTCCATACCCACCTTCTTCTCAGGAACCTTGTTCCTCTACTTAGCTTTTTTTCCCCAGCATATAATAAGATGTCTTTCCCTTCTAAGTAAAACCTCCCTCTCCCTGTTGCTACAATGATACCTCTTTGTTCTATTCACAGTCAACCTTCTTCTTTTTCTTTGAATGTTTTATTGTGCTTTAGGTGACTTTTACACAGCAAATTGGTTCCCATTTAACAATTTTTGTACAAATTGTTCCATGACATTGGTTACAATTTTTGCAATGTATCAGCATTCTTTTTTTTTTTTTTTTTATCAGCATTCTTACTATTTCCATTCTGTTTGCTCTGTTCCCATTTATCCAGCTTTTCTGCCTCACCTTGCTTTCTGATGTTTGGTTTTAGGTACATGTTGACCATTTGGTCTCATACAGTTGATTGTTTAAGGGAGCATATTCCTCAAGGGCGTTGTAATGGATTGAATTATGTTTCCCCCAGAAATGTGTATATCAACTTGGTTAGGCCATGATTCCCAGTATTGTGTGGTTGTCCTCCATTTTGTGATTGTAATTTTATATTAAGAGGATTAGGGTGGGATTGTAACACCACCCTTACTCAGGTCACCTCCCTGATCCAAGGTAAAGAGAGTTTCCCTGGAGAGTGGCCTGTACCACCTTTTATCTCTCAAGAGATGAAAGGAAAGGGAAGCAAGCAGAGAGTTGGGGACCTCATACCACCAAGACAGCAGCACCAGGAGCAGAGTATGGGGTCCCTGCGCCTGAGAAGCTCCTCGACCAGGGGAAGATTGAGGACAAGGACCTTCCTCCAGAGACGACAGAGAGAGAAAGCCTTCCCCTGGAGCCAACGCCATGAATTTGGACTTGTAACTTACTAGACTGTGAGAAAATAAATTTCACTTTGTTAATGCCATCCACTTGTGGTATTTCTGCTATGGCAGCACTAGATAACTAAAACAGATGTATTGGTTATTTCATAAGCCAATCTATTATTTGGCTGAAAAGAGACCCCCCCCCCCCGCCCCTGCAGGAGTGGCTTCAGCTCCAAATTAAAAGGGTGTCTTAGAGTGGTAGTCTCAGGGGTTCCACTAATCTCTGTCAGTGCACTATGGCTGGACTTTTTGAGGAATCCGAGTTTTGTTCTACATTTTTTTCTCCCAAAACAGTCAGCCTTCTTGAACAGTCTCACTCAGTGTCTCTATTGGATTGCCCATCTATTTTTTAAACCGTAGCAATCATTTTTACATTTCTGGCACTCTATATTCACTAAGGTGACTAAGGACCAACATGTTGATAATTCAGTGGATTCTTTTCTGTTCTTATTTTACTAGATTACTGTAATATCAGACGATATTGATCATTATCTCTTTCTTACTGTCTTACCCAGTTGCCTCATCTAGAAAATAGAGGTTACTTTTATTTTCTACAGTGATTTTCAGTTGAGTTTTAAGAATGAAAACTTTCTCATTTGACTGTTCAGTTTTTTCATTTTCCTTAGGAAGTTAGAGCAAATCTGTTCATCTCTCTCCTCTTTCTTCTTTTCTCTATTATCTGTAAATACCACCAATAAAATTAAAGCTAACTAAATTGAGTTTTATTTCAAATCATTCATTCATTCCTTCATTTAGCAGATATTTATAGGGCGTCAGGCACTGTGCCACAATCAGAGGTACATATCCACTAAACATGATATGGTCTGTACTAGTTTTCTAGGATTGCTGTAACAAGTTGCCACAAACTGAGTAGCTTAAAACAACAGAAATTTATAGTGTCACAGTTCAGCAGGCCAGAACTCTGAAATCAAGTTGTCAGCAGAGTTGATTCCTCCTGGAGATTCTGAGGGAGAAACCCTTCCACTACTCTCTCCTAGCTTCTGGTAGTAACCAGCAACCCTTGGTGTCCCTTGGTTTGTCGCTGCATCACTCCAATCTCTGCCTCTGTCTTCACATGGTCTTCTTTCCTATGTGTGTCTTTACACGGCCTTCTTATGGGAACACCAGTCATTCTACTTAGGATCCAGCCCAATCCAATATGGCCTCATCTTAATGTAACTAATCACATCTGCAAAGACCCTAATTCCAAATGAAGTCACATTCTGAAGTTCCAGTGGACATGAATATTGGGGGAACACTATTCAAACCAGTACATAGTAGAAGGAATCTATGACTGGAGTCAATCAAATCAACGTTCGTATCCCAGCTGTAGCCCTTTGCATGCTGTATCCCTTTGATTAAGGTATTTTTTTTCCCTCAGCTATTGTTTTCGCATCTGTAAATTAGTGATAAACTCATAAACCCGTTGCTGTCGAGTCAATTCCAACTCATAGCCACCCTCTAGGACAAAGCAGAACTGCCCCATAGAGTCTCCAAGGAGTGGCTGGTGGATTCAGACTGCTGACCTTTTGGTTAGTAGCAGAGCTCTTAACCACAGCGTCGGCCACAAATTAATGATAATAATGTATATTTGCAGCTTTTATGGTAAAGTCTATAAAATTAATATTTGTCAAGTATGTAACGCAGTGTTTGGCACCGAGTAGATGCCTTTAAACACTATTTACATTGTGTTTTGATATTATTTCTAAGTGACCCAAAAATCATATTAATTTTTCATGCCTTATATGTCCTCGCCCTTTCCTTTGTCTTCCTGGCAAATTTCCTTTCATTTTATAAAACCCATTTCAGCTCTCGCCTACTTGGGAAGCTTCTCTTAGCAACATTTCTACCCCTCCCCCATCCTGAGAGAATTGATCTTATCCTCTTCTGGCCTCCTCTGTGTCTCACAGATAACTTACTCTTATATTCCCACAACATTATAATCTATTGATATTCAAATATGTCTCTCTTAATAGACTATCAGAACAGAACAGAAGCCTTGTCTTCACTTGGTTTGCAGGTCAATAATTATTATTTCTTAAACAGAATTGAACTACACCTTAAGGTACAAAAGGCTTGCATTATACACAAAATAGACAGCATCGGAAATTACTAAAAACTGTATTTGTGGAATGACATTTTCTCATTAGCTACATTATTTCTAAATAACAATGAGATTTATTTCTAGAGAATTTCTACATTATCTAATAATTCTGCATGTACTCAGAGAACAAAATCTGTTTCTTTAGTTCAGTAGCTTTGAATGCTAACATACGCGTCTTTCATTATGAGTGATAAATGTTTTACATACTTTTCCTAGAGATATCTAATTAAAATGTTCAAACTTCATCTTTAAATTACTAAAGATATACCCAGGTATAACATAGCTCTTCAGTCTTAAAGTGAGGTTTTGTTTTTTTTTTTTATATGCATTGATTGAGGTAAACACAATGAGATTATTTTATCATTTTTTATCCTTTTAAAAACTCAGATTTTTTAAATTTATGTCATTGTTTTAATTCTCATGCAATACTTTGTTAGCTTTGTATTGTTAGCTTTGAATAAGGTGAGGCAGATTAAGAATTGGTCAGCTAGATGGCTGTTTAGACAGGTAGTCATTCTCATTTTGGACATTAGCATAATTTTTTTTGTTATTTTGTTATTATTTCATGGAATATGCCAATATATAACTTTTGAAGCACCAAGAACCTAAAATATGGAGATGAAAAAGATGTTTGTTGGAAAATTGTTTTAATATTCAAATATACAAGTTTACTTATTGGCTCTTGTAACTGTAAGTGAAAACATAAAATAAGATTTATCTTTCATATAATGTTAATGAATAAAGACCTTAGAAATCCCACATTCATACTTCTAACTCAAAGGATATAATTCTCTAATATTAACCTCAGCACATACACACACATGTGTGTGTATACACACTGTTGTTGTTTTGTTAGTTGCCCTAAAGTCGAAAAGTTGGCTCTAGCTCATGGAGAATTTATGCACAACAGAAGGAATCATTGCCCAGTCCTATGCCATTGTCATGATCATTGGTATGTTTGACTCCATTGCTGTGGCTAATTTTGTCAATCCATGTATTTGAGGGATTCCTCATTTTTGCTGACCCTCTACTTTATCAAACATGATTCCTTTTCTGGTGAATGGTCTTACTTGATGATGTGTAAGTAAGTAATTATAATTACAAAGTAATTGAGCCAAAGTCTCACCATCTTCCCTTTTAAGGAGCTTCCTGGTTGTATTTCTTTTAAGACTGATTTGTTCATTTTTTTGGTAGTCCACAGTATATTCAGTATTTTTTGCTAACATCACAGTTGGAATGCATCAATTTTTTTCTGTCTTTTTCACTATCAGAGTTTCACATGCATATGAGGCTACTGAAAAACCATGGCTTGGGTTAGGTGCACCTTAGTCATGAAAGTGATATTTTGCTTCTTAAAACCTTAAAGAGGTCTTTTGAAGATTTGCCCAATGCAATATGTCCTTTGATTTCTTGACTGCTGCTTCCATGGACATTGATTGTTGATCTAAATAGAATGAACTCATTGGCAACTTCAATTTCTTCACCATTTATTATGATGTTGTTTATCAGTCAAATATATATATTTAAGTTGAATTTGTAGCTAAGTTGGAACAGGTACATAGGGTTTTTAGTTTGTCCATAGTATATATTTTACCTTTCTGTTCATATATATAAAGCACATAAAAACACTGCATAAACATTACAAAGTAGCACAGTGCTTTTGTTATTACAAACCATTGTATTTAACTCAAATTTTTAATACATTAGGATTTATGGCAGTCTATTTTTAAGTATGAGTTGTCCATAAGTCACCTGTTCTTAACCCAGGGATTTACACACACATACTTGGTTGCAAATTGTTGTAATTAAGCAGGAAAAAAATAACAATCCAGATAATGCAGATCACATACAAAAATTCAATACAATGAATCCCATTTATCAGGATATAAGTTTTCTAATACTCCAAGCCTCTAAACACAACCCCAAATCAAAAATTGAATATAAAGACTTTCGAGCATCCCAAATAGCTTTTCATATGCCTTGCTGTATATTGAAGTCTAGGTGATCTCACACATAGATTTTTTAATAGACTCCTTTTTAAAACAGTTCTCCACAGATGCCATTTATCTGATTTTTCAAACCATGGCAAATTAGGAAGAACAAATTAATACGGATTAGCAGATGAGGTGGAGATGGAGATTTCTAGAAGTAAGCATCCCTTCTAGGAAGAATAAAAGAATTTAAAAGTAGAAAAAAGTACACACAAAGTATAATTGCAGCATGTTTGTTAACTATTATATAAGAAGACAGAAAAAGTATTAAATATTTTTTAGAGATTTCTGTAATTAATGGTGAATACATAGAATAATTTAGTGTTAGTGGTAAACGGCATGAAGGTTTGGATTTGAGGGAACCTTGTCTTTGAGAAACGTATTAATGAAAGTAAGGCCCTTCATCTGATCTCAAAATCATGAAATATCTAAAAATTGAAAAAAGAAAATTAAACAACAAAAATCATACAGAAAAACCGGAATTGATAATCACCTAGGAGAGCACAGAATAAAAACTACTATGTCCTTATAAATAGAAGTTGCATCAGACCAATTTTGTGTGTGTGTCTGTGTGTGTGTGTGTGAGACAAAGTAAAAAGTCATGTTTATCAAGACAAAAAATGATAGATGTCACTTGCCTGTGCCTCAGTGAGGGTTTTGCATATCTATACAGATATGTTGTTAGTTACCGTGGAGTTGATTCCAACTCATGAGAACACCACTGTATGCAGAGGACAGGATTTTTTTTTTTTTTAATAATTTTTATTGTGCTTTAAGTGAAAGTTTAGAAATGAAGTCAGTCTCTCACACAAAAACCCATATACACCTTGCTACACCCTCCCAATTACTTTCTCCCTAATGAGACAGCCTGCTCTCTCCCTCCACTCTCTCTTTTCGTGTCCTTTTCACCAGCTTCTAGCCCCCTGCAACCTCTCATCTCCCCTCCAAGCAGGAGATGTCAACATAGTCTCAAGTGTCCACCTGATCCAAGAAGCTCACTCCTCACCAGCATCCCTCTCCAACCCATTGTCCAGTCCAATCCATGTCTGAAGAGTTGGCTTCGGGAATAGTTCCTGTCCTGGGCCAACAGAAGGTCTGGGGACCATGACCATTGGGGTCCTTCCAGTCTCAGACCATTAAGTCTGGTCTTATGAGAATTTGGAGTCTGCATCCCACTGCTCTCCTGCTCCCTCAGGGGTTCTCTGTTGTGTTCCCTGTAAGGGAGGTCATTGGTTGTAGCCGGGCACCATCTAGTTCTTCTGGTCTCAGGATGATGTAGTCACCGGTTCATGTGGCCCTTTCTGTCTCTTGGGCTAGTAATCACCTTGTGTCCTTGGCATTCTTCATTCTCCTTTGATCCAAGTGGGTTGAGACCAATTGATGCATCTTAGATGGCTGCTTGCTAGCGTTTAAGACCCCAGACACCACTCTTCAAAGTGGGATGCAGAATGTTTTGTTACTAGATTTTATTATGCCAGTTGACTTAGATGTCCCCTGAAACCATGGTCCCCAGACCCCTGCCTTCGAAACATTCAGTTTGTTTTGGAAACTGCTTTTGGTTTAGTCCAATTGTGCTGACCTCCCCTGTATTGTGTGCTGTCTTTCCCTTCACCTAAAGTAGTTCTTATCTACTATCTAATTAGTAAATACCCCTCTCCCACCCTCCCTCCCTCCCCTCTCTCGTAACCACAAAAGAATGTTTCCTTCTCAGTTTAGACTATTTCTCAAGTTCTTATAATAGTGGTCTGATACAATATTTAGAGGACAGGTTTTTAAGGCTGTAACCTTTCAGAAGCAGATTGCCAGACCTATCTTCCAGGGTGGCTCTGGGTGGGTTCAAACCACCAACCTTTTGGCTTAACTGTTTATGCCACCCTGACTCCTGTACGTGTGTGTGTGTATTCTTATAAAAAGATATGATCTTTTATCATTGATTCTCAACTCAGTGTCAAAAACATGAAGGACTGCTACATGAAAGAAGTTGAACTTTCAGTGTCTGTCATTGATGGTAAAAATACATACTGTCAGAAAAGCTTCTATGATGTCAGTGATTCTTTTAAAGTACTTTTATTTATTAATTTTTTAAATTCACTACTGTATCTCTGGAAACCCTGGTGGAGTAGTGGGTAAGAGCTATAGCTGCTAACCAAAAGTCAGCAGTTTGAATTCTCCAGGTGCTCCTTGGAAACCCTATGGGACAGTTCTACTCTGTCCTACAGGGTCACTATGAGTCGGCATCAACCTGATGGCAGCTAACAGCCACCGCAGAGTGACTAAGCAGATCCACAAAGACCCTTGCAAATCATCATCTAGTGTCTAAGTTATGGGGTTAAGAGATTGAAAATATTTCAGCTTGGAAAAGAGAAAGCTGAAAGAAGACTTAATAACTGCCTTTGAGTATTTGTCACCAAGAAGGTGTAAGATTGGATTTTTCATCTCTATGGAGACATAAAACAGTAGGGAAGGTCATAAACTGTAACGAGGGAGAACTTATTTATTTCATATCCTCTTCTGTGCCTCCTGTGTCTTATAGATAGCTTAGTCTTATGCTTCCGCAACATTATAATCTTTGAAATGAGCAATTCAGACCCTGGAGAACATCTGCCAGATAGAAGTTTTTGTGTAGCTGACACTAAGCTGTGCCAGAATATTAAATTGAGCCAAATTTACTTTCTACATAAAGTCACAGTTTCATACTTTATATCTTTTGGCAGATACAACGAATAACATTCAGAATGTTGCACTTCAAAATTCAAACAATCTTAGTATAAACAAGTAAGTGTAAAAATACTGCTTTAAATGTTTACAGGTAGATCTAAAGGCAGAATATAAATTGAATATAATAAAAAATGGCAGAAATTTCTATTCAATTGGCATATTGCTAGCGATTTCAGTCTCTAATAATTTAGTTGCTCGGTATATGGAATTCACAGAAATGATCATGAAATATCAATCAGTCACCAAAGAAACCATTAAGCCACAACAATACTCAATTACATGCTAGGAGATTGGGGTAGGACACTTTCAACCACTCAGCTCATTAAGGGACTCAGGGATTTAGTTTGCAGGTTTTTTTTTTTTTTTAAATGATCAAGGTATAGTAATAATGGTTGCCTTTTGTTTTTGTTTTTCCTGGCCAGACTCTTTAGCCATCCTTTATAATACAGAGCTCTGACATCCCAACTATGTACTGGTACAAGTGCTTAAAATTGTTTAAAGGTCTTTCTGGAGAATAATTTTGGCCTGTGTCATGGATTGAATTGTGTCCACAAAAGATATATGCATCAATTTGGCTACGCCATGGTTCTCAGTATCCTGTGATTGTCCACCATTTTGTCATCTGATGTGGTTTTCCTATATGTTGTAAGTCTTTTATCTCTATGATGTTAATGAGATGGGATTAGTGGCAGTTGTGTTAATGAGGCAGGACTCAATCTACAAGATTAGATTGTGTTTTAAGCCAATCTGTTTTTGAGATATAAAAGAGAGAAGCCAGCAGAGAGACATGGGGACCTCATACCACCAAGAAAGAAGCACTGGGAGCAGAGCGTGTTCTTTGGACCTGGCGTCCCCGCACAGAGAAGCTCCTAGTCCAGGGGAAGAGTGATGACAAGGATTTTCCTTCAGAGCCGACAGAGAGAGAAAGCCTTTTCCTGGAGCTAATGCTCTGAATTTGGACTTCTAGCCTACCAGACTGTGAGAGAATAAATTTCTGTTTGTTGAAGCCCTCCACTTGTGGTATTTTTGTTATAGCAGCACTAGATCACCAGGACAGCTTGTAAAGATTCTTTTAGTCCTCTTCTCTGAAGAAGTCAGATGGCTCAATTTCTCAGTGAAAAAACATGCCAGGATCATAAATGTTTCTAAGAAAATAACAGTCCTGCAGCCTGCGTTTCTAGTTTTAAAATAAGAGCTTTGAACTATAGAGCATTAGGCCCAGATTAACATTTCAAACTTCCTACAAACTATCTGACCAGGGTTAATAATTCCATCCTATGTGATATTAAACTTTGTTGAACTT
Source organism: Elephas maximus indicus (assembly GCF_024166365.1). Lineage (NCBI taxonomy): Eukaryota > Metazoa > Chordata > Mammalia > Proboscidea > Elephantidae > Elephas > Elephas maximus. Next base: position 64,168,771 of record NC_064824.1, on the reverse strand, counting down.
CAGTTTTCTCCTCTATCAGTTACCAAAACCTTGTTGCCATCAAATAGATTCAGACCCATAGCGACCCTATCAATTAGGCAGTTAAAATTTTACACACCTGTTAAGTGCAAAGTGTTTTTATATTGTGTTCTTGTCAGGGAACAGTTGTTTTCGAGGAATAAAAACACATTCAAGCTGGTATATATGAAACAGGTTATTTATTGCAAGAGTACACTTACGTGGAAATCCCATAAGCCAGAACACAAAACCAAAAAACCCTTTGCTGTCAAGTCAGTTCTGACTCAGTGACTTTATAGGACAGAGTAGAACTGCCCCCATAAGGTTTCCAAGGAGGTGGATTTGAACTGCCAACCTTTAGGTTAGCAGCCATAGTTCTTAACCACTATACCACCAGGGAAAACATGGCTAAACTGTAAAGAGACTAGAACTGGAATTGAGAAATTAGAGACGAAATCAAAATAGATCACCCTCTTTTTCAGTTATGGTTATAAAACCCAAAAAAATGGGTACTCTTATTTCTGCTGTTTTGTTGTTTTAGCTGGCGCCTTCTCCTTGCTCATAGCTAGGCAGAGGTACCCCAACCTCAAATCTAGATCACTCAGTTTATTTTCCTACAACACTCTGACTCACTCAGTCTCACCCCAATTCACATGTTCCCAAAACGAGAACCCTTTTTTCTCAGCTAAGCTGATAGACTGGCTATGGCCATAGGAAAGGGGTGGGAGAGTCAAGTGGTACAAACGTAGTTGTCAAGGTTCATTTTTCAGCATGGGGGGATAATTTCAAAAGAGTAGTGAGGGCTAGGTAGGCACATAAAGTGTTTCTAAACATTTAGTTACCTTTTTTAGATGATGGAATTGAAGCTGAGGGAGGTCAAGAAACTCTTCTATTGTCATGATTTTATTAATGAACGGAACTGAATTTTGAACCCAGATATTCTCATGCTGTGTCCAGTGAATGATCTCACCATGAAGCTTCCATGGTTGACAAAGTAAATCACCAAATCAAAACTCATCCCTTTGAATGTTTAAATTAATCGGATCATGGATTCATCTGTAACTAACAAACCAATTCCTGAATGAATTGACTCAGTCCCTTTAAGCACCAAAAGCTTATTTTTGATATTTGTTAAGGACACTTTACCTAGTCCATTCCTCTGTATCAGTGTTTCTCAAAACTTGACCAGTTGTTCACAGACAAGCCCTACATCTTTCATCACCTGGACAGGTGGTTAAAATACAGATTCTGGGCCCAATCTCTGCTCTCTGAAACTCAATCTCTGGATGGAACCTTGGACTTTGTGTTCTCAAAAAGCTCCCCGGAGGATTCTTACGAATGTAAGCGTTTATATCCTCAAAGTTCAGTCTCTATTAGCTACAAAAAAAGCAATACGGTGCATTATTTTAGCTCTCAACAAAAATGCCTTCACTTAATTAAAATTTAATGTTACATTCTTGGCTTTCATAGAAGGGTACAATTGCTATCTGAATGAAGTCCTGAAAATTTTTATTATGGCCGTGTGTTCGAGTTGCCTTAGTTTGGTGGTAACATGGATGTGAGAATGAGATGGAGGAGAAGGACAGTGGCCTTGTCCTTCTTATGACCTGTGCCCAAACAGATGACTTAGGGTAAGTCAGTCATTATGAATTCATTCATTTATTCATTCTTTCCAAAAACATTTCCTGAGTACAGTTTGACACACATTTTTGATTCTTTAATATGTCAGATAGAGTGATAATGCTTATGTTTCTAGGAGAGTCAGGGAGGGGAGCGGAACAAAGGGATTTAGTTATTGTTGGATATTTGCCCTATTTGCCTTTTTCTCCAATGCTGAAGTTGTCTTTTCTGCCTTCCTCCTTGTGGAAAGGAAGAAAAAAAAAAAAAAATACCCACAAACAATTGAGCAGCAGCAAAAGAGGTCATGTTTTGCCTATGTAACCAGCAAGATTTATGAGTTTATGAAAATGTCCAGAGTGCTGAGTAATGCCTGCAAATGTAACAAGGCGGTCAGCCCCTTTTCTGCAGCTCGATTAATGCCTTCTACCAGTGTTATTTTATCCCTGATGCTTTTATAACCTTGTTTCTAAGCTCAAAAGGAACCTCAAGCTAAATAAAGCATGCAGTAAATTCACCAGTGTTTTCTTTATTCACATCAGTAGCCTCTAATTCTCTCTTGTAAGAACGCTCTGCCTTGGCGATTAGGTAGGGAAAAATATTTGAAGTGGTTCAACCTTTAGTTCCTGAAAATTGTTAAACAATTTCCTGAAGTAAATCCCTTTCTTGTGTCCATTGCTCAAAGGTTTTGAAGTTAGATTAGTTTTGTGAGTTTCCTACAGGAACCAGAAAAAAAAAAAAAAGGAAACCTCTTTTTGGTCTCAGCTGAGAGCAAGCAGTGTGGCTCTGGGAAGAGGTGGTTTTCTTTCCAGGCTCCCTACAGCACCCTCATACCGCAATAGTACATTGCTGCAAAGCGGACTGTTGTGTAACTTTCTCCATCCGTCAGTCAGCTGTTCGGCTCTCTTCCCTGTAAAAAATTACTTTTAGTGAGGAAGCAAAAACAAAACAAAAAAATAATGAAGGTTACTTCATGCTCTCCTCACATTTGTTTCACGCTGATTGTGGTGCTATAAAATGCTAGTGATTGAAATAGAATGTAATTGTGATTAGAATTAATTTCGGTAAATTGTGTTATTTTAAGAAATTAATCTTAGGAAAATCAAATTTAAAAGTGAGTTATTTGGTTAGGATTAGTAAATCACAATATTAGATATTGGAATTTAGAGTGTATAAGAGGATTTGGCTTTTAAATTCGAGCTTTTCAGCACTGTGCCACCAGGGCTCCAATATGAGTCTTAATTAACAATTATTTAACTAAACAAAAATTCTTGAGGACCTAATAAGTACATATCACTTTGCTGGGTGTTATGCAAGGTAGCTAAGATAACTAAGGTAAATGTATAATAGTTACATTTTATGATAAAATATCTGTCTCCGGCTCAATGAATGTTAAAGACAGTATAGGCTGTGGACTGTGGTGACTAGGGAAGACTCGGACTCTGTTTAAGAAGAGCTAAATGATGTCAAATTCCCATTCATCCTTTCACTTCTACTAGGAAGACATTGCATCACCTCTAGGATTGAAGGGAAAATATTATTGGTTTATCTTTCAAAAGTGTGTAGTTCTGTGACTCACACAAATGTTTAAGAGCACTTTTCCTCTGTCGTTATGGCTATTCAGTTGTAGCAGTTCCATCCTTAGCAGTCTGAATCACCTTAGCTTTCTTCTTCGTCGAGTTTGCATGTTTAGGGCCTGCTGTGTCAAGAGTGAAGTGGTAAAATCAATAAAGGAGGAAAGTTATTAGTGTGGAAAGATGCAGTCCCCAAAACGTCCAGGATTCTCTCACACAGACACTCTTATCAATGATCAAGTCAAGGAGAAATGATTATAGCATGTGAGGAAAACAAATATTTTCCATTCCAAGAGCTGTAGTTTTGGAACCTTCTATTTGAGATTTCTGTTAAAAATAGAAGTCAGTGTTATTAAAAATAGCATTGTTAACTAATAATGACATTGTGTGTTGTTATTTGCTGTCGAGTCGATTCAATTCATGGCAACCTGTTAGCAGCTCTGGGTGGGTTGGAACTTCTAACCTTTTGGCTCTTTGTTGAGCACTTAATCATTTGTGCCACCCAGGACTCCATAATGAAATTGGCTAACTTGATTTGTCCTATAATTTTATTTTTTGAAATTTTGTCGGGTGGAAACCCCAGGATGGCGCAACTCATTACAGCCAATAAACAAGAGGCCAGGGTAGGAGAGTAGAAAAGCGCCTTTATTTCGGGTAGGAGAGTAGAAAAGCGCCTTTATTTTGTCGCACGAAGAAAAACGCAGCAGTCGGGCTGCTGCCTCCAAGACTGCTTGCGAGCAACTTGAGGAGGTAGGCTTTTATAGAGCGCAGACAAAGAAATACAAATTCATCATGAATATTCAGGATTGACCTTCACACAGGTGCCCAGAAATTGGGGATGACTATGCATTCCCCTTCCCTTTCCTCCCCCTCATGGAGGAAAAGGTTGATTTTCCTTCATTAGCATGCTAAGTCTCCACCCAGAGGCAAAGTATTTACATGTATTTTGTTCTTAATGAGTTAAGAGGTCACTTAAAGTGTTAAGATGGCATAGAAAACCTGCTAAAACTGGTTGAGGCCAGCTGTGGGTCCCCTGTGGTCGTCTTGCCAAGGAATGTTTCTGGCCCCATTCTGTGATTAACTTGTCAAGGACAATTTCAGAAGAACGTGCAGCCTATTCTTCTTGGAGTAGGAGGATAAGCTGGAGCATATGTCTCCTAGAAGGACTGAGCTCTGAGGATGCCTGTCTTACTTCTTTCCACATATACCATTAACAGTTGCTTTAGTGATTTTTGGAGCCCTGGTGGCACAGAGGTTAAGAGCTTGGCTGCTAACCAAAAGGTCAGCAGTTCAAATCCACCAGCTGTTCTTTGGAAACCCAATGAGGCAGTTCTTCTGTCCTGTAGAGTTGCTGAGTTGGAATCGACTTGATGGCAAAGAGTTTGGTTTTTTACATAGTATTGTAACTAATCATTTAGTAGATTCAGATTCAGCAAGTTAAACATATATCCTAAGTAGCTTTGTCCGTCCATCCATCTGTCCATCTTTTCAACTAACATTTATTGTTTCTGTTGGGCCAGGAACTGTGCTGAGTGTTTTGACATAGAACTAGGAAATCATAGCTGTTTACTTGACTGCAGCAGTGGGCTTACTGCATTTTAAGAGGTTTATTGTATCTTCTAGGAAGCAGAAAGGCAGAGTTTTAAATGCTAAAAGAACTTCCAAATTTTGTCTGAGAATAACTGCTTCAGTTATACATTGAAGCTCATCAAAAATAATATTATCAGCAAGTTGTTGTAACAATAAGTAAATGTTATATATCTGTATATGGAGTGCCTGGGTGGTGCAGATGGTCAAGAGCCTATTAGCCAAAAGGTTGGCAGTTCAAATCCACCTGGAGGCGTCTTGGAAGATGGGCCTGGTGATCTGCTTCTGAAAGGTCACAGCCTTGAAAACCCTGTGGAGTGCAGGTGTGCTCCACACACATGGGGTTGCCATGAGTTCGAATTGACTAAATGGCAATTAACAGTAACGTGATCTCCCTAATCTATCAAACATGATACTGAGGAAGCCAAAGGTAGGGGGTTTGGTTTGCCCCATAGTAACAGACTAAATTCATAGCAACAGGCATTCATCTGATAAGGTGTGCGTTTGTCAGTGAAAAATGTATCTTCATTACCTGGTAAGACAACAAAAAACCCTTTTAACAGCTGTGCGGCCCACAGTCACATGACACACAAACACATACGCCATACACGTTGGCCCCTCTTATTAATGGAATCCTTTAATGGAAACCCTGGTGGCATAGCGGTTAAGAGTTATAGCTGCTAACCAAAAGGTCGGCAGTTCGAATCTACTGGGCGCTCCTTGGAAACCCTACAGGGCAGTTCTACTCTGTCCTACAGGGTCACTATGAGTCGAAAGTGACTTGACGACAATGGGTTTGGTTCTGTTTTTTTTTTTCTATAATAAATGAAAAATAGTTGTAATTATTTTTATTGACACCAGTAACAATAGTTACCTGCTCCCTAAAGACAATTATTCTCTTTTGAAAATTAAAATAAAAAGTGAATTACATTCTTTCACTCAATGTGATGTCTCCACCATTTGTGAGGGTCTGCTAAGCACTGATTTTAACTTTTACCACTACCTGCTATTGAAAAATAAAGCCCACCACTAATTCCCCTCATGAGTCAAGAATTGTCTGCAAGAAAAATTATAGAATTAGTGAGTTTTCTCTGGCACTACCACCTGATACTCTCTATCCTCATTCCACGTTTTTATACACTTTTTTCCCTGATGCCTTCATAATTTTATGAGAAAATCCATGCCCAAAGTACTTCATCCATAAGTATCCTTCCTTTCAAATTTACTATTCCCCAACTCAACTCCACACTCTATCTCTTCACACCAAAAAAGAACTCCTACACCCTTAGTCTAATTGACTGACCCAGTTCGATACTATGTGAATTAAACATTGAGAAGTAAGCAATCTCTTTAATTCTCACATTGATGCAAGAACGACTCACATTACTTCCCAGAGATACTTGCTTTCTAAAAGGGAATGCTTATTAACCAAACTGAAAATGTTAATTTCAGCGTGAAGAGAAGAATTTTTTAACAGAGAAGCTTCTTTCAGATTGAGGGCTGCCAGTTTTTGCAAATAAAAATACAAGAAGGCTCAGGTAAATTTGAATTTCAGGCAATGAATCATTTTTTAGTATAAGTATGCTCCAGATATTATACTAAAAAATTATCTATTATTTATCTAAAATTCATATTCTGCTAGGTATCATGTATTTTATCTTGTAACCGTATTTCACATTCTTTAAATCATAATGGTGGTTACTGGTATCCTCCATGGAATAAAGCCAGCTCTGGCTCTCCTACCTCCCATCCAGCAGCCCAGCTCCTGCTGATGACTTGACTCTTGGATACCAGGATGTTTTCCACGCCCAGAACTCTACCTGAGAAAGCAGAAGAGTTGTCACAGTAAATCTAAGCACTGTTCTAAACCGACTCTGTAACATTTAAAAAACTAAAACACTAATGCCTTGTCTAGCCCAAGGGACTTTGGGACTTTAGTCGGGGAGATGGAAGGTGGAAAACATTTGAAAATTTAAGCAGAAGGAAAAATAATTTGAAGGTAAGCTTTAGTTGAAGGCAACAATAGTATTTAAATTATTTACAAGGTTTTAACAAAACATATAATTGAACGAGTTCAGCTGCCACCTGCTACTAAGGATAACAAGGAGAATTTTTTCAGTACTTAAGAAACGTTAGAAAACATTGAGAGGAAGAACAGAAACGGGTCCAACAATCATGTGTTTTCTCTTCAGGAATTAACCGCATCTTTTTCCAGTTCTCTGCTGACACAGGAAAAAGAGGCATTGGCTCCACAAAAATGACAGCTGGAAAGGATGCACGGGACGTATTGAACTTTCTGTTTTGTCATCTCGCAAGTTTATTAACATTTAGTTTGATGTATCAAAAACACCTGTAAATGAGATGAGCATTAAAGTGTGCATCTAGAGTAGAGAAAGTTCCTCCAGCCTGGTGAGATACTATGAATATTGTTGGCACAGTGGTTGCCAACTTATTAAATGTGGTTTACTGAATGGTGTTGTACCTCACTGCCCTTACACACACACACACACACACACACAAACACACAAATACACAGAGACTTGTGGAGTTGAGAGAGATGTCCAGTTTTCAATATAAATGGTTCATTGTCCAATCTCCATTTCTCTCCCCTCTGGGACTCAAAAAATGAAACAGTTAAAATCAATCAGAAATACTTAAATCTCAAGTCTCAGTCCAAGTGGCATGAAGCCTAAATTCTGTGTCATAAAGCAGTTTACAAAAGAAATTCACATATTTTATAGGATGCCCAGTGTTATTTGGTTACATTTGCTGATTTTGTATTTTTCATAGCCTTGCCCAGTGCCTCGTACGTGGTATGCATTCAGTAAATATTTAAGGAATGAGCAAAATTGGTTGCACTGAGACAGGAATAGACGTGGATAAGGCTTTGCTGTGGCAGATGTGCTGGGCATCTGATAGCGTCCTGCTGTACAAATCTGGCAATAATCATTAGCTGGCAGACACTCAATCTGGATAAAACAGGAACATACCTAAAGGATCTCTTTAATCCAGACCACGATACCACAAAAGGAATATAGTGAGAATGACCAAATTCACATTACAGACTGAAAGATAAATGGCTAACTTAAGTAGAATTTTATATCATAAATGATAAATAACATATACAGAAAATTTAATACATCAGTAGTTTTTGAATCAGGAAATTATTTCTGCCTTTCATCTTTCAAGATTTTTTTCTGTAAGTTCTTTGAACTTAACCTGTACTATTATGGTTCTTCTTTGAATAAGAGCCCAAGATAATAATGGCAGATAATATTGAATATAGATCTATAACTGTTCACTGTTCAGACTGTATACATACAGAATCTCTATCAGGTGAGTTGTTGTAATCCTGATACCGCTGGTCTCAGTTTTCGGTAACTCAAGAGGTTCTCTTTGTCTTCAGATCTTTCTGAAAAGTGAGTGTCAAACACCACATACTCATTCCCCAAGCCCCACTCCATCTCTCTCTGTCTTTCTCCTGTAGTTCCATCCTTCATAGGTCTACCCTCTGCCTCTGTGTTCTCTCTGTATCTCTCCATATATCATCTGTGCTCCAAGTGGTTGTGCTTTGTGATGAGGTGATTTTGTACTAGTCCCTTTGAGCAGGAAGAGTAAGCTCAAATTGAGTTTATGCTAAAGAGGAGTCCCAGCAGAATTCCACACACCAGAACACTTCCTGCATGTCATCATTTAAACACCCTTCTGACCGCAGGAGCCCAAGGACTTCCTTTGAACCATTTCACACCCTCAGTTGTCCAGGTAACACGCAACACCCCAAGGGTGAAGGGTGAAAACCAAGGGGGAAAAAAGTAAGAGTTCTTAAGAGCACTAATACCTAGAAATTCAGTAAAGTGCTTACCAATGGGGTGTACTATATTTCTTTCAAGAACGGAGTCTAATCATGACAAGGCATGAATCCCAAAGGATTTGCATTCTGACTAAAAATACTGCATTATTTAACTGAAACTGTTACTCAGGATAGATATCTGAAAAGAGAAAAACATAACAATTTTTTTTCCAGCATATTTTGTTAAAATGCTACTGCTGGCTTTTTTTTTTTCCTTCAAAAGGAATTGTACCAAGAAAGCTTGATTTTTTTTTCCCCCTCTCATTATTGTCCCGCAGCAATAAAAGGGCAAATGCTGACTTTGGCACTTTTTCCCCTGGCACATAACTCCCACCTTTTCCAGCGCCATCGGCAAAAATGACCTGCATTGCCTGAAAGACAGCAGCAAGAATAATGGCATTCATTCTGCTTGTACCTTTGTGGGGTTTATATTAAATTACTGTCTAAAAGACAGTGATTTTCATATAAAATTTAATGGACTCCTGACATTTTGACAAAGGAGAGGGAGAGAGGGGTAGAGATGAGCAGTCAGAATGAGATGCCAAAACACATTGTCATTGAGTTTATTCTGACTCATGGTGACCTCGTGTTACATGGTACAGCCACTCCATAGGGTTTTCTTGACTGTAATCTTTATGGAAGCAGATGGCCAGGTGCTGCTGGGTGGGTTCGAACTGTCAACCTTTAGGTTAGGAGTTGAGCACAAACCATTTGCGTCACCCAGGGGACCTGGAGTGAGATGGGGGCTGAGGACAAGAAAGGAAATGGAGAACGAGGGAGAGTTAGAAGAGCAAAGAAGAGAAATGAGAAAGGAAGGGTGGGCAGATAAACAAGGCTGGCCGCTGCACTTTTCCTTTCCAGGTAAAGTTGGCTATGGCTTCCACCTTGCTCAAAACCTGCCACACACAACCTCATTCCCAGTTAAACAGGCCCCGGATGATCCACACTGGGCTTTTAGTGCCTGTCACTCCACTTGGCATCTCAAAATCTGCAACCCTACACACGGTCTACTCTGTATATCCTCCCAAATCTCTGTGACCAGCCTATTTATCCACCAAAATAAGATTATTTGTTTTCTAACATGTTTACTAAAAGAACTTCATTTAAGTAATTTGTTTATAATTAGGGTCATTACTATAATCTTAATGCAAACTAATCGCAGCTGTTAAAAAGAACTTCAGTATGATTGTGAAGAAGAGATTTTGAATTTCACAAGTTGGACAACCTGGCCTATCCACAGCCTTACTTTTTATGTCTGTTTTCTCTGTAAGGAAAAGGTCATCTGATGATAATTATGTTTTTCATAACAGAATTACAGGCAGAAGTTAGTACAAAAAAAAAAAAACCAAAAACCATTGCAGTCTAGTCAGCTCCTACACATACCGACCCTATGGGACAGAGTAGAACTGCCCCACAGGGTTTCTAAACCTGTAAATCTTTACAGAAGTAGATTGCAACATCTTTCTCCCTTGGAGTGGCTGGTGGGTTTGAACCACCAATCTTTTGGTTAGCGGCAAGCGCTTAACTGCTGCACCACCAGGGCTCATTTAATATAGCAAGTTTGAACCTCAGTCTAAAAACTGTGTGCAAGAGATACTTCTTGTTATGTACCACTGAGTCAATTCCAACTTATAGTGACTCAATGTGACAGAGTAGGACTGCCACATAGAGTTTCCTAGGCTATATTCTTTACAGGAGCAGATTTCTCAGTCTCTTCTCTTGCAGCCACTGGTTCCAGCCCCCCACCTTTTTACCAGCAGCCTAGGCTTAACCATTGCACCACCAGGTCTCCTATTCTTCTTTATTTTTTGTTTAATCAACTTAGCAGTATCTTTGGCCATTGGTGAGTAATTTACACTGACTTACTAGTTAACTTTGCTGTGTTAAACAACCCTGTAATCTCAGTGATTTACAAACGTGTAGTAGCCGGTTGTGGTGGCTCTGTTTCAAGTTTCTTCTTATTCCAGGACCCAGACTGAGAGAGCAGCCCCTATGTGAGGCATGCCATTCTCAGGGCAGAGGGAAAAGAACACGAGGACAAATGGAACCACAACATCGCATTTAAAACTTGGCTTGATTGAAGATTTTCTTTACCGGCTTCTATTCCTTTGGCCAAAGCAAGTCACATTGTGAAATTGAAAATGGGGCAAGGAAGAACATTCTGGGAACAGGAACGCCACCTACTGGGAGGCTCTGTAAGTCACGTAGCAATTGTTGGAGATGATAATCCCTTACCTAGAAAGAGCAAAGGGCTGGGAATCTATCACAGTGGAATATCACTGAGGTGCCCATTTCACCCCTTAAGTCCATGTGATCCGTTGCTCCTGTGTTGCTCTGAGTGTACAGGACTCTTTGGAAAGACTAGGATCTGCCGTGTCGAGATCTAGCCTCCCAGTGTCCCCTCTGAGATTTTGCCATCTGCCCAGAATACTGCCATCCTCTTACCTTTCTAGAGACTCTCCCTGCCCGCCTGTATAACTCTCTGCCTACCTCTTCTCTGTTCTGGGGCTTCTCATGTCATACCTATAATGCATTTCAGATTTTACAAAGCGATAAAAAAGAACACTGACTTCCAGAAGCTTCTGTTTTTAGCTCTGTAAAACTCTTGAGATACTAAAGACCTCATAGTTTGCTTGAAGTAACAGACGAAGGAAACTAGGTAAGCAGAATACAGGCAAATTTATATTTCAATAAACTATCCCACCACAAATGAATATTACGGTGACTAAGGCTCTCAGTCCATGTCCAGGACTTATACATTTCAGCCCTTAGTATTGTCAAAGTAACTCTCTGCGTGTTCAGGAATGCGTAAGTGCAAGATGTGCGTTGCATTGGTTTGTGGTTGAGTGGTTTCTGAAATCCAGAAAAACAGTTGATGGTGTAGTTAAAGACATAGTCTGGAGTAGTAATTGCTCCTAAAACTGGACCCGACAAGTTATTCTGGTAAATAAAATTTACCGTGGGGCAACGAAAAATATGAATAAGATAGGCGAATATCTATTAAAGCTATGTTTTGGTAGGAAAGTTCTCCGTGGTATGGGAACTGACTGAATGAGTCTATATAAAAAAAAAAAAAAAATCATATTCTTCATATACCGCCCCAAACATATTGCCAAACTGGCATTACATTGAATGTTAATGGCAACTGGTGAAATTGGAATATTAGATCCTGTTTTTATTTTCTAAGCATTGTATTTCATAATTATACAAAGTGAGGCAAAAGATGACCGATAATTGCACAATTTTATTAATAAAAATAGAAGTATGATATATTTCTTTATTCCAAACATGCCTAAGATGTAGTGTTTCATTTAATTCAACATACAGCAATTTTAATTGCACTGCTTGTATTAGCTGCATTAGCATCCAGAGTAAATACAGACCATCTACTTGACAGAACAGTAAATGATATGGTGAATTTGAACAAAGTAGTTTTTTGGTATTGAATCTATAAAATCACTAGTAAATTGATTGAATTTTATACTTCTTAGTTTATTATTCTGATGATGTCCTGAAAAACATCCTTGAAATTGGGTATGTAGACACGTTAGATATGTGACCTGATTCTGAATGTAATGCATATGGTGTGCAAATACAGGAGTGGATAATAAAGTTTTTAGAAAATGTAGATGTTTCAAGCTCATGGATGAAATACGTTGTTTTAGTTAATCCCAGTCGTAATATCAAAAACAGGTTTTATTAAAAACCAAATGAAATGAAGACTTTTGCTTTAAATATACCAAAACAAGTTATTTCTGCAAAAGAAATTTACAAAACAAAATTTCCTAAGCTTGAGAAATTCTATGTAAAAAGCAATTTCTTTGGTGTTAAAAAAGTTATGTGAGATCACAACTGTAAGAATAACATTTTACCTAGTTATTTTTATTATTATTGGCAGTAACGTTGTTTTGTAAAGTGGGTGGCAGGAACACCATAAAATGAACTGAAATATTTCCTCACGAATTGCTGTGCCCAGATGGTCTATAAGGATCTGGCAGTCATTTTGGCAGGAATCTATTTGGCTTTTTCTTAGCATTAACATCAAACCACTTAAGGGACAGAATGGCAGACATGGTTTTCCCCACATCAAATCATATAGTATAAGGCAGACAAGATACATAAATATTGTATAAGTATTTTGTAACTTTGGTGGTAGGGAACCTTTGTGGAGATTACAGGGAGGCAGAAGAAATATACATTACTGTTTAGGAAGATTACATAAAGTGATCTGCTTAGTTGATAACTAGAAATAACTAGGTTTAGCAAAGCAAAATTATAGAACTAAAATATAAACCGACTATGGATAGACTTCATCAGATTTTGTTGTTTTTGGTGTACCATCGAGTCAATTCTGACTCATAGTGACCCTATAGGACAGAGTAGAACTGCCCTATAAAGTTTCCTAGGCTGAAATCCTTACAGGAGCAGATCGCCAGGTCTTTTCTCCCACAGAGCTGCAGGATTTGAACCACCTACCTTTCAGTTAGCAGCTGATCACTTTAACCATTATGCCACTAGGGATCCATCCATTAGGTTTGAAACCTGTATAATATGATTTTTAAAATGGTCCCTAGGTGGCCCAAATGGTTTGCACTCCTCTGCTAACTTAAAGGTTGATGATTCAAACCTATCCAATGGTACCGGGGATGATAGGCCTGATGATGTACTTCCATTAAGATTACCCAAAAAAAAAAAAAAAACCCAAAACCCATTAAAATTATAGCCAAGAAAATCTTATGGTGCAGTTCTAGTCTGTAATACATGAGGTCACCATGAGTCGAAATTGATTCCAGAGAACTAACAACAGCATCACCTGTTTTGGTGTCTTCCATTTTTCAAATTTTTGAAGATAGTCTTCATTTCTACCAAAATGCTTTAATTACTAGATTTATTTTGGGTTTCTCTAAGGAATATAATTTCATTGAATGAATAATAATTTAACTTGGCTACTTGTATTGTACTTGCATACCTTTTAATTAAGTTTAAAATCATAAAAAATCAGATTGGAAGGCACTCAAAATACGACTGGAGAAGAGCTGCCTCCTCAAGGTAGAGTCAACTTTAATGATGGAGTCAAGCTTTCGGAACCTTCATTTGTTGCTGTGACACGACTCAATATGAGAAGAAACAGCTGCAAATATCAATTAAAATAATCGGAATGTGGTATGTACAACTATAAATCTAGGAAAACTGGAAGTTGTCAAAAATGAAATGAAATGCATAAACATTGATATCCTAGGCATTAATGAGCTGAAACGGACTAGTATTGGCCATTTTGAATCAGACAGTCAAATGGTCTACTATGTCAGGAATGGCAACGTGAAGAGGAATGGCATTGCATTCATTGTCAAAGAGAACATGTCAGGATCTATCCTGAAGTACAGTGCTGTCAGTGATAGGATAATATCCATATGCCTATAAGGAAAACCAGTTAATACGACGACTGTTGTTCAAATTTACACACCAACCACTAAGGCCAAAGATGAAGAAAGTGAAGATTTTTACGAATTTCTGCAGTCTGAAATTGATCAAACATGCAATCAAGATGCATTAATAATAACTGGAGATTGAAATTCAAAAGTTGGATACAAAGAAGAAGGATTGGTAGTTGAAAAATACGGTCTTGGTGATAGAAATGATGCCCGAGATTGCATGATAGAATTTTGCAAGACCAACAATTTCTTCATTGCAAATATCTTTTATCACCAACATAAACAGCGACTATACACATGGACCTTGCCAGATGGAATACACAGGAAGCATCAAATTGACTACACCTGTGGGAAGAGACAATGGAAAAGATCATCAGTCAGAACAAGGTCAGGGGCCGACTGTGGAAGAGATCATCAATTGCTTACATGTAAGTTCAAGTTGAAACTGAAGAAAATTAGAACAAGTTGACGAGAACCAAAGTACGATCTTGAGTATATCCCACCTGAATTTAGAGACCATCTCAAGAATAGATTTGGTGCATTGAACACTAATGACCGAAGACCAGACGAGGTGTGGAATGACATTGAGGACATCATACATGAAGAAAGCAAGAGATTGTTAAAAAGACAGGAAAGAAAGAAAAGACCAGAATGGATGTTAGAAGATACTTTGAAACTTGCTCTTCAATGTTGAGTACCTAAAGAAAAGGAAGAAAGGATGAAGTAAAAGAGTTGAACACAAGATTTCAAAGGGTGGCTCGAGAAGACAAAGTATTATAATGACATGTGCAAAGACCTAGAGATGGAGAGCAAAAGGGAAGAACACACTCTGCATTTCTCAGGCTGAAAGAACTGAAAAAAAAATTCAAGCCTCATGTTGTAATATTGAAGGATTCTATGGAGGAAATGAAAACCCTGGTGGCGTAGTAGTTAAGAGCTACAGCTGCTAAACAAAAGGTTGGTAGTTCGAATCCTCCAGGCGCTCCTTGGAAACTCTAGGAGCAGTTCTACTCTGTCCTATAGGGTTGCTATGAGTCGGAATCGACTTGACGGCAGGGGGTTTGGTTTTTGGCTTTTGGTATGGGGGAAATATTAAACGACTCAGGAGGCATCAAAAGAAGTTGCAAGGAATACCCAGAGTCACTCTACCAAAAAGAATCAGTTGACATTCAACCATTCCAGGAGGTACCATATGAGCAGGAACCAGTGGTACTGAAGGAAGGAGTCCAAGCTGCACTGAAGGCACTGGGGAAAAACACGGCTCCCGGAATTGATGGCATACGAATTGAAATGTTTTAACAAACCAGTGCAGTGCTGGTAGTACTCGCTTGTCTACGCCAAGAAATTTGGAAGACAGCAGCTACCTGGCCAACACACTAGAAGAGATCTATATTTATGACTATTCCCAAGAAAGGTGATCCCGCCAAATGTGGAAATTATCAAACAATATCATTAATATAACATGCAAGTAAAATTTTGCGGAAGATCTTTCAAAAGTGGTTGCAGCAGTATATCGACAGGGAACTGCCAGAAATTCAAGCCTGATTCAGAAGAGGAGGTGGAACCAGCGATATAATTCCTGATGTCACATGGATCCTGGGTGAAAGCCGAGAAGCACAGAAAAGATGTTTACCTGTGTTTTATCGACTATGCAAAGGCATTCAACTGTGTGGATCATAACAAATCATGGATAACACTGCAAAAAATGAGAATTCCAGAACACTTAATTGTGCTCATGAGGAACCTGTACATAGATCAAGAGGCAGTCATTCGAACAAAACAAGGGGATACTGCATGGTATAAAGTCAGGAAAGATGTGCGTCAGGGTTGTTATCTTTTCACCATACCTATTCAATCTGTATGCTGAGCAAATAAGCCAAGAAACTGAACTATATGAAGAACGGGGCATGGGGATTGGAGGAAGACTTATTAACAGCCTGCGTTATGCAGATGACACAACCTAGCTTGCTGAAAGTGAAGAGGACTTGAAGCAGTTACTGATGAAGATCAAAGACCACAGCCTTCAGTATGGATTACACCTCAACACAAAGAAAACAAAAATCCTCATAACTGGACCAATAAGCAACATCATGATAAATGGGGAAAAGACTGAAGTTGTCAAAGATTTCATTTTATAGGATCCACAATCAACACCCGTGGAAGCAGCAGTAAAGAAATCAAAAGAAAGATTGCATTGGGCAAATCTGCTGCAAAAGACTTCTTTAAAGTATTGAAAAGCAAAAATGTCACCTTGAAGACCAAGATGTGCCAGACCCAAGCCCGTAGCCTTGTCATTCATCTCATATGCCTGTGAAAGCTGGACGATGGATAAAGAAGATTTAAGAAGAATTGATGCCTTTGAATCATGTGTTGGTGAAGAATATTGAATATACCATGGACCGCCAAAACAACGAACAAAATCTGTCTTGGAAGAAGTACAACCAGAATGCTCCTTAGAAGCAAGGACGGCGATACTACATCTCACATACTTTGGACAGGTTGCCAGGAGGGATCAGTCCCTGGAGAAGGACACCATGCTTGGTAAAGTAGAGGGTCATTGAAAAAAAGGAAGACCCTCAATGAGATGGGTTGACACAGTGGCTGCAATAGTTGGCTTACACGTAACAATAGTGAGGATGGCACAGGACCAGCCAGTGTTTTGTTCTGTTGTACATGGGGTTGTTCTGAGTACTGGATGGCACCTAACAACAGACAACAACATATGTATGCAGAAAATGTATTGTGGATAAGGAAGACTGAAGAAGTATTGATGCTTTTAATTATGGCGTTGGGAAGAATATTGAATATACCATGGACTTCCAGAAGAATGAACCCATCTGTCTTGCAAGAAGTACAGCCAGAGTGCTCCTTGGAAGCCAGGATGGCAAGGCTTCATTTCAAGTACTTGGACATGCTATCGGGAAGGATCAGTCCCTATAGAAGGACATCATGCTTGGTAAGGTAGAAGGTCAGCAAAGAAGAAGAAGACCTTTGACAAGAGGGATTGACACAGTGCTTGCAACAATTGACTCAAACATAGCAACTTCCAAGGATGACTCAGGATCGGGCAGTGTTTCATTCTGTTATACACAGGATCACTATGAGTCAGAACTGACTCAATGACACCTAACAACAACAACAAACTCATAAGAGTACTTTAAAATTGTTTTATACCTGTTAGGAACTGCCATGCATTAGTTTGGTAGTTACAAGATAAGTTCTTATTGCAGTTCTACCATTAGCAATCTGTGTGACCCTGGACCAGGGTGGATTTCCAATAAGCAGTAAATATGTGGTCTGTCCAGGGCAGTGGGAAATTATTCAATAAGCAAGGTAAGCATGAGCTTACTTGTACTTACTTACTAAGCTCATGCTTACCTTGCTTATTGGATAATTTGCCCCTGCCCTGGACAGAACAGATACTTATTTTGGAAGTAGGAAGCACATAAATTCTAAACAAAGGTCAACATTTCTTTCATTCAGTTTGCTTTCAGTTAAATGAGAGGGGTGGATTACATGCTTTTTAGCTTTTTTTCAACTTTTCCCATTTCTTGATTTTATGACTTAACTTACATTTGATTCTCTTAAAATAACTTAATCTTGCAGCAGTTCAGAGGTTGAGGCAAACTAAATCTTTGCCTGAAAATCTGTCTTGTAGACTCTATTGATCTCTTCTACACCAGCATCAAAATACTACTACATTAAAGACTATTTATATACTCTTTTCTGTAAAGAAAAACATAAAGCTGCAACTTGAAAAAACATAAAACTGTATATTTAGTTCCCATAGCAATTGATCAATTAATTTTTTCCCTGTAAATCTCTTCCAGGGTCAGACAAGGCATAAAATAATAGTAATTATTCTAATAGATCACGAGTAGTAGCAATGGAAGCTTGGAGAAAATGAGGGAATTATCTAAACAAGCTGGGAGAGGGACAAGGGAATTAGTAGGGTAATTACTTTTAGGCTTTAAAAAACAACATGAAATTTTAGGATGTAGTTGAACTAAAAAAAATCTCATGAGAACTTATCTCTATTATACTGTTCTTCTCCTCAATCCACGATGGCATCAGAATGCAAAGCTGTGGATGTTAGGGGTCTTTGTGTGTTTGCGTGTGGGGAGAGGGGTTACCATTAAATAGCATCCTTCTTTCTTACACTGGTCTGGAACCCATAGAAAAATGAATCAGAGGATTAAGACAGAAGAGTAACAACGTATCACCTTTGTACTAAGCAGAGATTCCTTAGGAGGGTGTAGGTTTGAATGAAAGCCCAAGAGCCTGCTAACCAAATTCCGAAGTTAGGCAGGTCTACCCACCTAGGCCTGAATAGTCATGGACAGAGGTGCTCCCCAAAGGAAGAAGGGCAGAGCTGCATTGGACCTGCCTAGTTTTTCTTCCCAAATTTATCAATAACTATTCCATCGTTCCAGGAAAGATGAGTAAATAAGTGGAGAGAAGTCAGAAATGCTATAGAATGGAGATCCTTCTACCTGGAAGGAAAGATCAGAAGTGAGGAAAAGAATATTCTTCCAAATAATGAATAATTTTGGCGGGAAAATGAGTAAATACATTTCAGGTTTCAGGCATATTTAGTTATATCACTTAACACTGGATGTAATGTTGACAAAGATTGAAAAATTGGTCCTAAAGGCTATCATAGCCAACTTGTCTGATTTTGATACTGAAAACACTGGGGTTGTGAGTTAGTTTTGCTCACGAAGTAGTTTCGTTTAGCTTTTTTATTATTGTTGTTATTATTACAGCCAGGTTGCAACTTCTTGCACAGAATTATGGCAAGAAAATAATCAGATCTGTACCTTGAACCCATTTCCAAATTGTCTTTGTCCATGGTGGAAAACAAGATTGTGTGAGTTTGCATAGCTAATTGAGCCAATCTTTTCTCCAAACTAGCGGAGGGCTTCTTTCCAAGAGTTGTGCAAAACTTTCTATTGTTCATAGTGACAAAGAAAACATGTTACAGTGTTTGGAACAGAGGCCTATCTCTTTTCTCTGATATTCATTAAATGGGTTAATATGTTAAAGCACTTAGAACAGTGTCTGCATGTAATAAATGCTCATCGAAGATTTTATTAGTATCCATTTAACTTCCATATCATTCTTTTTCCCTTGAATTGACATGTTATATTTTTTTGTAACGCCACACTGGTTTTTGTATGCCGTTGATATCCGCAGCACAGTGGACAGACTCTAGGCTGTAAATTAACCTATCTGGGTTCTGTTCCCTTGCTCCAGCACTAATTCAGGTGCAAATTTGGACAAGTTGGGTATCCATTTTGCTTCTTTGTCTAGTGAAGGCATTGGCCTTTAATTTTGAGATCTCTGGTTATTATAATATCCTTTACTTTTAGAAGAACCTCTTTATTTTGAAACTAAAGTTTTTCTCTACCAAGTACAACATATTATTTCAGAGGAATTTTATATTCTTTGTTCTTCATTTTTAAAACAGAAATACTTTTATTTCTTATATGTTTAAAAAAAATTAAGCTGTTGTTTTAGGTTCTTTATTGTCTTTTTTTTTTTTTTTGTCAGTGGCCTTTAATAGAAAAAGAAGTAATGTTCCCTGAATTAAAATAACCTATTTATATTTTTATTTGAACAGTGATTAACTTATAAAAGACCAAATTTCTTCAAATACAAAATATTTCCAAGATTGCCTTCTTGTTTAAGACTTTTGTGTGAAATGCCACATTGAAAGTGAAATGCTTCATTCTGAGCTATTATAGATATTTCTATTTGGATGGAGAAATTCAGATGGCCAAAGAAGTCCGAACTTCGAGACTTTATGAGTTAAGATTACTTTAAATGCGGTTCCTCCATCCAAACTACAAAGGTAGCCACAACCATACGGTTTACTGGTCCTAGCCAGCTCACTGCACAAACCTTTTGGCAGGGATCAATGCTTACTGTCAAGTCCAATACAAGCATAATCTTCTGTGGGAAAGAGAAGATATAAAATGTCCAGAAGCAAAAACTTCATTCAATAGTGGAACATTTATTATAATAAGAAGAATATTATCATTATTTTCCTTCTGATTTTACAAAGCTCCCCACCTAAAGAATGTTTATTACTAAAATGTAATTTTAATGCTGTGAATTTATTTCACTTCTTTTCCTGTCAGTTGGATATCATCGAGGATGTATCATTTCTTTTCGTTTATTATTTTTACATTTTAATAATTTCCCCATGTATTCTTCATTAGTACACATTAACTAGTAGTGGTTATGCTGTTGTTACTACTTTACTGTTTCTTTCTACTCACAGATTCTATTTTGTTATCTTACAGCCTATTTTTCACTGTCTCTCTCTTCCACTTCATTTTCTTTTGGATTTTTTAAAAATCTCTTTTAGATTTTCTTATCTAATTGACTTCTATTTTTAATTTGTTTTGCTTCTTTTCCTAAAGAATCATTCTTTTTCCATTTTTCTATTGCCTGCATCACTATTTCCAACATTGTTTTTATTCATTCAGATTTGGTGTTAACATACATTTTCAGTTACTTTTTCTTCATAGCTACTGTTACTTAGATCTCTTTTTAATTAAGTCTAAATGTATATTCAAATTCACCAAGAAAAGTTGTCTTTTTGAAGTCTTTTCTGCCTGAGGAAGTTATGTTGTCTTACCTTTTTTGCAAGGAGCAAGGGCACCTCTGACAATTCAAAGACATATTTAAACGCTAGTTCTCCTGTAAAGAGAAAAGCTGTAAGATTATATGAGGTTCCTGCCCCACCATATCATCTAATAAGGTATAGTTCATAAATTAGGGCCAGCTAGAGTCTTCAGTTTTAAGTGTTTAGGATAAAGAAGTGAAATTACCTTCCCAGTTTAAATGAAAAACTTGTGAATTTTTTCTCTATTTGTTAGAGTATATGAAGATTACAATACCATAATATAGAATTTCTATATTTTTATTGGAAACTCTGGTGGCATAGTGGTTAAGTGCTACTGCTACTAACCAAGAGGTTGGTAGTTCGAATCCGCCAGGTGCTCCTTGGAAACTCTATCGGGTAGTTCTACTCTGTCCTATAGGGTCGCTATAAGTCGGAATCAACTCGACGGCAGTGGGTTTTTGGGTTTTATATTTTTATTATCAAAATATTGATCTTTAGTTGTGTTTGACAAGCTTTTTTTTATATTCTTTAAAGTAACCCGATGGGAGATGTTGTAATCAATAAAATGTTTTTTATTCTTATAATTAATGTAACACAAGGTATATTTTTAGGTGGTATTTAAATATGAGATCTACTTAGAGTTGAAAAAACACTTTGCGTAGCCTCACTATGATGTCATTATAATATGGATTATATTGTTCACACGTAACAGTAATTCCAGCATTTGAACTAGTTTGTATAATAACTGGGCTTGTAATACCTTTGAAGTGATCATATGCCTTGGTATAAATGATTGTCTTCTACCTTCCTGGTTGTTTACTTCTCCATTTGGCACTGACAGCCAATGACTAGGGAGATTTTCCTGCAGGCTTTTTCTCAAAGGGACTATTCCTGGGACTGTGGGAAAGCTTCTAGTAACTGTTCCTGGCCCACCCAAGCAGCTTCATGGATAATGAGCCCCAATGAGACACAGTCTTTGAAAGGCAGTGATCGGTTGCAATGTCCTATACATTTTAAATATACCTAAAATTAAATCTAAATGTATACATATTAAAGGAAGTACTTAAACAGTGAAATGGAAAGGTTGATACCATATGGATGGACAGAGACATATCAGATAAGTACAAGCAAGAACAAAGTAGGAGTTATATGATGTCAGACAAAATTGTCTACAGAGGAAAAGAAATTAAAGTGAAACAAAAAAGGGCTGTTTAAGGTAGTAAAGGTTTCAGTCCCCTCCAAAGATCTCCTCATAAACAATATCTAGATACCAAATAACACAGCATCAGAATTCATAGTACAAAAGTTATAGCAATTGCAAGAATAGACAAAATGAATTGATGATAGACTTTAATTTACCTCTCTCAACTTACAGCAGATCAAGTAGAACAAAAATATGTACAGATATGGAAGACCTAAATAAGAAAAATTATTTATTCTATAATTTTAAAATGAAAAAATGAGCTACTTTGCAGCATTCTTGGGAAAGTCATTAAAAAACAAACTTTATTAGGATAAAAAGGAAATAATAAATTCCAAGAAACACAATAATACAGACTATATTACCGGATCATAATTCTATTAAACGAAACATAAATATCTATATTAGGGGAAGAAAACCTCTATCATGGGAAATTTTAGGCACTGTCTCTTAAATAGCTTTTATATCAAAGAGAAAATTTTCTTTAAGGATTTTTCTGATTATTTTTGTTTGCTTAAACTTTGTATATGAAGCTACAAGTTTGTCTAGTTCTAAATACTTATTTTTATTTTTGTAGGAGCTAATTTATTAATTGATTGAGGGAGAGCTGATATATTTATGATATTGCATTTCTATCCAAGAAAAGGCTATGCCTTTCCATTTGTTTATTTTTCTTTTCAGGTTTAGTCAAAGCTTTTTTTTAGTTCTTGCTTAGTATTTAGGAAATTATCTTCCATTATATTCTTTAACTAGTTGTTGTTCATACAAAGGAAATATATTGCTTATATATGTTAATTTTGAACCTAGACACCTAATTTTCTTACTGCTTGTGGGAATTTTTCAGAAGTTCCTATTGAAGTTTCTAGGTATACAATCATATAATACGCAAATAAACTTAGTCTTACTTCATTGATATTTTTATATGGCATAATTATTTTTCATATCTAATTAGATTGGTTTGTAAATCCAGAAAAATGTTAAATAATTGTGTTGAGTTTTTTTCTTCACCTTAATGAAAATATATATAGGATAACTTTAAGTATGTTTCTGGCTTTTGGGTTCATATGAATTTTTATATATATATGTAATCATAATATTTTAATATACTACAAAACTGGCACTGTGTATTAGTGGGGAAAGTTAACTTATTCAGTGATTGGTGCTGAAACAACGAAGTAGCCACCAAAAAAAAAAATTGTATCTTTACTCCTTATAGAAAACAAATTTCAGGTAGATCAAATATTTAAATGTATATAGTTAAGCCATAAAATTGCTAGAAGAAAATATATTCCTCACCTCCTTACAGATTTCCTAAGCACGGTATAAAACTTAGAAGCCAAAAAAGTCAGATAAACACTTATTTTTTTTTAATTTTACTAAAAATGTTTTAAAATCTGAAGCAAAAAAAAAA
Organism: Elephas maximus indicus; assembly: GCF_024166365.1. Taxonomy (NCBI): domain Eukaryota; kingdom Metazoa; phylum Chordata; class Mammalia; order Proboscidea; family Elephantidae; genus Elephas; species Elephas maximus. Next base: position 64,145,468 of record NC_064824.1, on the reverse strand, counting down.
AAAAAAGATTTTTTTAAAAAAGGAAACACAGCAGAATGAAATGGTTACCATGATACATAAACGTTGTTGTTGTTGTGTGCGTTGAGTGGATTCCGACTCATAGCGACCCAGTAGGACAGAGTAAAACTACCCCATAGGGTTTACTAGACTGTTTATAGGAGCAGGTTGCCAGGTCTTTAATCCTTTGGAGCACCTGCTGGGTTCCAACGGTAGCCAAGTGCTTTAACCATTTCACCAACAGGGCCCGTCATATATAAATAGATGCTATCAGTAGTGGGGCGGGGGGAACCCTCGTGGCCTAGAGGTTAAGAGCTATGGCTGCTAACCAAAAGGTTAGCGGTTCGAATTTCAGAAGCTCCTCGGAAACTCTATGGGACGACAGTTCTACCCTGTCCTATAGGGTCGCTATGAGTCAGAATTGACTTGACAGCAATGAGTTTGGGTTTGGATCAATAGTGGCTGCAACAATGGGCTCCAGCATAGCCACCGTTGTGTGGGTGGCACAGGACTGGGGCAGTGTGTCATTCTGTCGTACATAAGGTCACTATGAGTCAGAATCGACTCGACAGCACCTAACAACACAGACACATCAATTAAAAAGAAAAGCAAAATGAAAAACGAGTAGTTCTTTAAATAGGCAGTCACAGAAAAGGAAATAAAAAATAGCTCTTAAAAATATGGAAAAAATGCCCAACTTTTTATATGGTAATGCAAATACAAACTGAAACTATAATATGACCTAATTTTTTTCCATCCGGTTGGAAAGATTGAAATATAATAATACACTGTGTTGGTGAGGGTGTGGATAAAGAGGCACTGTCATATATTGCTGTCAGGAGAATAAATAGGTACCAAATCCACAGAGGGTAATATTTCAATATCTATCAAAATTAGAGATTTACTTATCCTTTGATACAGTCAAGTCCACCTTTAGAAATTAATCCTGTAGACATAGCTGTGTATATGGGAAATTATGTGTGTAAAACTATATTAATTGCAGCTTCATTTACAATACCAAAATATTAAAAACAACCTGAATACCATACCGGGAAATTGGCTCAATAAATTACGGTACATAGAAACAATAGAAAACCATGTTGCCATAAAAAGAATCACTTGAATCTATTAAAAAAGTTGAATCTCTAAACATTGAGATGGAATGAACTTTATATTTTTAAGTGGAAAAAGCAAGGAGCAGAACAATTTTATAGTAAGAAAGATACTGTTTGTGTGTGTGCATTTAAAACAGACAACATAGACCTATTTTGAATACACGAGAAAAATTAAAAAAAAAAAAACCATTGCCGTTGAATCAATTCTAACTCATATCAACTGTGCAGGACAGAGTATAACTGCCCCATAATTTTTCCAAGGCCTTAATCTTTTGGTGGGGGAGCCCTGGTGGTGCAGTGGTTAAGAGATACTACTGCTAATCAAAAGATCGGCAGTTCAAATCTACCAGCTGCTCCTTGGAAATCCTATAGGGCAGTTCTGCTCAATCCTATTGGGTCTCAATGAGTCAGAATCAACTCAGGGGCAGTGGATTACTTTAAACAGAATATTGTTGTTGTTAGATGCCATCAAGTCAGTTCCAACTCAATGACACTATGTGCAACAGAATGAAACATTTCCCAATCCTGCATCATTCTCAAATGCTATGCTTGAGCCCATCATCGCAACCACTGTGTCAACCCATCTCCTTGAGGGTCTTTCTCTCTTTCACTGACCCTCTATTTTACCCAGCATGATGTTCTTCTCCAGGAACTGATTCTTCCTGATAACATTTCAAAGTACCTGAGACGAAGTCTTGCCATTCTTGCCACTAAGGAGCATTCTGGTTGTACTTCTTCCAAGACAGGCTTGCTTTGTCTTCTGGCAGTGCATGGTATATTCAGTATTCTTCACCAGCACCATAATTCAAAGGCATGAATTCTTCTTCGGTCTTCCTTATTCATTGTCCAGCTTTTGCATGCATGTGAGGCGACTGAAAATACTTTAGTCCTCACAGTGATGTCTGCTTCTTAACACTTTAAATAGGTCTTTTGCAGCAAATTTGCCCAATGCAATGTGTTGTTTGATTTTTTGACTGCTGCTTCCATGGGAGCTGATTGCAGGTCCAGTAAAATGAAACCTTTGACAACTTCAGTCTTTTCTCCGTTTATCATCATGTTGCTTATTGATCCAGTTGTGAGGATTTTTGTTTTCTTTATGTTGAGGTGCGGTCCATACTGAAGGCTGCAGTCTTTGATCTTCATCAGTAAGTGCTTCAAGTTCTCTTCGTTTTCAGCAAGCAAGTTTATGTCATCTGTGTATCACAGGTTGTTAATGAGTCTCCCTCCTATTCTGATGTCATGTTCTTCTTCATGTAGTCCAGCTTCTCAAATTATTTGCTCAGCATACAGATTGAATTAAGTATGGTGAAAGGATACAACCCTGATGCATACCTTTCCTGATTTTAAACCACGCAGTATCCCTTGTTCTGTTAGAACTTTTGCTTCTTGGTCTATGTAGAAGTTCCTCATAAGCACAATTAAGTGTTCTGGAATTTGTTTTGATCCACAACATCAAATGCCTTAGCGTAATCAATAAAATACAGGTAAACATCTTTCTGGTATTCTCCGCTTTCAGCCAGGATCCATCTGACATCAGCAATAATATCCCTGGTTCCACACCCTCTTCTGAATCCGGCCTGAATTTCTGGCAGTTCCCTGTCGATATACTGCTGCAGCTGCTTGTGAATGATCTTCAGCAAAATTTTGCTTGCATGTGATACTAATGATATTGTTAGATAATTTCTGCATTCTATTGGATCCCCTCTCTTTAGAATGGGCACAAATAGGGATCTCATCCAGTTGGTTGGCCAGGTAGCTGTCTTCCAAATTTCTTGGCACAAATGAATGAGCCCTTCCAGCAGTGCATCTATTTGTTAAAACGTTTCAACTGATATTCCATGAATTCCTGGAGTCTTGTTTTTCTCCAGTGCCTTCAGTGCAGCTTGGACTTCTTCCTTCAGTACCACTGGTTCTTCATCATATGCTACCTCTGGAAATAGTTGAATCTTGACCAGTTCTTTTTGGTACAGTGGCTCTATGTATTCCTTCCCTCTTTTTTTCATGCTTACTGTATCGTTCAACATATTGCCCATAGAATCCTTCAAAATTGCAACTTAAGGCTTGAATTTTTTCTTCGGTTCTTGCAGCTTGAGAAATGCCAAGTGTGTTCCTCCCTTTTGGTTTTCTAACTCCAGATCTTTTCACATTTCATTATAATACTTAATGGTATAATAGGTAGCTTAGGCCTGTGAAAGTTTGGCTCAGTAATATCTGTGAAATTGAAGCACATATTAAATATGCTTTGAAATAGCACATTTGGGATTTGGCCCCCAACATCAGATCTGGTTGACTCTGCTGGAGTTGACAGTTTTGCCCCAGGTCCTCATAATATGTTTGGTGCTATAGGACAATAAAATCAGCAAGAATATCATTATTTTGTGAAGAAAAAAAACACACCTTGTTCCCATTGAGCTTCCTGTGTTCTTTCTGATGATTTTTCTTGAAATATGAGAATCCTAGTTCTCATGAACCTACAGCTTTCATCTCGTTATCCCGGAATGTACAGATCGTTTCCAACCTAACCTTTATCTCCTTCTTAGTCGCATAAGTGGCATTTGCTCAACCTTCGACCGTCTTCTTTATGTGCTCAAGTAAGCATACCCTTGCATGGCTATTCTAGTGAGCAAGTCACAGTTACAGTCATCTCAAATCTCAGAATAGATAAAACCCAGTCAGTACAGCCGTGAGTATTTGATTGATCATTAAGGTTGGCTACAGCAAATTCTTTTGACTAGCTTGTCCAGGAGCCACTTGTTAGGACTAGTTGTTGTTAGGCGTCGTCGAGTCGGTTCCAACTCATAGTTACCCTGTGCACAACAGAATGAAACATTGCCCAGTCCTGTGCCATCCTTACAGTCGTTGTTATGCATGAGCTCATTGTTGCAGCCACTGTGTCAGTCCACCTCGCTGAGGGTCTTCCTCTTTTCCACTGACCCTGTTCTTTGCCAAGCGTGATGTCCTTCTCCAGGGACTGATACCTCCTGACAACATGTTCAAAGCATGCAAGACACAGCCTCGCCATCCTTGCTTCTAAGGAGCATTCTGGCTGTACTTCTAAGACAGATTTGTTCATTCTTCTGGCAGTCAGTGGTATAATCAATATTCTTCGCCAACACCACAATTCAAAGACGTCAATTCTTCTTTGGTCTTCCTTATTCATTGTCCAGCTTTCACATGCATATGATGCAATTGAAAATACCATGGCTTGGTCCAGGCGCACCTTAGTCTTCAGGGTGACGTCTTTGCTCTTCAACACTTTAAAGAGGTCCTTTGCAGCAGATTTACCAAATGCAATGTGTCTTTTGATTTCTTGACTACTGCTTCCGTGGCTGTTGATTGTGGATCCAAGTAAAATGAAACCCTTGACAACTTCAATCTTATCTCTGTTTATCATGATGTTGCTCATTGGTCCAGTTGTGAGGATTTTTGTTTTCTTTATGTTGAGGTGCAATCCAAACTGAAGGCTGTGGTCTTTGATCTTCATTAGCAAGTGCTTCAGGTCCTCTTCACTTCCAGCAAGAAGGTTGTGTCATCTGTATAATGCAGGTTGTTAATGAGTCTTCCTCCAATCCTGATGCCCTGTTCTTCTTCATATAGTCCAGCTTCTCGGATTACTTTCTTGGCGTACAGACTGAATATGTATGGTGAAAGATCTATGCTGAAGTACAATGCTGTCAGTGATACAATAATATCCATGTGCCTACAAGGAAGACCAGTTAATATGACTATTATTCAAATTTACTCACCAACCACTAAAGGCCAAAGATGAAGAAATAGAGGATTTTTATCAGCTGCTGCAGTCTGAAATTGATCAAATATGCAATCAACATGCATTGATAATTATTGGTGATTGGAATGTGAAAGTTGGAAACAAAGGAGAAGGATCAGTAGTTGGAAAATATGGCCTTGGTGATAGAAACGATGCTGGAGATTGAAAGATAGAATTTTGCCAGACCAATGACTTCTTCATTGCAAAACCTTTTTCACCAACATAAACGGTGACTATACACATGGACCTCTCCAGAGAGAACACACAGAAATCAAATTGACTACATCTGTGGAAAGAGACAATGGAAAAGCTCAATATCATCAGTCAGAACAAGGCCGAGGGCTGACTGTGGAGCAGACCATCAATTGCTCATATGCAAGTTCAAGCTGAAACTGAAGAAAATCAGAGCAAGTCCACGAGAGCCAAAATATGACCTTGAGCATATCCCACCTGAATTTAGAGACCATCTGAAGAATAGATTTGACACATTGAGCACTAGTGACCGAAGACTAGACAAGTTGTGGAATGAGTTAAAGGACATCATACATGAAGAAAGCAAGAAGCCATTGAAAAGACAGGAAAGAAAGAAAAGACCAAGAAGGGTGTCAGAGAAGACTCTAAAACTTGCTCTCAAATGTGGAGCATCTAAAGCAAAAGGAAGAATTGCTGAAGTAAAAGAACTGAACAGAAGAGTTCAAAGGGCCTCTCGAGAAGACAAAGTAAAGTATTATAATGACATGTGCAAAGAGCTGGAGATGGAAAACCAAGAGAGGAGAACACGCTCGGCATTTCTCAAGCTGAAAGAACTGAAGAAAAAATTCAAGCCTCGAGTTGCAATAGTGAAGGATTCCATGGGGAAAATACTAAACAACACAGGAAGCATCAAAAGAAGATGGAAGAAATACACAGAGTCATTATACCAAAAAGAATTAGTCGATGTTCAACCATTTCAAGAGGTGGCATATGATCAGGAACTGATGGTACTGAAGGAAGAAGTCCAAGCTTCTCTGAAGGCACTGGCGAAAAACAAGGCTCCAGGAATTGATGGAATATCAATTGAGATGTTTCAACAAACAGATGCAGCGCTGGAGGTGCTCATTCGTCTATGCCAAGGAATATGGAAGACAGCTTCCTGGCCAACTGACTGGAAGAGATCCATATTTATGCCTATTCCCAAGAAAGGTGATCCAGCCGAATGTGGAAATTATAGAACAATATCATTAATATCACATGAAAGCAAAATTTTGCTGAAGATCATTCAAAAACAGCTGCAGCATAATATCGACAGGAACTGCCAGAAATTCAGGCCGGTTTCAGAAGAGGACGTGGAACCAGGGATATCATTGCTGATGTCAGATGGATCCTGGCTGAAAAGCAGAGAATATCAGAAGGATGTTTACCTGTGTTTTATTGATTATGCAAAGGCATTTGACTTTATGGATAACATTGTGAAGAATGGGAATTCCAGAACACTGAATTTTGCTCATGAGGAAACTTTACATAGATCAAGAGACAGTTGTTCGGATAGAACAGGGGGATACTGATTAAAGTCAGGAAAGGTGTGAGCCAGGGTTGTATTCTTTCACTATACCTATTCAGTTTGTTAGGCCTAGAGGCTTGAATTTTATATCCTCTCAGAGATAACTCCTTTTCCACTTCATCCTTGTTAACTGCGGTAATCTCTGCCTCTATGGATATGCAGTCATCTTCTGCTAGGTCACAGTATAAGCAGTCCATTAGTGGCATGATGTTAATCAGCCTGATGTACTTTAATTAAGACTATACTTCAGCCTCTCTTCTTAACTCACTGCATAGTTTCTCTTTGCAAAGCACAAGAACTGATAAACATGGGAAACTTAATAAAACCTAAGAGATAAAATATGTTCGTTGAAAGATGTAAAGAAGCTAAGTGCCCTTCAACAGATGTATGGATAAACAAACTTGGGTACATATACACAATGGAATACTACACAACAATAAAGAACAATGATGAATCTGCTAAACATCTCACAACATGGATGAACCTGGAGGGTATTATGCCAAATGAAAGAAGTCAATCGCAAAAGTACAAGTACTATATAACACCACTATTATAAAAACTCATGAAAAGGTTTACACACAGCGGAGGGGGGGCGGCGGGCGGGGAGAGAAAAACAGTAACGACAATAGATAAGTGGTAACTTTGGTGAAGGGTAAGACAGTAGACAATAATGGGGAAGTCAGCACAGCTTGACCAAAATAAAGTCATGGAAGCGTTATATACACATCCAAACTCCCATAAAAACTGGGTTACTGGGCTGAGGGCTGGGGGCCATGGTTTCAGGGGGACATCTAGCTCAATTGGCATCATATAGTTTGTAAAGAAGTTGTTCAACATCCTACTTTCGTGAGTAGTGTCTGGGGTCTTAAAAGGTTGGGAGTGGCCATCTAAGATATGTCTACTGGTCCCTCCCCATCTGGACCAAGGGAGAGTGAAGAAAACCAGAAACACAACGGAAAGATTAGTCCAAAGGACTAATGGATCACAAGTACTGCAGCCTCCACCAGACTGAGTCCAGCACAACTTGATGGTGCCCAGCTACCACCATTAATTGCTTTGACAGGGATCACAATAGAGGGTCCAGGGCAGAGCTGGAGAAAAATATGGAATAAAATTCAAAACTCATAAAAAAAGAAAAAAGACTTACAGGTTTGACAGAGACAGGAGGAATCCCAAGAGTGTGGTCCTTAGAAGCCCTTTCACCTCTGTACTGAAGTCACCTCTGAGGTTCACCCTTCAGCCAAAGATTAGACAGGCCCATAAAATACACAGTAATACCCATAGCTCAACTATGTATATGAGACTAAATGGGCACACCAGCCCAGGGGAAGGACAAGAAGGCAGGAGGAGGAAACTGGACGAATGGAATTGGGGAACCAAAGGTCGAGAAGGGGACAGTATTGACACATCACAGGGATGGCATCTGATGTCACAGAGCAATATGTGTATGAATTGTTCAATGAGAAATTAATTTGTTGTGTAAAACTTCATCTAAAGCACAATAAAACAAAAACACGTTTGTTAAAATTTTATATTTAGTAATTAGATTTAAATTTAAGGTAAAAACAAAAATCTAAATCCTCTACTTCATATTTCATAAAAAGAATTTATACATATTAAAATTTCTTAATCTCCTAAATATCTTTTAATTTGCTTTTTTTTTTTTCTTTTTTAGCACTTTTATATGCAGAGTAAATGGTAATTAAAATGTGCAGGATGACAAGATGGAGCAAACAGTACTTGTACCACCAGGACCTGACAGCTTCACCTTCTTCACCAGAGAATCTCTTGCGGCTATTGAAAGACGCATTGCAGAAGAAAAGGCTAAGAATCCCAAACCAGACAAGAAAGATGATGATGAAAATGGTCCAAAGCCAAATAGTGACTTGGAAGCTGGAAAGAACCTTCCATTTATTTATGGAGACATTCCTCCAGGGATGGTGTCAGAGCCCTTGGAGGACCTGGACCCATACTATATCAATAAAAAAGTGAGTGTTTTCTGTCAGGCATATTTTGCTGTTTATTGCCTACTGCATACCTTGGACTGTTACATCACTAACACATGGTGAATCAGTAGTCTTAAGTACTCATCTGTTTAAGAAGTGACACATATTTGCATATATTTCATGCATATATATGAGAAATAAATTGATTAAGCATAAGAGATTGAACTGCCCTGAACGTACCTGATACCAAAACCAAACCCATTGCCGACTCATGGTGACCATATAGGACAGAGTAGAATTGCCCCATAGAATTTCCAAGGAGCAGCTGGTGGATTTGAACTGCTGACCATTTGAAGAGCAGCTGAGCTCTTCAACTACTGCACCACCAGGTTTCCATCTACCTGATAGATACCTAAAAGATAAACGTAAATTGTAGGCAGCTAATTTAACAAATTAAAAAGTCCTCCCCCAAAATTATGGACTTTCTGCACTTGGAAATTCTGAAATCATCAAACTTATAAAGACTTCGTGAAATTTTGGTATTTCTCAGAGAATAAAATACAGTCCTATAGGGTTTTCAATTTCAAGTCACGTTGCAAATAATAAATCAGTTATTATCCTGAAGCACCTTTTTTCACTTGAAAAAGAACATTCCTATATGAAATACCATTTTTAGAAAAAATTCGCCTTTTGGTAGAAATGTATTGATATTGATAAGAATTTTAATTAAAAATGTCATTTAAAGAGCCCATAAATGATATTTGAGTGCATGCATTTTTCTCTATCCATGCTTAAAATTTAATGCCTTGTATAAACACTTAATCTTTCATTATAATAACTGTGATTTCACTAAATCAGAAAGAAAAGCATAGAAAAAGATAAAATGATTATTATACTGATTCCAGGTAAAATTTGATTTAATTTCAACATTTTATTGTTTCACCTGACACAGAACACGCTTTTTAGCTCTGGGTAGAAGTGTAAGGCACAAAATTTTTATTATATATGCATATACCCATTGCCGTCCAGTTGATTCCGACTCATAGAGACCCTATAGGATAGAGTAGAACTGCCCATAGAGTTTCCAAGGAGCACCTGATGGATTCGAACTGCCAATTTTTTGGTTAGCAGCCATAGTATTAACGACTATGCCACCAGGGTTTCCAAAATTGACCTTAAGCAATTGAAATTTTTTAGTTGGACATGGGCCTTAAATAACCTCAGAAACTTTTAGGGACTATTTTTGTAGAAAGTTAGTCCTCATCAAATATATAATTTTGGTAGTTTTAACAGAAAGCATTTGAGACCATTTTGTAAATCATATTCTCATTGGCTGCTGCCAGTCTCACAAAAGGATGAGCAGGACTATGTTCAAAAAATTTTCTTTTAACTTTTCAGGGTATAGCCAGTTTAAGTATAATCTACTTTCTCTTTTTAAAAACTGGCTTGTTCGTTTTACAGTAAAGAGATAAGACCAGTTTTCCATAAATTTCATTTTCTTTAATTTAACTTTTCTTTTTAGCACCCTGTTGTCAAATCCTAGTAGGAAAAAGAATAGCCATTTCATAACTGCCATTTAGGTTATGAGAAGTTATTTAATGCACTTTTTCATTAAATCAGTCCTTTGGAAATTAATGTGGTATCTGAAAAGCCAAAGCCCAAATCTGTTGAAGTAGACTACAAGAGTTTTATTTGTGTAAAGAAAGAAAAAGTGCATAAATTCCAATTCTTCAAGCATTTTAGCTTATTTAAAATTACTTTGTTATTGATGTGTTCCACACAGTAACTCATTCCCACCACTGAGGGTGTTAACTTTATTTAAAGCCATTGGACACATCCAGACAATTCAGTCTGCTCCCTCTATACACTTTTTTATATTTAACAACATATTTAATATTTACATTTATATATATATAATATTTAGCAATATCATGCAGGCATTTTTCTAAGTGCTTAACGCATATTAACTCATTTAATCCTTTCATTAGGCTGTTAGATAGATCCTGTTACACATTAGGCTATTAGACAGACCCTATTATCATTCCTGATTTCAGAGGAGGAAACTGGGGTATGAAGAGGTTTATTGACTTGTCTGAGGGCTGGGCTAGTGGGCTCCATCCTCAGAGACACTTCACTACCACCAGATATTAGCCCCCACCTCGCTCATGCAGTAACCACCATCTAGAAATGATTAAAGCCACCCCAGAGTCTACCCTTTCAACAAACAGGGATGCAATTTAGCATCCCAGCTCTTGTGCTGTGTCCTTGTTTGTAGAACAATAAATGAATGTTTTGAGAAGGACCAAATCAATGCATGTAGACAAGGACACTGATTCTTCACATAGAAACCAGCATTCAATCAATGTTTTCTTTTAAATTAAAGACCTTTCAGACTGATGAAAGTTATTGTCTTGAGAGATTGTCCCCAATTAAAACAATCCACAGTTGGTTTATAATGAGCGCCACGTAACAAAGACGATACAAAAGCAGTGAAAAATAAATTATATATACCCTTTCAAAATGTTAAAAGGAAGACCTTAAAACTGAGATTGAAAGACCAACTCTGCTGGAATGACTAACCAGCCAAATTCTTGTGCTGAAGTAAACCTTATATATTTTGCTAGGTTCATATCCAAACTTACCTTTAGCATCTTCTGTCCTTATCTTCAAATGCACATTGTGTGATGCAGGAGAAATGTTTTGGAAGAAGTCACAATGTGCAAGTAGAACAACCTGATAAGAGAAATATTTTGTTATTAGGAAGTTTTTTCCCAAGGTAAGGCACATCCTTCTCTTTGACATTGAGCTAACGTCAGACAAGTCTTCAAGTGTAAGTCACTCAACAGCAATTCAAATGAAACTTTTTATAGGACCGAAATACTTAAAAACGAATATGGCATGCTTAGAACACTACTACGTGCTTGCAGTTCCCTTCTTTTGTATTTTTATGTTAAAACTTTCTTCAAGTTCCATGTGGATTTTTTTCAATCTTAGTTTTCATTCAGAGTTGGATTATTTTGGTATTGAGTAATACCCTTAAATTGTGAATTAATTTGTTCTGACTGAAGTTGGGACATTTAGCAAATTCTCAGTCTTTTAAAAATAGTGAATATTTCTTCCAATTTTTTTTGATGAGTAATTTTCTTTTAGTGACTTCACTGTCTGAGATTGGCAGGGTGATCATAATTAAAACAATGCTGTAGACACACACAATACTCCCGGTGTAGCTAAAGGGTCTAGAATAGTGGAACTGTCACTTGTGGAAATGTTTCTTGGGATGAGACATCCCACTATGCTGATATGGGGGAGGGGGTGAATTTGTTTGGCGGAGTGAGTTAGAATATGTAGACATTAGTTAAACCAAGGTCTTTCCTAAAGTTTAACTCAAGTACAATAATTAATTTGTCATTTTAATCAATATACAAAGTCTCTAGTTTCTTAATAATACATAGAATTAAAAAAGTAGGCAGACTATAAAAATAGTTGCAGAATCGATCCTTTATATTGCGCTTTACAATAAAGTGTAGTGATATACATACAAGAAATTAGCATGAATAGAAACAACACAAAACCACACTGAAGCTCTCCTTGATCTTTTACAGAGACAATGTCAGTGAGCTTATGGAAATGTACATCACTGCTGATCATGGCATGTGCCCACCTATTTTTATCCTTTTTGACCCAGTTTAAAATGTGCAAATTATAGAATGTTCAAATATTCTATCTAGTAAAATTGTTAAAGTAGTTTAAGCTATGATCAATGATATTGTAGTAGTACCAAACCAAAATCCATTGCCGTCAAGTCAATTCTGACCCATAATGACCCTATAGGACAGACTAGAACTGCTGCCATAGGGTTTCCAAGGAGCAGCTGGTGGATTTGAACTGCCGACCTTTTGGTTAGCAGCCAAGCTCTTAACCACTGTTCCACCGGGGCTTGAAGAAATATTAGCAACCGCCTCATGAACATTCCTGGCACATGAAAGCATGAGAACATGATTCCAGGTTGCTTCCTTTTGTTTGTTTATTCTAGCTGTGTACCAAGGCACATTTTAGCTTGTGAACACACGTTTTTTTTCCGTTTGGGATTTTTTTTTTCACAGTTTCCTTTCATAGCTTGGTTTGATTTTGTACCATTTGACTATACATTCAGATTCTTCACCCACTCTTTGTTACAGAACACGTCCCCCTTCTCGTTCTTCTCAAAATTACAGATGTCTCATTAGTTTCCATGGAAGGAAATATCCTTTTGACAATGTTGCATTTTACTGGAAACAGGGTGAGGTATTTTAGGTCTGTAGTAGAAATAGGTAAGTCTATTAGCTATGAAATGTAAAAAATATTCATTACTTGATTGTCTCATGGACCATTTAAAAATGACTTATACCTTTGCATCAGCTGCTCTAAAGAGATGGTTATCCTCTCTTTAATTGGAATCCATGAGAATAATACATGAACTTGTGATTTCCAATTCATTCCTGGAATGCAATAGCTACAGAAATTTTTATAGTTGTTATATTGGGTAGAGAGAGTTGTTTGTTTTGCTTTTGATTGAGATTAGGGAATTTTTCTTACAAAAGTAATTTAATAAAAAATGGGAAAAGTAGATGATAGTTAAAAGCTTATGACTCCATAGATTGTCATATGGACAGTCCCCAGTTTACAAAGATTTTTCTTTCATGTCATTAGCTCTTCTAGAACTACCAGTTACCCAGGCTGATTCCATCTGAAGCACCAGAGTTTGCCTTCAGAATCTTTCTCCACGCCATACGGGTTCTATTATTACTTGATATTTCTTCCTTATGCCCTTTTCTCCCTCTTCACTACCATTCTCTGTCTCAGAAATGATCCCAAAAAGATGATGTTGGTGGTAAAATAATTGTTAGAATTTATCGAGTAGCTGCTCTATTGGTTTGAGATAATTCAATAGGAAGTGATGAAACCCCAACTGAAACTAGTTTTAGCAAAAAAAAAAAAAAAAATTGTGGGGCAAATTTGGTTTCAATATTGATGGATCCAATAATGTTGTCAAGATCCAGTCCTTTCTCATTTTTGGCTTAACTTTCTCCTTTGCTGGCTTCATTCTCATTCTTCATTCTCAGGCAGAGATAGCTCCCAATAGCACTAAGCAAGCATTCTGCAACCTAGTAACCTCAAGAGAAAGGGCTTGCTGCTTCTTCAAAAGTAAACAGCAACAACAGAAATAAAATAAATTATAAACATATATGTGTGTGTATAAGCCATTGCCCACTAGTCAATTCTAACCCATAGTGACCCTAGAGGACATAATAGAACTGCCCCATAGAATTTTAAAGGAGAGGCTAGTGGATTTGAACTACCAACCTTTTGGGTAGCAGCTGTACCACTTAACCACTGTGCCACCAGGGCTCCGAATATGTGTGTGTGGGTGTGTGGGTGTATTTGTTATTGTTAGATGCTATCAAATTGGTTCCAACTCATAGCGACCCTATGTACAACAGAACAAAACACTGCTCGGTCTCGTACCATCCTTCCAATCTTTGCTATGCTTGAGCCCATTTTTGCAGCCACTGGTCAGTCCATCTCATTGATGGTCTTCCTCTCTTTTGCTGACCCTCTACTCTACTAAACATGAAGTCCTTCTCCAGGAACTGGTCCCTCTTGATAACATGCCCTAAATATGTGAGACGAAGTCTTGCCATCCTTGCTTCTAATGAGCATTCTTGCTGTACTTCTTCCAAGACAGATTTGTTCCTCGTTCTGGCAGTTCATGGTATATTCAATATTCTTTGCCATAGTTCAAAGGCATGAATTCTTCAGTCTTCCTTATTCATAGTCCCCCTTCACATACATATGAGGCTATTGAAAATACCACGGCTTGAGTCAGGCACACCTTAGTTCTCAAAGTGCTTTTTAACACTTTAAAGAGGTCTTTTGCAGGAAATTTGCCCAATTCAACGTGTCATTTGATTTCTTGACTGTTGCTTCCATGGGTGTTGATTGTGGGCTCAAGTAAAGTGAAATCCTTGACCACTTCAGTATTTTCTCCATGAATCATGATGTTGCTTATTGGTCCAGTTGCAAGAATTTTTGTTTCCTTTATGTTGAGGTATAATCCATACTGAAGGCTGTAATATTTAATCTGCATCAGTGCTTCAAGTCCTCTTCCCTTTCAGCAAGCAATGATGTGTCATCTGCATATCGAAAGTTGTTAATGAATCCTCTTCCAATCCTGATGCCATGTTCTTCTTCATATAGTTCAGCTTCTCGGATTGAATAAGTAAGGTGAAAGGATGTAACCCGGATGCATACTTTTCCTGATTTTAAGCCATGCAGTATCCTCTTGCCTCTTGGTCTATGTACAGGTTCCACATGAGCACAATTAAGTGTTCTGGAATTCTCATTCTTCCCAATGTTATCCATAATTTGTTATGATCCCCACAGTCAAATGCCTTTGCATAGTCAATAAAACATACTAGACATCTTTCTGGTATTCTCTGTTTTCAGCCAAGATCCATGTGACGTCAGCAGTGATGTCCCTTGTTCCATGTCCTCTTCTGAATCCAGCTTGAAGTCTGGCATTTCCCAGTCAATGTACTGCTGCAACCATTTTTGAATGATTTTCAGCAAAATTTCACTTGTATGTGATATTAATGATATTGTTTAATAATTTCTGCATTCTGTTGGATCCCCCTTCTTTGGAATTGACACAAATGTGGATCTATTCCTGTCAGTTGGTCGGGTAGCTGTCTTCACAATTTCTTGGCATAGATGTGAACACCTCTAGTGCCGCATGATTTGTTCAAACATCTCAACTGATGTCCCATCAATTCTTGGAGCCTTATTTTTCTCCAGTGCCTTCAGTGAAGCTTGGGCTTCTTCCTTCAATATCATCGGTTCTTGATCATGTGCTACGTCCTGAAATGGCTGAACTTTGACCAAGTCTTTTTGGTACAGCGACTCTGTATACTCTTTCCATCTTCTTTTGATGTTTCCTGCGTCGTTCAGTATTTTGCCTATTAACACATTGCCATCGAGTCGATTCTGACTCATAGTGACCCTAAAGGACGGAGTAGTACTGCCATAGAGGCTTTCCAAGGAGTGGCTGGTGGATTCCAACTGCCGACCTTTTGGTTAGCAGCCAAGCTCTTAACCACTGCACCACCAGGGCTCCATTTTGCCCGTAGAATCATTCAAAACTGTAACACGAGGCTGGGATTTCTAATTCAGTTCTGTCAGCTTGAGAAATACCAAGCGTGTTCTTCCCTTTTGGTTTCCTAATTGCAGGTCTTTGCCCATTTCATTATAATACTTTCTTTATCTGAGGTATAGCCTTGGCTGATGAGAGCCCAGCTGGGTTCCTCCTTTGGGAATATCTCCTCCACTGTCTCTACTCCCACCATCCCCCCCCCGCCGCCTTTCACCCTGCTAAAGCCTATAGATACAAAGTACTGGCTTTCAAAGTTCGTTTTTTAATTCTTCTTTGAGCTTAAAGCAGAGATAAAAAACTGCGAGGCATTGAGCCCACACATAGTTTGTTTGATGTATGCAATGTTTAAATTTTTGATTTAGCTTCTGACACTTATAAATCAGGAGATCACACACACACACAGCCCACATCAGTGCAGACTTATGACTTCTCTTGAATGATCAGATCTGGCATCACTGACTCATATCCCAAAAATTGCCAGGTACCAAGCGACAGGCCTGGCTTTGGTGGGCATTTTAGTCTGTTATCTCTGACTTAACGGCCACACGTGTAAGGAGGTGAAGGCTGGGCCACAGGCAGATAAGTGTGCCAGGTTGTTCTTTAGGCTGCTTATACCTAGTCTAAGGGAAAGTAGAGTAAGATTTGGAGAAGAAACATTTTTTTATGTTGTGTGCTTACTTCAGAGTCAGAGAACCTGCAGAAAGGCTTTTCATCACTCAGTGAGCCAGAAATGGAGGGAAATGGACAGAATCCACAGGTTATAGCAAATGGAGAAGTAGGTGAGGCCATCTAGAGAGACCTGAGAAAAAAATGGAATATCTGCCATAGGACTGACCCAGAATAAGAAATGTCCTTAAAACCCACTGCTGTCAAGTTGATTCCAACTCATTATGACCCTAAAGGACAGGGTAGAACTACCCATAGGGTTTCCAAGGCTGTACATCTTTATGGAAGCAGACTGCCACATCTTTATCCCGGTGACCTTTTGTTTTGCAGCCCAGCACTTTAACCACTGCATCCCAAGGCTGTTAAATATGTCCCTAGAAGTGTGCAATAATAGGAATCTCTTGACCTTCTATGCAGTTTTTCACACTCACACCTTTGAAGCTTCTCTCCTGTTGTCTCATGGCTTTCATTCTATCCTTCCTCGCCCTTCCCAGTAGCTTGGAGCTGGAAAAGGTTGATCCTACTTCTGAATAGGACATAAACCAAACTTGTTACCAATGAGTTGATTCTGGCACATAGTGACCTCATAGGACAGAGTAGAATTGTCCCATAGGATTTCCAAATAGCACCTGGTGAATTCGAACTGCCAACCTTTTCATTAGCAGCTGAGCTCTTAACCACTGTGCCACCAGGGCTCCTAAATAAGATATAACAAAACCCAGTGCCGTCGAGTCGATTCCGACTCAAAGCGACCCTATAAAAAAAAAAAAAATAGGATATAGGGGCAGGAAATTTTCCTAGTCCTACTCTCTGGCCTACACCAAAAGGGGAGTTGTGGATCTGACAGCCCAACTTAGAACTCTGTTACCATTTTCATAGTGACACTTTCTTATACGTGGTGATAAAGTTCCACAGCACTATTAATACAGAAGTGTATTTCATTAAGTTACATAGGTTTATTTTGGATCTGGCTAGATGTAGATAAAGAGATATAACAATATAGTGATACAGAGATAGATACAACTCTTTCTGTGTGAAAATGTGTTCCATGTTCCAATAGTTAACTTCCACATACATTTTTGAAACACATCTCATGTATGAGTTGGAAATTACCTTTGTTTTAAACTTTAAGACAAAGGCATAAATTTTATCAACCAATACTATACACTACACTTTTTATGTTCATGTTCATTGCTAACCTTTGTGTATTACTTCTTACCTTTGACAGTAGATTTACTTTAAGAGCAGGCAAGTGCAGTAAACTCAGAATTTGTCCCGTTATTTGACAATTTTTTGATGTTTAGATGAAACACAAAGATAAGGTTTATGTTTAAATTATGTATTTCAAGGCACATGGTACCCAGGTTGAAATAAATTCAAAGGAAATGGCTACGTTTAGAAAAAGAATCTGGAAAGCTGTGGCTTTTTATATTCAGTGTTCATTTTGGGAAAAAATTATAAACAAATCACTTTCTATATAGATTTTTAAGTAGTAATTTCTACCAAAGTGTTGATAATAAAATTATTTCCTTATTGACTCTACAGAAAGGATTTTAATCCTTGTGTACAGCATGATCATTGATAGTTTGGTTAGCGTTTAAAATCACTAATAAAAAACAAGATTCACAGCCCTGCTATTGCAGAATCTTCTGAGATATTTATTAACAGTACAGATTTCTAGGCATCAGAATCTGACCTACAGAGTTGGAATCGTAATACCTCTATGAGCTAAGTGTATTTACTCTCTTTTTTCAAATGAGGCAATTGAGTCAAAAAAAAGTTAAATGTCTTGGCCAGGATCTCATAGCTAAAAGGCAGCAGAGCCAATTTTTGAACCCAGGAATCCAACTCCACAATATGCACTCTTAACAACTCCACAAGATGAAACAAATCCTACTTATATTTTCCTAATGCTGCTTTCCATATCATTAAGCTGTTGTTTCTATGTAACTATCTTCTTGGTTTGTCTTTAACCAGGAAATACTTTTACTTAGTAAGGGCTGTCGAGAGAGAGAGAGAGAATGACCTAGCTGAATAAAGAATGATTTAAATCTAGGTCTGGGTTATCCAATACAGTAGACATAAACTTATCTGGCTATGGTATTCATGAAATATGACAATTCCAGATTTCAAGAATTTAGACTTAGTATAATAAAAAGGACGTAAATATCATAATAATCGTTCATGTTGATTTCATCCTGAAATGATAATATTTTGGATATATTGGGTTAAAGGAAAAATAACTAAAACTAATTTCACCTGCTTTTTACTTTTTTAAAATATGGCTATTAGAAAATTTAAAATCGTATGTGTGGCTAAGATCTGTAGCTCACATCATGTATCTGATGGAGATTGCTGGTCCAGGTAAACCTGCACTAACCCTTCTAAATTTTCTTCTACTGGTATAGGTAGTTGACTGAACAGTTACTTGTTTCTAAGTTTCTTGGGGGTCATGACATACATCTTTGATTTCTCTACAGACTGTAGCACAGAGCTATGTAAATACTGTACCAAATATTTGATATATGCCTTTCAAATTGAAAATAACAATCGGACCTAGAACTAGGTCTACCCTGCTTTCCATGTGCCTGCAATGCACACATATATTTAAAAAGTATCATAAAGGCACTCAATGAATATTACTTAATACTGGTAACTATCTATGAAAAGGTAAGTGACAAGGTGGGCCAACACCTAATATATGAGGATTTACTTTCTTTGGTAAAGATATCTGTAAAGTGGTATTTCCTATATAGAATCTAGTCTCTGATTCAGTCACAATGCCATGTTGGAAATTTGTTCTGAGGCAAAAATTTCTTCCCATGTTAGAATTATTTCATGAATTTCTTACATTCTTTTGCACATTTGCACTTAAGGCATTTATTATTTGGCTCTGTAACAAATTAACTTATGGACAGATTTTAAGAATAATCATAGATGCGGCTGAATTCTACCAAAACACAAATTCTTGGCACTGGCAGTTGGAACCACTCATACCCTATGCATGTCCAGATCAACACTGGGCTGTCAAGAGTAGCCTATTTCAAACTGGATGCTACTTTATCAGCTGTATCTGCTCTACCATCAATTTTCAAGTTTTTGTTTTGTATTGAAGTGACTTAATACAATAAAAATTATCCCCAGGAGTAGGGTTAATCAAATTTTTGTTGAACTAATTAGATTTTCTTTTTTTTTTTTTTACTATAAACCCTGGTGGCGTAGTGGTTAAGTGCTATGGCTGAAAACCAAAGGGTCGGCAGTTGGAATCCGCCAGGCACTCTTTGGAAACTCTATGGCACAGTTCTACTCTGTCCTATGGGGTTGCTATGAGTCGGAATCGACTCAACGGCACTGGGTTTGTTTTTTTGTTTTTAAGATACTATAATAAGCCATCTAAAAGTTTTTTTTTAAGTCAAAACTGATTCTCAGTTGAACAGTTTATAAAATGTTATTTGCTTAAAGCTACATCATATTTAAGGAGCACTTGTCTGCTAACTGAAAAGTCTGCAATTCCAACCTACCAGCTGCTCTATGGAAGAAAGATGTGGCAATCTATTTCCATAAAGATTCCAAAAACCGAAGTCCATCGCCTTCAAGTCAGACACATCACGACCCTATAGGACAGAGTAGAACACCCCCACAGGGTTTCCAAAGCTGTAATCTTTCCTGTAGAGCAGCTGGTGGGTTCAAACTACAGACCTTTTGGTTAGCAGCTAAGCACTTAACCACTGCTCCACCAAGGCTCTTTTTGCATAAAGATGGTTGTTTTTGTTAGGTGCCATCAGTCAGTTCCAGCTCATAGAGACTTATGTACGACAGAAGGAAACGTCACCTGCTTTTGCATCATCCTCACAATTGTCGCTATGTTTGAGCCCATTGTGGCAGCCACTGTGTCAGTCCATCTTGTTGAGATCCATTGCCATTGAGTCGATTCCGACTCCCAGCGACCCGATAGAACAGAGTGGAACTTCCCCATACGGTTTCCAAGGAGCGCCTGGTGGATTTGAACTGCCGACCGTTTGGTTAGCACCCAAGCTCTTAACCACTGTGCCACCAGGGCTACTCATCTTGTTGACAGTCTTCCTTATTTTCAGCGACCCTTTACTTTACCAAGTATAATGTACTTCTCCACGGATTGTTCCCTCCTGATGACATGTTCAAGGTGAGACGAAGTCTCACCATCTTCTCTTCTAAGGAGCATCCTGGCTGGACCTCCTCCAGGACAGATTTGTTCTTTCTTCTGGCAGTCCATGGTATATTCAGTATTCTTCACCAACACCATAGTTCAAAGGCATCAGTTCTTCTTAGGTCTTCCTTATTCATTGTCCAGCTTTCACATGTGTATGAGGCAATTGAAAAAATTGTGGCTTGGATCTGGCATGCCTTCGTCCTCAAGGTGACATCTTTGCTTTTTAACACTGTAAAGAGGTCTTTTTAAGCAGATTTTCCAAGTGCAATACATCGTTTGATTTCTTGTCTGCTGCTTCCATGGGTGTTGATTGTGGATCCAGGTAAAATGAAATCCTTGACAACTTTGATAGTTTCTCCAGGTATCATGATGTTACTTATTGGTCCAGCTGCAAGGATTTTTGCTTTCTTTATGTTAAGGTATAATCCACATTGAGGGCTGTAGCTTTTGATCTTCATCAGTAAGTGCTTCAAGCCCTCTTCACTTTCAGCAAGCCAGATTGTGTCATCTTCATATCACAGGTTGCTGTGAGTCTTCCTCCAACCCTGTTGTTGCATTCTTCATATTGTCCAGCTCCTCGGGCTATTTGCCAAGCGTGTGGGTTGAATAAGTATGGTGAAAGAATTCAACCCTAATGCACGCCTCTTCAGATTTAAAGAAAAATATTTTTTTTTTCTGGGACAGTTCTACTCTGTCCTATAGGGCCACTATGTGTGGGAATCAATTCTCCCCGGTAACGGGTACATCATATTTGTTTATGCAGTTGAAGATGTATTAACATCTTGGCTAGTCTTCCCTTTTAAAGCCCTTTCTTTGCTTTAAAATGGGAAAGACAAATGTTTATGTTTGAAAATTCTGGAGTCACTTCACTATTTGTTGTAAGTAAACAGTGTTCCATTCTGACTCATCAATACTATCAATACTATTATTTGGTGAAACATGTATCTGAGTTTCCTTGGAACAGGTATCCTTTTATCAATTCTTAACAAATAAATTGAATATTTGGCTTCTTGGCTATGTAAGCAAATATAAGGAGGATGGGTACAGATAGATGAGGAAATAGGCACTAGATCAATTGCAAAATATAAATTTGAAGTTCCAAATGGGACTCATTCACTGACATAAAAACGGGAACATATTTAAGATTCTACATATTGGGTTACTATATAAAACTGGATACTTCTGCTTTATCGTAAGGCTGTTTAAAGTAAACTCACAAACTCTTTAAAGTGACATGTATGAAGTTTGTAGATAAACATGTATTCTTCAACTGGACAAAAGCAGAGCCCTCACAGAAGACGTTCTATGGAAATGGCCACCTGATGTTGGCCTTACAGCTGGCCCCTAGGCTAGCTCTCTAAGCAAGGATACCTTGCCCTTCTGTATGTCTTATGAAAAATTAAAGCAGAGCAAACATGGTTTCACAATAAAACCTCTTTAATTCCATTTCTAAATTGAAATTGCAAGCATTTCCACATCAGACACATGAATCCCATAAATATGAAGTTCAAAATATTGATCTTCAACGAATTTTTAGAATTTTTCAAATGAATAAAGGGAAAAAAAACTATAAATGAGTGAAGGGTACAATCTAAGGCTTGAACAGTTGAGAAGTATGTCCATTTGCCATAATTTTTGTCTCAAAGTATTTATTCCTCTATGTGAAAGGGAATTTTAGGCTAGAATTACTTAGGATTATCAGAGGATGCAGTGGTTTTTCATCAAAGTCACCTTGCTGAGTTCCAGCTCTTTGCACTCTTTCTTTGGGCCCCTATCTGTTCAGTTTCTGAATCTTGCGTCTTGTTCACTTTAGTCCTCAGAGCAGAATTTTCCTTCTTTCTCCCATCCCTTCTTTTGGCCTCCAATGCCTTGTTATTTGCTTTACCACCCCTTCCTTGATCTTTTCTATTGTCTTCTTCTTTTATTACCTCTGTTTCTGGTTTGGGCTGGAGGGGGACCCAAGGGGCCAGAACCACAGGTTGTCTTTTCTGAGTGTGGCCCAATCTCCTAAGGATGAGCCTATTTTCATTGTCCACTGTGCTACAGTCAGTATCGTATTGACCAGCCCCCACCCTACTTGCCCCTGAGCCATGATTAGGTCACCTATGGATTGGAACTTCTTTTTTCTCTTATCCATCTCAAAATTAGCTTGTAATCTTATTTGAAATGCTATGTTAGATTTTTACTGGCTGTCCCACCCCTTGCTGTTAGCATCAAGCTGATTTCGACTCAGTAATCCTAGCAGATTTTACTTAGCATATTTTTGAGGAAAGGAAGCAGTATGCAGTAGGTTTGAAAGGTGGGCCATATTCAGTCCTGTGTAAGCTCACTTTCACCTTTGTGCCCTTATGTGCTCATATACCCTAGGGCAAAGGTATTGGCGTTGCACAAGTTTCTTCACGTTTTGTGATGATCTCACAATGTCATTCAGGGACAGAAACACTGAATGAATCAGAGAAAAAGGGGGCTGAGTGCCCTAGACGTAGGTGATTGCTTCTCTCAGAAGCCCCTGTGAAAGTCCCCCTTCCTACAAATGGACTTGGTAGTTAAAAGTTTTCTTCATATTCTAGATTTCCCTGCCTTCAAAAGATGAAAAAGTAAATGTAGAGTTTTAGAGCAGTGTCTCTAAAACTCTCTGTAGAGAAGGTGAGGCCCCTATTCTTCCATAAAATGCAATTAAAATTAATTTCTAGAGGATTGTAATGACAAAGACACACAAAATACAATCTACCATCTTTTTATTATTATTAGATCCAACAGACATACAATCAGTTTGTCAGATTGCCATACAAGTTTCTCAGCTGTTCCCATCAGTACCTGTGCCTGTCACGTCACAGACCAAGAACAGCTTGCAGACCAGCACTGGTTGGAGGGCCACAGTTCTGCAGCACCGATTTAGGACACTCCTGCACATACCAAAAGATCGGAAGCGCTATTTTCAAATGGCAATGCAGTCAAAGTTTTTGGGTCATTACGTGAATTTAGAAAACCCTAAAGGTAGGAGGAAACCTCTTTAAAATGATCTGCAGCCTAAATGTAGAGAATAAATGCTTATCAAGGGTTCTTCATAGAAAATAAGCATAAAGTTAATACTTTCTGTGTCATAATGTGATCTAGGCAGATATGCATCCTACTGCCTAAAACGCAGAGCTTTTGAAGAATGGGTAAATATAAATTTAAAAAAGCTTTAAAATTCCCTTCCCCAAATATCAGAGAGTCCTTGATACACTGTTACGTGCTGCTGCTTTCTTTTTTTGTTTGTACACTGCCAATTGCTCTCAAGTAAGTCTAATTTTTGGAATGAAATTCCATTCCTAGTCACAGATTCTGGGTTCTTCAGGGGCTTTGAGCTTTTTTTCTATGCTAAGGAAGGATTACATGAGATAGGCAGTCAGTTGGGATTACGATTCAATGTGTCAGCTAACTCAGAAATCCCAATACAGAGTTTAGCACTCCTGGTCAACGGATACTCTCTGGGGAATTTGGCCTGCAGAAATCAATTCTTGGATCACATCCATCTAAACCAGGAGTGGGTTTGATGGTAACTGTTTTTATCTTCTATTACAGAGTTATAATGTATATTTTATAAGCATAGATGATGAAAGAATATTTATTTCAAAAATGGTATTAGTTTTATTGGATGATTTTGCATTTCATGGGATTAATTTTACAGACATTTGAATTAGGAAAGCTGAAATCAGGGAAAGGACTGTAGTAGCTTAAGATTTCTAGAATAAAATGAAATATACACCCATATAAGACTTTTTCTTTAAAATATTAAGAAAATAAATAAATTCTCTTGATCAAAATGTCTTATGTACAATAAAATCACAGGTAAGTAGCAGATAAAAGGTAAGTGATATTACTGAATTCCCCTTCTAGTTAAGAAGAAATCTAATTACAGTTTATCTTTAGGGTGCACATCAAAAGTTCTGATTGTGCTGGTTTCTCATGCAACATTGAAATAATTCATTATGGCAAATACAGAAAGTAGACAATAGAATTTAAATGGCGTATACTTTTATACTTCTATGTTGTGTTCCTATCTTACAGACTTTTATAGTATTGAATAAAGGGAAGGCCATCTTCCGGTTCAGTGCCACCTCTGCCCTGTACATTTTAACTCCCTTCAACCCTCTTAGGAAAATAGCTATTAAGATTTTGGTACATTCATATCCTTTTTCAAGTGGTTAATACTAGCTATTTGTTGATAATCTGTAAGTGCTCTGATGCTAAATGTAAAATTAGGTTCGGAAGTGTCCATATTTTATGGCTTTTATCACTTTTTTAAAATCTTTTTTTGTCACATAAACCTTAAAGTTGATTAATCACAAAAATGTCACAGAAACTTATGAAGTTGTTAACGATATATATACATGCCTATGTATGTATATACGTATATATGTCTGTATACTTGATATCTCCTAAAAACATTTGCATGTATTGAATTCTACAAAGCTAATGCAAGTTAGTTATTTTTATTTTTACCATGTTAGTACAAAGTTTGTGACTGTGTAGAATTTTACAGTGAATTATGATATAGTAACAAATAAGTTTACTTCCGGAGCTAAATTTAGACATATCTATGATATAAATATAAAAAACACTTTAATGCACCTTTGAGTAAACATTTAAGCATATTTTTTTATTGAAGGATATCAGATTTTAGCCTATACTTAGCTATTTCTTGAACTTTTCTAATGAAATCTATACTGAAATATTGGCCGAATTTCAAACTTAAGTCATTGAGTTATGACTGTGTCATGCAAAACTTACTGCGTCATAAAGACCCTGGAAGTAAATGAAGGAAGCTGAGATTTATTTCAAAATTGTCTGTAGGGATTTACTTTTGTGATTTCCGTTGGTGTTAAAAAGAGAACTCTACAACTAAATGCATCTATGTCATGTTATGTTCGTTAGTGAAAAACAGCTTCTTCATTTCTGACTGTATCTTATTTGGTGGCTTTGACAAAAATAAACATAAAAATATTATTGAAATTATCACAGCTCATACTACTTAATTTTTAAAAAGGAAGAATTCTATAAATGGGAAGGCCATTTAATTTTTAATCTGAAAACAAGAAATTCCTTAGGGGTATAAATAAACTAATGGTAAAAGATTTGAAACGTAAAAATGATGTGTTCGGAGTTTTTGCATTTGTATGGAAGTTTCCTTCTCCTGTTTTGTGTTCCTAGTGCCATCATGTGGTCATCTGATAAAAAAAATTTCTTTTTCACTTACAGAAAATTTTTGTTTTGGCAGTAAACTGTAGTGGAAAGAATATTGGATCTGAAGGCAGGAAACCTCTGTTTTGGTCCTTGGTCAAGCTACCTAAATTCTCTAGAGCTTCGTCCTTATTTACCTAATCTCTAAAACTTAGTAATTAAACTAGGTTCCTTTCAGCTCTACAATTTTGTTTTATTCATTTGTTTTAGCTAATGCTTAGATAATATTTAGTAATTCACAGGCACTCCTCCAGGCACTTCACATGTATTAACTCATTTAATCTTTACCTCAAATGGCAGAGGTCTTTACTTTATTAGTGCCATTGTATAGAAGTAAATTGAGACACACACTGTTTAAGTGACAGAGAGGCTGAGCGACTTGCCCAAGATTACTTCGCTATGTTGAATTTTTTATGTCTGTTTAAATCCTGGCCTTCAAGAATATTCATCTTTAATCTTACCTAGTGCTGTGGCATGAGTGCCTAAGCCCAGTCAAAATAGGGCAACCCAGTACTTAGCATCTTGCTGTACTTTAACTGCAAGTTATTTTCATTCACTGAACCAAATTGTATAATATCTATTTAAGAAATTACAGTATTGGAGGTATATGCCCTTCCTCAACAATTTACTATTTTAATCACCTGAATTTGTTCACGACAATGCTTTCTGTCCCAAAACTCTTAAAGTCCAAGTTGCACACAATTTTTTACACCGAAGTTGTCAGGGAGGTAAATATATTGATTTAATAAGAGTAGAAAGAGCATCAACGTTTACTGATGTAACACTTTCCCATAGGTTATCTCATACATACATTTTCACATACATTATCTCTTCTATACAATTAGTTACATTTTAAAGCTGCAGAAGCTAAAGTTTAAAGAGATTAAATAATGCCTTGCCCACAGTGTTTATGTCACAGAATCTGGCTGAACTGCAGTTCGCGCTTTTCAATGTTAGTTTTCTCTAATATAATACTTGGGTCTGGATTTTCTTTTGTGCATTCCTTAACAATAACCTACATTATTCAGCATGCTAATTATGTGCACTATTTTGACGAACTGCGTGTTTATGACAATGAGTAATCCTCCCGACTGGACAAAGAATGTAGAGTAAGTTTATGTTATTTTAAATTGCCTAATATACATATATAGACATACATAGATGTACTTGTTTGGGATCTTGAAACTGTGTCTGAATGCAGCCACTAAATAAAACCGAAGAGCATTTTTACTACAGCCGTTTTCTAGACACAATTACACGGTGGGAAGACAGTAGTCATTGCCCCTCAGGTCTGCTGATACCTCTCCTTCCCCTGTACCTGGTGGGGGGAAGAGTCTGTCATTCTTGGACACTCATCATCTTTCCTTTAGGACCCGTAGTGGCCAAAGCAAACACTATAAAAGAGCCAATATGGTGGACCTTGGTTTCTGAATCCAGTGAGTTAAGAATTAAAAAGGGCAGACCACAAATTCCATGAGAAGTCGATACTGAGTCACACAAAATTTTCATTTCCATCAGGCACATCCACTTCATTTCAGGCTGATACCAGCGTCAAGTGACGTCACCAAGGAATTGGTGGGGGAAAAATTTCAAAATTAGGGATTTTAGAACTCATAATTTCAGTAGACAGAGTATAAAACTAACTGACGTGAAAGTTAAGGTAGCATTTTCAGAAATTAGAAGCATTGCCAAATACTCTCAACTCTGGGTGTACCTTTGAGAGCAGAGGCCGGCTTCGTGCTGATCACTGCTGCAGCTGCTCTAATTGTGGTTGCTTCTGTTTTGGGGATCCCCTCTCTGCTCACATTGCCTATGATGTAATCCCTGTTACTCTAAGGTTGCAGACCCTTAAAACCACCACAGTGGGATTCCTCCAGAGCGCTTCCAGACACTTCTGGCTGGAGCCAGTCAGAAACAAAGATGCACAAGGAAATAATAAAATTAACATACAAAGAATTCCTAAGTATTGGCGTTAACATGTGAGGCCCTCTAGGTGTTCATTCCCCCTTCTGTGATTTTATGCAGTGCACTCCCCACTGCAGTTCTGAGTAAGCCAAAAACCTAACCCAGTGCCGATGAGTAGATTCCAACTTATAGTGACCCTATAAATTTTCTTTTTTTATAAGACAGAGTAGAACTGCCCCATAGAGTTTCCAAGGAGCACCTGGCAGATGCGAACTGCCGACCCTTTGGCTGGCAGCCATAGCTCTTAACCACTATGCAACCAGGGCTTCCTCCAGTTCTGAGTAGAACATTTAAACCGTGGAAACATCCAAGTTTCTGAATGAGCACGTTTTCCCCCTAAATTAAATTTCCGCTTTTTATGACCCTAAAATGAGCCACCTTGATTTTAATGAAGTCTTTTTTTCCAGGCAAGTTAACCTATGGTGTTAGAAAACTTGCTGATTTGTCAATGTTCTATCTTTCTTAAAACATAATTGAGACTGAATTGGATTTTTTTTCTTCTAAAAGAAGACCATTTTATGCTTCTGCAGTATTGTTGGTTGGCTGCCTCATCATGTGGATGGACTGGATGATTCTCAGGAGGCTCTGTTCATTTATATGTTATATACCAAGATATTTCCAGTAGTAGCTAGATAGACTATATTCAGCATGTATTTCTTATACTGCTGTTGGGACACCTTAAACAACTCTTCATTTGTTAAGGGGTTGAATTTAAGTTTAGGACCATGTCTTATTTCTATGAAAATAAACTCAAATGGCTTAAATTACTTTTTAGTATTCATCTATTCCACGGGTAGAGTGATAAAAAATTGATATGGTATGAAAGAAAAATATTACTTTATCAATTCCTTTGGATACTTATCTCCAGGTACACCTTCACAGGAATATATACATTTGAATCACTCATAAAAATTATTGCAAGGGGCTTCTGTTTAGAAGATTTTACTTTCCTTCGGGACCCATGGAACTGGCTCGATTTCACTGTCATTACATTTGCGTAAGTGCCTTTTCTGAAACATAATGTTTGTTTTTTGTAAGTGCTTATGCTTTTAAAGAATACTTTGGTATGAAATTTAAGCTCTGGATTTTAATTTAGCACGGCAGAGGTCAAAGTGGCTTTTCACTTTGGCATGGAGTTGTAGCAGTAGTTGAAATGATTTGTGCTAACTACATTTTTTCAGAAAATTTCGTACATATGTTTCCAACACACATACACCCTAATGTGAAAGAATGGGTATGTTCATAGTATGTCTGTGAAAATGGCTTTTAAAAACTATAGCCAAAACTATTCTGCTGGCCCCACAAATTTGCATTGACCTTACTTGTATTACTCACCCTCCCCAGCTTCTTTTGTTACTTTGGTAAAAAAAAAAAGAACAGAAGCATCTACTAGCATCAGACTACGCTTACAAAGAAACGAAAAGAAGGTAGAACAGAATGTATTCAATGCTTATTTCATCAACAAAATGATTTTTTAAGACATAAAAACACACTCTTTCTGCTCTATTTGTCCCCCGATCCCTTTTCTTACTTCCTTTCTTCTTTCTCTTTACCAATTTTTTCATCTCTTTCTTAAAGCTCCATATAAATAAACCTTCTTATCCTTATCTCTGGTCCAGATCCAAAAAACCAAAACCAAACCAGTTGCCATGGAGTCGATTCTGACTCATAGTGATCCCTTGTATACACAGTAGAACTGCACTCCACAAGGTTTTCAAAGCTGTGACCTTTTGGAAGCAGATCGCCAGGCCTTTCTTTAAGGCGCTTCTAGGTGGGTTCAAACTTCCAAACTTTCAGTGAGTAGTCCAGTGCTTAACTGTTTGTGTCTCTCAGAGACTCCTGCCTGTCTAGATACACTTAGCACAATTTCTGCAGACCAGAAAATTTCCTCAATGAAGAAGAGAGTCAGAAAACGAATGGGAGACCAGTTGGAAGTAGGTGAAAGTAGAATGTGGAAGAAGGTGGACCAATGCCACAAACTTTGTCCTTCCTACAGAAGAGATGACTTTCTTGGCTTCCTGCAGGTGGCAGACAGGAGGAAAAGTGGATGCCCTGATACATTCAGAGTTACAAGTGTTGCCAGGCTCTAAATTCCGTATCTGGTCAAGATGAGCCAATTTTTCACCACTCCCTCTGGCCACAACTCAAAAGAAGGCATATTGGGGCCTCTGTTCCTTGAGAATATACTAGCAGCAATGGCAGAGCAGCATTCCAAAGACCAAACCCACTGCTGTCCACTTGATTCTGATTCATAGCGACCCGATAGGACAGGGTAGAACTGCTCCATAGTGTTTCCAAGGCTGTCAATCCTTACTGAAGCAGACTGCCACATCTTTCTCCCAGGGAGTGGCTGGTGGGTTCGAACCGCCGACCTTTCGGTTTGCAGCCTAGCGCTTAACCACTGTACCACCAGGGCTCCTAGAGCAGCATTACCCAAATCCAAACCAAGTGCTGTCAAGTCGATTCCGACTCAGAGCGACCCTATGGGACGGAGTAGAACTGCCCCATAGAGTTTCCAAGGAGCAGCTGGCGGATTCGAACTGCTGACCCTTTGGTTGGCAGCCGTAGTACT
The DNA here is from genome assembly GCF_024166365.1 of Elephas maximus indicus. Taxonomy (NCBI): domain Eukaryota; kingdom Metazoa; phylum Chordata; class Mammalia; order Proboscidea; family Elephantidae; genus Elephas; species Elephas maximus. Next base: position 64,115,294 of record NC_064824.1, on the reverse strand, counting down.
TAACCACTATGCCACCAGGGTGTCCAGAGCAGCATTGGACCCCCCTAAAACATTGCTCTTAATATGACTAACTTTCACTCAAAAGTTACACTATGAAAAACTTAATATGTACAGAAAGGCTATTAAGCAATCTGCCTTTTTCCTGCCTAAATTTCTGTTAGGTGATTTCATGTATTTTTCTTCTAACTGAAACCACAGCCTAGATTTTTATTTTTTCTGTTTTTACTTAATTCTCCTAAGTAAATGCTGATGTTGATTATATTGCTTTCTAAAGTGGCAACAGGAATGCATACTCTATGAAGTTTACATCTAGATAACGGCTCTTCGCACTTTCAGAGTCTTGAGAGCTTTGAAAACTCTCTTTGTAATCCCAGGTAAGAAGTGATTAAAGCATAAGGTTCCTTGAACCTACAGCTCTTTCTTTGTAACCTGTTATTGTGTTTGTGTGTGAACTCCCTATTACAGATACGTGACAGAGTTTGTGGACCTGGGCAATGTCTCAGCCTTGAGAACGTTCAGAGTTCTCCGAGCGTTGAAAACCATTTCAGTCATTCCAGGTGAGAGCGAAGTTAAACACTGAGGCCGACCCTATGTCTTTTCACCACCAACATCTTTGCTTGACTTTCAGTATTACAGAAATTAGGGAATCATTACATAAAGTGTTATGAGAAACTGATCCTTACTGTCTGGACCTAGGTTTTTGTTCTTTCACATTTTTTCATCAGGCTTGGAGTTTAATAGTTTCTTGCATGAGACACTAATACACGGTCTGTTATCTGCACATAAAGATGCTGTGTTGTTGGGTTTTTTTTCTTTTTCTTCACTTCACTTGAACCAAGAATTTGTTCCCTGTTGAATATACCAATATATAACTTCTTATTTATTATAGGCATTGACAGCTATGTAAATCCTAATTTTGCTAACAAAAGATAATAAAGAGCGGCATGAAACTGAATGGAGGATCTGTTACCTTAAAGTGCAGCTATACATCAGACTGTCTCCAGTTTTAGAGCAAAATCTTTTCTACTTTAAATAGAAACTTTTAAATATATATTCAATTTGTTATAATACTGACAACTGACCCTAATGGAAGTGTGGGACAAATTTCATTAGCAAAAAGGAGAAACACAAGATCCTTATCTTAATATAGGCTCCCTGGAGATCATGAACCATTTCATTGTTTGAGGGATTGTTACATCTTTGTTCATCTCCATCAGCTCTTCAGCCTTCCATGAACTATTGCTCTTCCACTAGCGTTGCAATGATATTTGGACGTAGGCATGGATTCTATGCTTTCAAGAAAATTGTGTGATGCTTTTATTATTTCAGATATGTTAAAATTTCATTGTGATCTCCTTTCTTTCAGGCCTGAAGACCATTGTGGGGGCCCTGATCCAGTCAGTGAAGAAGCTCTCAGATGTCATGATCCTGACTGTGTTCTGTCTGAGTGTGTTTGCTCTAATTGGGCTGCAGCTATTCATGGGCAACCTGAGGAATAAATGTGTACAATGGCCTCCCACCAATGCTTCCCTGGAGGAACATAGTATAGAGAGGAATGTAACTGTGGATTACAACGGCACACTTGTAAATGAAACTGTTGTTGAGTTTGACTGGAAATCGTATATTCAAGATTCACGTAAGCATTGTTGTCGTTGTTAGTTGTCATCAGAATAGAACTACTCACTCCATAGTGTTTTCTTGACGGTAATCTTAATGGGAGCAGATCACCAGGACTTTTCTTCTGTAGTACTGCTGGGTGGGTTCAAACCACCAACCTTTAGATTAGCAGTCAAGTGCAAACTAAATTATTTAACGGAAATGTAAAAAAAAAAAAAAAAAAATGATCCCATAATAGGTTGTGGTCTATTAAAAAAAAATTACCTAATTAGTCTATTTTAAAGTATTTAAAATTACGTTTTTATTTCACCTTTCTTTCCCCTAGATTTTGAATAATAGAACATTTATATTTCTGCAACTAATTTTAGAGCTCTGATAATCACTTTATTGATGGTTTACACATACATTTAATTCTTTTATTGATAGCTATTCTAGTTTTGACTCTTAAATGCAACTTTCTGTTGTATCATCATGTAGGAGGCTGAAGAATTTAGCTAGAAAGAAATATTCTTAGGAACGTTGCTGAAAATTCTTCTCATGATGATTGAGACAATCAAATGAGATAAAATATGTGAAAGAGCTTTGGAAATTCTAAAGTGCTGTACAAATATAATCCATTAAATGATAATTACAGAATGCCTTTTATGTACCAAAATCGTACAAGATGCTGGGGGAGATAATGATGACAGCCCATGGCTTCATGATACTTTGAGTTTAGTGGATTATTGTTACTGTCATTTTAGAGAAGCCAAATGAGACCTGAAGATAAACATTATTCTTATAGTTGAAAAGTAGTACTATATCAAAAAAGGGAATTATAATTAATTAAGCTTTAGAAGAGAATAATAGAAAATATTTTAGTAGCTAATGCTATATAAAAAAAAAAAAAAGGCACCTTTTATTGTAAGCTGCCTGTAATATATCCGGGGAGTTGGTAGAATGTATAAGTAATTTTTTTTAAATGTATATAGTGTTAAAAAACAATAGAAGACCAGAAAAGATATAACCCTTTTGTTTTGAAATATGTCATTGTTTTGAGAAAGGCAAGAAGTCCCTCTCATTTTTATCTCTTTTTACAGAATGAAATTTTATATTTCTGAGGGTGGTGGAAAAACACTGACACCTTTCTAAAATATTATGTTAGTACCTGCGATTATCATTAATTTTACATTCATAGTGAAGAATTACTTTGTACTATTAAGTGTCTAATCCCCTTAATATAATATCTAGTATTTGGAAGGAGACAGGGAAAATTCTTATGTCTTTGAATGAATTATTTAATAAGTTTTAAAATTACTCAATGAATTCTACAATTAGGACCTAATCTTCCTGTTGTCCTTTTAGTATTTTCAGTAATGCAATATTCCTTGTATCACTTTATTTTTTTTCATACAGGGTATCATTATTTCTTGGAGGGTTTTTTAGATGCACTGCTGTGTGGAAACAGCTCTGATGCAGGGTAAGCCAATAATCTGTGTGTGTGTGTGCGTGTGTGTATACATAAATATGTGTGTTTTTTCCTCTTTTTTTAGCAACTGACAAAAATAGCCAATCAATTTTATTCACGCTAATTTTCTATAATTAAGATTACTTTTCAAGTGAGAGATTAATTAAATATTAGGCAAGTTTTTCTTTTTTATAAAAAAGCAGTACTTTTATCTATAATGCCTATTTCCTTTAGATAAAATATAACCAAAAACCTGTTGCTGTTGAGTCCATTCCAACTCATAGCGACCCTATAGGACAGAGTAGTACTGCCCCATAGGGCTTCCAAGGAGCCGCTGGTGGATTTGAACTGCTAACTGGTGGGTAACAGCCGAGCTGTTAACCATTGCACCACCAGGACTCCGAATCAGCTCTGGAAACTCCACAGTAAGGAAAATGAAATGGAGAGATATATGAAAATGCTAATTATCAATGGAAAATAGTTTTGTAAAGTATTATTAAAGGATTGCACCTTACAATATGAATGGTAAAATTGGCTAGTGGTTAGTAAAATTATATTAAGTCCAAAGTTGAGAAATGTATTATTATTCTTTGAAATAGCAAATCTTGGCAAGATGTTAAAAGTATAGCATGCCACCAGAATAAAAAGACATCAGAATACCTTGTAATACTTCCTTTTGCCCTGTTTACAGCCAATGTCCAGAAGGATACATGTGTGTGAAAGCTGGTAGAAACCCCAATTATGGCTATACAAGCTTCGATACTTTCAGTTGGGCTTTTTTGGCCCTGTTTCGACTGATGACTCAGGACTTCTGGGAAAATCTTTATCAACTGGTGAGAACCTGAATAGACACATACTGCATTTAAGTAGAAGTGTGCAAGAAAATCAATTTAGTTATGAAATCCAAACCACAGCATAATACAGTGGAAAGAAGAAAAACAAAACAAAACCCCCAAACCAAGCCTGTTGCCATTGAGTCAATTCCGGCTCAAAGAGACTCTATAGGACAGAGTAGAACTGCTCTGTAGGGTTCCCAAGGTGATAAATCTTTTTGAAAGCAGACTGCTGTATATCTTTCTCCCACAGAGTGGCTGGTGGGTTTGACCCACCGATCTTTCAGTTAGCAGCCCAGTGCTTAACCGCTGTGCCTCCAGGGCTTGAAATCAGGAGATTTGAGTTCCTCTATTTTATTAATTGGAACACATGTTTAGCATGGTGATGCCAGGGATAGAACTTCTCTCCCGTTTCACCTTTCCCACCCTTCATAGACATGTCCTCCCCTCAGTCTTATCCCTGGTTTCAAGTCCTATCACTCGAGTGGGAGATGATGAAAAATGAAGGCTCAGCTCTTTAATGGGGGTCTCCGTTGTGTTTTAATGACTCCACTTTATTCCTGGTGAATCAAAGAATGCCATTCTAGAGATGAGAATGTGAACGCATGAGTTAGGGGAGAAGTCAAAGGATGAGGTTAAAACAGTTCAAGGGTAGGAGGGCTGTGGCCAACATAATTATTATCTTATTGGAGTCCTGTAAGACACATAAGTAATTTGAAAGTTGAAGCCACCAGTTAGTGAAATAATATTGAAAAATATAATTCTGATATTCTTGTTTCCAGACATTACGTGCTGCTGGGAAAACATACATGATATTTTTTGTGCTGGTCATTTTCTTGGGCTCATTCTACCTAATAAATTTGATCCTGGCTGTGGTAGCCATGGCCTATGAGGAACAGAATCAGGCCACCTTGGAAGAGGCAGAGCAGAAAGAGGCCGAATTTCAGCAGATGCTCGAACAACTTAAAAAGCAACAGGATGCAGCTCAGGTAAATTTACCAAAGCAAATGTGCTCCCCTCACTGCATGATCCCTTTACTTCTTTCTTTTTGCTTATTACAAAAATTCTAAAAAGTAAGAGACAGGTATTTGTTTTAAAGTACCTACCAGAAGAGATTTTTTTTTTTTTTAACAGAAATTGGTAGAATCAGGATTTCTACATTTTAATTAAGTACCCGGCTACTAACCAGGAGATCAACAGTTCAAGTCCATCCAGTGGCTCCATGGGAGAAAGATCTAGTGACCTGCTTCTGTAAAGGATTATAGCCTATGGGGCAGTTCTACTCCATCACGTGGGGTCGCTATGAGTTGGAACTGACTCGACATCACACAACAATAGCAAGCCCTTTTAGTTTAATTATTCAAGACATGTATAATATTGACTATAATAGAACTGTCTTGTACCATTTTCGTTATCTTAAGAGTCTCAGAATGAAAGGAGAAATGTGATATTTGGGTCTTCTCAAGTGGGAAACTTTTTTTTTTTTTTTTGCCCTTTCTTATCTTTTTTTTTTTAATAATTTTTATTGTGCTTTTTTTTTTTTAAGTGAAAGTTTACAAATCAAGTCAGTCTGTCACATATAAGCTTATATACACCTTACTCCATACTCCCCCAAGTGGGAAACTTTTTAATGAATGAATATATTGGCAGTTGGAGAAAATCTTAACAAATCACCTTTTCTTAAAAAAATCTTACTGGCTATTACATAAAAAGATGTCCACCCAGTTCTCAGAAGATAGTCTCTTCCTTTCTTCAAATAAAAATATGCTGACTTTTAATGTAGTTGTCTAATTGCCTTTCTGACATAAACAAGGAGGCTATCAAATAGTATAATGTCCTCTGGTAACGGCAGTGTCCAGTAGGCATGTGAAAGTCACCAATCTTGCAGAAATCAGATAATATGAGAAGGATTACTTGTTCTTAAAGTGAGGTGTCAGTACTCACAGTACAATAAATTGTAAAATGCCTCTCCTATCACTCCCTTCTTCTTTGCTCTTTCTATTTAGCATATGAACAAACTTACTGTCTTTACTAAAGAAGAAAGTTGCTTTGGGAATATTAATTTATTTGCAAGAGTCCCTGTGTTGGGAGTTGTTGTTGTTGTGTGCCACGGAGTAGATTCTGACTCATAGCAACCCTGTAGGGCAGAGTAGAACTGCCCCATAGGGTTTCCTAGGCTTAATCTTTATGGGAGCAGATCACCAGGTCTTTTCTCCCGTGGAGCCAGCCTCTCCTAAGTTTGAACTAACAACCTTTCAGTTAGCAGCCAAACACTTAACCATTGTGCCACCAGGGCTACTTGTATTGAGAGTACTACAGGAAAAATGACACAAAAAGTGTCAAATTGTACCAGTACAAGATGTGATGAAAAGTGTTATCTTTATTCCATGCCCTTGTGGCCAGCAAGAAACAGTGGTGAGTTGAAGACAAATGGAGGTGGTTTTTGGAGAACTGATGAAAGTCTTATCTTGCTTAGCAGGAAACTTTTGACCCTTTGTGTTGTATTCTTCTGGACAGAGTATCATAGAGGAGTGAGAAAGGGATTTTATCATCTTTCACAAATTCAACTGATAACATTTCAAAGGTATTGAACAACCCAGTTTCAATAACTGGAGAGGGCATCTCTGATCTTTATCGTATTCCTCGTGCCTTTGTATATATGACCTCATGCAACTCATCTGATTTTCTTCCATGGTCCAGTTTCTTTTTCAGAGCAAAGAAAACAATGATAACTAAATACCAATTTTTAGAGTAAACTGTTTCTCAAAAAGTAATATGAATTTATGTCCTTGTTGATGCCTGATTGATCTCTTTTGATATGTGACCTGTGAAGCATAATACAGACAGTTATAAATGTTAACACACAGGAAACCAAATTATCTCTGAAAGCCTTCATTAAGTGGAAATAAAAACATCACCCTTCACTTTCAGAGCTGCTTCTACATGAAATCAGCTTCAGTCAGACAAATGTATTTTTTAAATACCATGCAAATACTTGAGCTATTTTTAACCAATTGTCTTTGAGTTGACTCCGACTCATGGAGACCCGCATATGTGTCAGAGTAGAAATGTGCCCCATAGGGTTTTCAGTGGCTGATTTTTCAGAAGTAGATAGCCAAACCTTTCTTCCAAGGGGCCTCTGGGTGGATTTGAGCTCACCACCTTTTAGTTAGCAGCTGAGTGCTGTTTGCACCATCCAGGGACTCCTTGAGCCGTTTTATAAAATTATAAAGTTTTCTCTAGTGCCATGTTGAAACCATTTCTCCACAATGTAGCAGGCAGCAGCTGTAACTGCCTCGGAGCATTCCAGAGAACCCAGTGCAGCAGGCGGCCTCTCTGACAGCTCATCCGAAGCCTCAAAATTGAGTTCCAAGAGTGCTAAGGAAAGAAGAAATCGGAGGAAGAAAAGAAAACAGAAAGAGCAGTCTGGCGGGGAAGAGAAAGATGAGGATGAATTTCAGAAATCCGAATCTGAAGACAGCATCAGGAGGAAAGGGTTTCGCTTCTCCATCGAAGGGAACCGACTGACGTATGAAAAGAGGTACTCCTCCCCACATCAGGTATGGCCCTCTTGAGTTAATTCATGCATGAATGAAAACTAGACCGCTGAAGGGAGGGGAAAGTTAAAATGGACTTTTAAATTTTCATCAGCTGAGTGACTGTTACTTTACTTGAATTTAAATCTGTCCTCTCTTCACATAGTTATGAGAAAGTTGTATTCCACGTGTATTTAAGTCTACAGCTTGGTACAGTTGCAACAACACTGAGTTGAAAGTCAGGAAACCTAAATTCTGATCCTGGTACTGTCTGCTCTTACCGTCTGTAACTAACTACTTTTTCATCTTTCTGGTTTCCAGCCTTCTTGAAGAAAAAAAAAAAATGTGGATTTTGGACTAACTTATAAGAAATGTCCCTTTGGTTATCTTACTATTTTATGTTTTTTATTCACTTAACCTCTTTATAAACCATCATATATCCTGAAAATATTACTTATGGTACAGTTCATTGAGAAGCATATCGCTTTGAATTTCAGAATTGAACTTCTAATTCCAACGACACTGTGCCTTATAGGAGAAACAAGAATAATAGTTAATTTAAAGGAATTTTACGAAGATGGAATAAAACAATTTAGAAAGTGTTGAAATTCCCTGAAAAAGCAACAAATGTGACCTTGTTAAGGTCATGCTGCCAATGTTGACTGAATGTTTACAATGTGCATTGCAATGTACTAAGAATGTTTTCTTTTGAACGTGAGAAATGGTGGGTCATGTTTGTTTTTGAAATATCTTTTGGTTGCGCTATATGTCCCCATTCTTTAATCCTAAGGACTAAAAGCCCCCTCCTGTAAAACTAATTTATTTTAATCTGAATGGATATAAAATGAGAACGTTAATTAAAAGGAATGAGTCACATTTTGTTATGAATACGGAAATCCCCTTCACTTACTTTTGCAGAATGAAAGCACATTCCAAAGGGTCATTTTAATATGATTCTCCTTTTTTTGTTGTTGTTCAAACTTTTAGTCTTTGTTGAGCATCCGTGGCTCTATATTTTCTCCAAGGCGAAATAGCAGAACAAGCCTTTTCAGCTTTAGAGGGCGAGCAAAAGATGTGGGATCTGAGAATGACTTTGCTGATGATGAGCACAGCACATTTGAGGATAATGAGAGCCAGAGAGATTCTCTGTTTGTGCCCCGGAGACATGGAGAGCGACGCAACAGTAATCTAAGTCAGACTAGTAGGTCGTCTCGGATGCTGGCAATGTTTCCAGTGAATGGGAAGATGCACAGCACTGTGGATTGCAACGGTGTGGTTTCTTTGGTTGGTGGACCTTCAGTTCCTACATCGCCTGTTGGACAGCTTCTGCCAGAGGTGATAATAGATAAGCCAGCTACTGATGACAATGTAAGGAAGTTTTAAATAGTTTAGGCATGGCTGGCTCAGTATTGCTGCACCGGCCAGTGTTTCTACAGAATGGAACCCTTTGAGAATGATTCCTGGTTGGTCAAGCTGTGAATGCACCTGCATCTTGTAATACCTTTAATAGACTAACCAACTAAAACTTAAAACCTCAACTCACTCCTGCATTAAACCTGAATGCATTTACTTATAAACCTGCTAAGGATAAATTAGACACAGTAATAAGCCATAGCCTCCAGTTGGAGGATTTGCTATATACCCATGCTGAGTTTAGATAGCAGAATGTCCTCTAAGGCCCTGTACAAAAATAAATCAGTGATTCCTATACTTAGTGTGAAGAGTATATAATAAACCTTTCCAACCAATTCTTCCTTATAACTCTAGTTTAGAAAATTTTTGAGAAGACTGCATAAACAGCTTCATTGTTACCTTGAAATTTCTAGTTTTCATATTTGTTTTCCAAAAAAAATGCTGATATAAGTCTTCTCAGATCTAATCTAAATGAAGAGACACAAATTATTCATTCAGGCAGTTAAAATAATTGTCTGTGTACAAAGGCTGTGTATGTTTTTGTGAGTGTACCACAGAGCAGGAATTTCTAATAGATGTTGCCTCTTTTTTAGACTGTTCAGTTACTTGGGAATATATCAGCATGCTGAGGCATGACTAGGTCAGAATTAGATGACATATTGCTTCGGTACCCTGGATGAAACTGTTATCCATACAGCATGTGTTTTTTTTTTTTAACATACAGTTTGTGTTGTCAATGACCTTCCATGTCTTGCATCCAGAAAATGAGATTGTAGCTATGTGTGTTGTAATGATTTGTATTTGTTTAAAAATAACTGGCTACCTTCTAAATACCAAGTACCTTGATCATTGATGTGACTTTTCATGTTACTAGTTTTTTACCACCAGTGCAGAAATAAGGGTAACTATAAATATGACTCTCCAGAGATTTATCAACTATATCAGAACTCTATCATGGCTCAAAAATATGTGAAATCAAAGGGTTAAGAAAACTCTTCTTGCTATATGACTAAATGGTTAACAGTTTGAATTCCAGGTTAATGATACAATAAGTCAGCACTATCTGCCATCACCAACTAAATATGGAAGTGCATGATGCATGTGTTTCATGAAATTTACTGTGTTACCTTTGGTTGTTAGCTTATCATCTTGCTCAAGATAATCATTTAAAAGATTAGCTTTTTTTTTTTTTTTTTTAAACAGGGAACAACCACTGAAACTGAAATGAGAAAGAGAAGGTCAAGTTCTTTCCATGTTTCAATGGACTTTCTAGAAGATCCTTCCCAAAGGCAGAGGGCAATGAGTATAGCCAGCATTTTAACAAACACAGTAGAAGGTGTGTAACAAATTCCACTGCTGTTTCTGTTATTTTCACTAAACTTCTCTTGTCTCATTTGAAATAAATATTCATGAGTGGAAAACAGTACATTCTAATGAGAAGACAATAGGTCTTATTTAAGAGATACTGCTTATTATATCTACTCACATAATCTGGAAAATTCAAAATATTTATTTAAACTCAATGATATTGAGACTGTTTTTTCTAATGTGTGTGTGGTAACTCTTTTTTAAAAATTCAGAATAAAGCATTCCTGTTAGGGGCTTCTAATTCCATTGGTCATGGTAACCCTCTCTGTTCTGTCCCACTTAGCTTAGATCTCCAGCAGCAATGCTGGCCCTTCTCTCCTCATAAAAAAATACTATCCATACACTGTAATATTATTCAGCCATAAAGAGAAATTAAGTACTCATACATGCTATAACATGTATAAACCTTGAAAACATTATGCTAAGTGAAATAAGTCAAACATAAAAAGATAAATATTGTATGATCTCAGTTACTTACCTATTGCCATTTAGTATTATTCATGTAATATCTAGAATAAGAAAACACGTAGAGACAAAAGTTTGTTAGTGGTTACCAGGGGCTGGCGGTAGAGGGAATGGAGAGTTATTGGTTAAAGGGTACTGAGTTTTGGGTGATAAAAATCTTTTGCAAATTGGTAGTGGCGACGGTTACCCAACATGGTGAATTTAAAGTCATTGAACGGTATACTTAAAAATTGTTAAAATGGAAATTTTTTTTGTTATATATATTTTGCCACAATAAAAAATTTTTTTAAGTAAAAGAATACTCTGAAGATTTAAAGAGGTGCGGAGAATAGGTCATCTTCACAAAATAAAAGTGAGGTAAAAAGATAATTCTTGGTTCTTAGAGATCCTTACTCCCATCACTTATAACTAAGTATGACATCATAGCCAGACATTAACATAAGGCCACACAAGCATCTACATTACCCCAAGCCATGTTCCTATTGGCACTTGATTTAAATGACCACTCATTTAACGAGGTCGAGTACCGAGCCACAATGTCAGTGCATGAGAGAAAAAAACAATTGTTACCTCTACTTTATTTGTATTTAAATAACTTTGAGAATATGAAGAGTAAACTCTATAGTTTTTTTTTTTTTTAATCAAGTACAAAAGAAGATTGAGTCTTTGTAGCAAATGAAAATGTGTTGATTTCTGAAAAGAAATCTAGTGGATTTGAAATAAATAAATATGGGTTTATAGAAAATGTATCTTTGAGTGGCTGTTCTTTTTTTAATCTAGAACTTGAAGAATCCAGGCAGAAATGCCCTCCCTGTTGGTATAAATTTTCCAACATATTCTTAATCTGGGACTGTTCGCCATATTGGTTAAAAGTGAAACATATTGTCAACCTGGTTGTGATGGACCCATTTGTTGACCTGGCCATTACCATCTGTATTGTCTTAAATACTCTTTTCATGGCCATGGAACACTATCCGATGACAAAACATTTCAATCATGTACTTACAGTAGGAAACTTGGTAAGCATATTGGAAGGTAAATGTGTTCAGTCTTCAAATTTTCTGTTTGAGAAACTGTTTATATTTAATAGCTTATAGTGGTCTTTTAACCACCCTTCCTATCTCCTGCCCCACATAAGATGGGAATGTTATCTAGCTGATTTGACCCTACCTTTTGCCAAAATAACAACCCTTAAAGCCAACGCAAAAACTGAGAAAGACAACAATAGGCATAGGCTTACTGTACTACCTGAAAAGTCCACAGTGATATTCACAACTTTTACAAGATGCAGAAATAGTTCATAGTTTAAGTACATAGTGTTTTTAATAATCTTATCACAGTTTCTTCAGCAGTAGAAGGTTAACATTAAGTTGTGGATTATTTTATCTTATTTAGTCATCATCATTGTAGGCAATAATTTAACAGCTCAAAAAATGTTTTCAGGAGCTAGGTAGAACATGTATTGTTTTATCCACCCATCTGTATCAAAACGATGAAATATTGAAAATCTTCAGTGCATTTTGTGTATTATATGATTCAATCAATCAATCTATTGCCTTCGAGTCAATTCTGACTCATAGCAACCCTATAGGGCAGAGTAGAACTGCCCCATAGAGTTTTGAAGGAGCGCCTGGTAGATTCAAACTGCTGACCTTTTGGTTATCAGCCACTACACCACCACTACACCACCAGGGTTTGTCAGTCGACTCAGTTTAGGAATATTTGTTTTTATTTGCTGAAATGCATGCAGTAATGTATGCATTTTCCATAGAATTTGTGCTGAAGTTTACATTGTTTTTAGAGTAAAAGGCAAAAACAAGTATAACATTTCTCAGTGATTTTAAACCTCTTCTATTTAAACTATGCGAGTAATTTTTTTTTCACGTGCATGGCAAATAATGACTAATTAAACCAAACCAAACCCGTTGTTGTCGAGTAGATTGTGACTCATAGCAACCCTATAGGACAGAGTAGAACTGCCCCATAGAGTTTCCAAGGAGTGCCTAGAGGATTTGAACTGCTAACCTTTTGGTTAGCAGCTGTAGCACTTAACCACTATGCCACCAGGGTTTTCAATAACTAATTATGCACGTATTATAAGAATAGATAATCATTTATAATGATAAGTACTTGATTTGAGGGAAATGGGAATATGACTATAGATAAATAAAACTGTTCATGGGCAAAATTTTGTAACTGGGCAGTGTGGAGAGTTTAATGTAATGAAGGAACACTAGAGAAAAATAGAAAATTTGCGTTCAAATCCTAGTCTTGGCAATTTTCTAGTTGTATGATTTTGGGCAAGTCATTTTACCCATCTGAAAACCTTCCTTTCTTATCTCTAAGGTAATTGTTGTAGTACTTGAATTGTCCACGGAATAGAGCTTCTGTGAAGATAAAATGAGATAATGTACATGAGAGCCTTTCTTCAACTATATATTACTATGCAAATAGAAGTTAGTAATAGACTTGCCATGAGGGAAAGTGACATAGACATTTTGTTCTAAAAACAAATGTTGTTCCACTTTATCATTAGCTAATTGAGTAATTTTGTTTCGATTTTAGGTCTTCACTGGAATCTTTACAGCAGAAATGTTTCTGAAAATTATTGCCATGGATCCTTACTATTATTTCCAAGAAGGTTGGAATATCTTTGATGGTTTCATTGTGACACTAAGCTTGGTAGAACTTGGCCTTGCCGATGTGGAAGGATTATCAGTTCTCCGTTCATTCAGATTGGTAAAACACAAAACAAAACAAAAACCTTTCCAACAATCAGAGTTCTTGCATAGTACTGTCATAGATTTTACCATATAACCATTAACTTTTTAACTTTTTGTGTAAAGTTGGCATTATCAAAAACTACCTAAGTGAAGAAATTATTCCTACTTAACTAGAAAAACCTTTATTGAAAAGAGTATAATCACGTAGATTAATATATTACTTGATTGCTATTTTGACTAATTATTATTTCTAGAGACTATTGCAGTTAATATTTCCAGATGTAAGTAAATATTTTTAGTGAAAATGCATAATCTTTTAATAGTTACTTAAAAATATCCACTGCCCTTTATAGTGGTGAATGCCAATTTAATACGAGATGTCCATTCAGAAATTTTTCCTAATTCTACCTCTGGAAGAAAATGCACCTTCACAAGGTCAAAAGAGCAATTCTTCAGGATTACAAGCATGCCCAGAAATTCATATATATGCCCTTGCAAGTCGGGAAAGAGTTAGAGTCATGGGAAGTAGTCCAGGTTTGTCAATGCAGAAGCATCTACCTATATCATTGCCCCCCAAAAGCATTAATGAACAGTAAGGATTTTTCTCCCATTATATCAGACTCAATATGATCTTATTTGGCCTCTTACTGGTAAATGGATCTCTTTCAGCAGAGGTTGTTGTGATTCAGATGTTAATATTATAGTGTCAGGCCTGATATGCCTTAGAACCACCTTCAAAAAACAAGAATGGATGTTCACCAGAGGAACATCAAAAATTCACTCCCAGGGAAAATGGTCTACATGGGTAAAATGTGCACAAACAGAGTCTTTCTAGGTGATACAGAGAATTAGCTATGAGCCCAAGAGGGTGCAAGGGCAAAGTAGACAGTGTTAGAATTTAATTTTAACCATCATTTCTTGGTAAACCTCAATATAGGTAAGGCTTTGAAAAATCATAATAATTCATATTCTTTATTTTCCAGCTCCGAGTATTCAAATTGGCAAAATCTTGGCCAACATTAAATATGCTAATAAAGATCATTGGTAATTCAGTGGGGGCTTTGGGAAATCTAACCCTGGTGTTGGCCATCATCGTCTTCATTTTTGCCGTGGTTGGCATGCAGCTCTTTGGTAAGAGCTACAAAGATTGTGTCTGCAAGATCTCCAGCGACTGTGAACTCCCACGCTGGCACATGAATGACTTCTTCCACTCCTTCCTGATTGTGTTCCGTGTGCTGTGTGGGGAGTGGATAGAGACCATGTGGGACTGTATGGAGGTCGCTGGCCAAGCCATGTGCCTTACTGTCTTCATGATGGTCATGGTCATTGGAAACCTGGTGGTATGTACCCACTTATGTATTTCAGGAATAGATTAAAAGCGTAATAGCATGGTGACAATTTTGTCAAAAATAAATCAGGATTATTCATTTAAAAAGTCTCTTACTTTGGGAATGCCTGTAGTCTCATTTAGACAGCACTGCACTATAGCAGTGACCCCACAATTTTTATACTCAATTGTATTGTGTCAGTCATTGCATGACATTTATTAAGTGATCTACAATAAAGTATCACTGATATTCCAATAGAGTATCTCCAGTACAGTATTGGTAGTAGGCTATGCTAGGAATTTTATGAATTCAGAAATAAGAAAGGGAAAATTCTGAAAATAAAAATTTAGGGTAAGTCTAAACTTATGATATAAGACTAAGAAGTGGTGTCTTTAAGTGTTCATAATGATTTTGCCATTTCCTTGCCACTTCTAGGCGTATTGCGTTCAGTCGCTCCATGTCACATGGCAGATACATTAGCCAGCCTGGGTTCACCAATTCTCTAGTGGCTCTCAATCAAAACAACAGATGGCTAATGAAGCCTGCAATTACCTTAATGGAGTAACTGATCAATCCTCTCTCTCTTGAACCTGAAACGTTACTGTTTATAGTGTAAAAATATATAATATATTCTGAAGAGTGTGTACATTATTGTACTAGTCTCATGGAAATATTATGGATCTTTAAAAATAGTTCTGATTACTTAGCAGTGGGGTATGAGAAATCCAACAGATTAAGAAAACAAGTGGCAATGTCTATGTTAAACCATCAATCCTCATACTGATTATTTTTAATAAATATCCAATTTAATATCTCCGTTTAACAAAAAAGAAACTATAGAAGGTATTTAAATGCATAATTACAAACATTAACACTTTTTTAACTTTAGAACTTTCTACAGTACATGTATAGATCTGTTTTCTTATAATTATACAGTTTTAAACTTAGTGAAACCTTAGACAAACTCATTCAGCTTCTTCATTTTACAAATGGAAGAACTTGAGACCAACAGAAATCATGTCTTTGCCCAAGTATGTTCCCATTGAGCAAGATCACAAATTCAGATCGCCCAGCTCCTAATCACTGTGTTATGATGTTTCCCTCTTTATAGTTTCCTCCTCATTTAGAGGAATAAGTGATCTCAATCTGTTCTGTATATTCGGGTGAAATTATAATCGTGTCTGTATTGTTTTTAAAGGTCCTGAACCTCTTTTTGGCCTTGCTTCTGAGCTCATTCAGTGCAGACAACCTTGCCGCCACGGACGATGATAACGAAATGAACAATCTCCAAATTGCTGTGGATAGGATGCACAAAGGAGTAGCTTATGTGAAAAGAAAAATATATGAATTTATTCAGCAGTCCTTTGTTAGGAAACAAAAGATTTTAGATGAGATTAAGCCACTTGATGATTTAAACAACAAGAAAGAGAGCTGTATGTCCAATCATACAGCAGAAATTGGGAAAGACCTCGACTATCTTAAAGATGTAAATGGAACTACAAGCGGCATAGGAACTGGCAGCAGTGTGGAAAAATACATTATCGATGAAAGTGATTACATGTCATTCATAAACAATCCCAGTCTTACTGTGACTGTACCAATTGCTGTTGGAGAGTCTGACTTTGAAAACTTAAACACGGAGGACTTCAGTAGTGAGTCAGACCTGGAAGAAAGCAAAGAGGTAGGATTCTATAGATGTGGGTAGATATAAATTTATATACCTATGTGTACGTATGTATGCATAGTATTACCTATACTTTTGATTTTATATTTTCAGTATAGAGTTTTCTTGCCATCACATAGAATTTTATTTCACTGAGGAACCAAACATTTAAACCCAAGGAGATAATTGATAAATTGAAGAATAATATGGTGTATATGTCAGTTTTCTCATCCTTAGAAATGCATTTTAATAAATGATATATGAATTAACGAGTGAGTAAAAAAATCATCTGATTTAATCCTTATAATAACCTAGAAAGGAATGCATTATCCTAATTTTTCAGATAAGAAAACTAACTTAGGTGACTTAAGGTCACAGGACTACTAAGAGGTGGAGCTAAGACTTGAATTTAGAGCCTTTGTCTACAAGTTCTGCCTGTCTTCCGTTACACTGGCTCTCTTACATGAAAGAGAATTTAACGGCAGCAACAACAACAAAAAGATGTAAGATGTTCTGGGTTCAGATAGTACCCACTGTAGCTCATCTAACAGGAAATAGTCTGTGTAGCTTCTCCAGTTAAAATTACATTGACCTACTTCATGCTCTGTGAGGTTTCATATCTTGGAACATTGCATTAATTGAAATTTTAAATGTTAGGTCAGTAGAAACTTTAGAGATAATTTAATGCAATGTTTCTCCAGTTGTGAATTGTGACACAGTAGGAGTCGAGAAACCACTTTATTGGACAAATATATATTTTTAATTTTAATCAAATATATTCTGTTTGATTATGTCAGATTATGCATAGGGATAAATGTTGGTTCATGAAGCTTTTTTTGCTGTGCTGAAATTTAATGCATTATTTATCTAATTAGACCACACTCACTAGGTACATGGGTACAATTCCTGTAGTCAGGAATTCTTAAGTTTAAGAAACTGTTTCATTTCTTGGAAGGTAGCGGTCACGAAGCCTTCCCCACCACAGGCAGAACAGATTGCTTACCCTGGGCTCATACATCTTACAAAGTACCGTACTATACTTTATAATAGCTACTGGTGGCTCAGTAGTTAAGAGCTAGTCAGCTAACCAAAAGGTGGGCAGTTTGAATCCACCAGCCACTCCTTGGAAACTCTATGGGGCAGTTCTACTCTGTCCTATAGGGTCGCTATGAGTTGGACTCGACTCAGCAGAAATGGGTTTGTTTTGGTTTACTTATATCATAAAATCTCTTTGAAGAAGACCCTCAGCAAGATGGATTGACACAGTGGCTGCAACAATGAGTTCAAACATAACAACAGTTGTGAGGATGATGCAGGACCCAGCAGTGTGGCAGTGTTTTGTTCTATTGTATATAGGGTAGCTATGAGTTGAAACTGATTCAATGGCACCTAACAACAAGAACGTGTCTCTCCTTTTATGTTGTGGCCTACTTATATGTATTTGGTACATACCTTGGCATTCATTACTGCCAGATGTCAATAATGCACAAAATAGTCGAATAGTAAATTTTTAACTATTGTCTTAAATGCAAAATGCCAGATAATGAGTCAGTCGATAAGTGAGGAGTGGGTGAATATCTCTTTTGGAATAACAACAATACATTACCAAAGTTCTTAGGGAAAAAATACTCGTTTTTGCTATCAGCGGGCCCCAGAATACAGAGTAAAATTGTCATGTGGGTCCATGTAATTTCGGTTATGTTAGTAACAGCTATCATTTGCT
Organism: Elephas maximus indicus; assembly: GCF_024166365.1. Classification (NCBI taxonomy): domain Eukaryota; kingdom Metazoa; phylum Chordata; class Mammalia; order Proboscidea; family Elephantidae; genus Elephas; species Elephas maximus. The sequence continues at coordinate 64,097,178 of NC_064824.1, read as the reverse complement.
CAGTGCTCACCATAATCAAAACACTGTTTCAACTTTGCAGTCTTCACACTCGACATAGGTATTATTATTCTCGTCTTACAGATGAGGAAATTGCACATGAAGAGTTTAATAACTTGCCAAAGCCACACAAATACCAGGTGGTTGATTGTGGATTACAGTCCAATCCAGTCAGTCAGATAGGATCTAAACTCTTAACCACCACACTAAATCTCCTTAATGATATCTGGAAGTGTAGTTTCTTGGCACATCTTTGAAATAAACGATACTGTTATTTGCTAATTAATTATAGATACAAACCATAGAGCTAACATTATCTACCAATCCCTTCTCTTAAAGCCAGAGGTGTCTTGGAGTTCTCTGTCTCAGTCCTAGAAGTACACTTCCTCCTGCACTGGGCTACACTTAAGTCTGATGCTTCTGCACCCCACACCGGCCTGGGGAGGCAGGTCATTTCCTAACACGACAATCAATATTCTAACAGAGCACTTATTCTCCCAGACTCTGGTTACTCAAAGTTGTATTTAAGGAACATCGTTTTCTGAGTTTAGAGCTACCTGGAAGAGTCTTCCCATTACTTAGAAGCACTCCTAAGGTTGCATCATAATTTGGGAGGTCTTTTTTGAGGCCAGGGATAACAGTAACCATGTCTTGCCTTAAGTCTGCAGCATGTAACAAAATATTTATGGAATGAATGAATAAATGAGCAATGAATAATTATTTCTAGGTTCCCATTTATTTTCCCAATCATATTACCTGTGTGTGTACATGGTTTTTTTTTTTTTTAATTTACTTGCTGCCTTGCTGATGTTTTGCCATTTGATACTTTTATCCTTATTCAGTATGAGTTAAGCAGCATGTGACATTTTTCAACCTAGGCACATAATGCTGAATATTAGCAGACTAAATTTATGCTACCACAGAAGGCTCTAGAGTGAAGCCCTTACACAGGCAGTGCCAATTTAAAAATGTACTTGAGGGCAGGAATTATGTCAGTTTCACTTACCACAGTGCTATGAATTGTATTGTGTTCCCCCCAAATGTATATCAACTTGGCTAGGCCATGATTCCCAGTATTGTGTGGTTGTCCACCAATTCGTGATCTGATGTGATTATCAGAACCAAAACCAAAGTCGTTGCTGTCAAGTTGATTCCAACCCATAATGATCCTTTAGGACGGAGTAGAACCTACCCCATAGGGTTTCCAAGCAGGTCTGGTGGATTCGAACTGCAGACCTTTTAGTTAGCAGCCAAATGCGTAATCACTGCACTGCACCACCACTGTCTCCAGGTGATTATCCTATGTGATGTAAATCCTAACCTCTATGATGTTAATGAGGCAGGATTAGAGGCAGTTGTGTTAATGAGGCCAGACTCAATCTACAGGATTAGGTTGTATCTTGAGTCAATCTCTTTTGAGATATAAAAGAGAAACGAGCAGAGAGGAAAGGGGCCTCCTACCACCAAGAAGTAAGAGCTGGGAGCAGAGCACGGCCTTTGGACCCAGGGTCCATGTGCTGAAAAGCTCCCAGACCAGGGGAAGATTGATGACAAGGACCAGAGCCGACAGAGAGAGAAAGCTTTCCCCTATAGTTGGTACCCTAAATTTGGACTTCTAGTCTCCTAAACTGTGAGAAAATAGTTTTGTTTGTTAAAGCCCTTCACTTGTGGTATTTCTGTTATAGCAGCACTAGATAACTAAGACACACAGCATACCCAGAATTCAGCACAGTGCCCAGTAAATATATGTTAAATAAAAATGTAAGAATAAGAAGGCTCTGATTAATCTTGAATCAAAATAGATAAATACCAAGACTTCTGCAAATATCCAAATTCATGAACACCACAATAATATACAATTTTCCCCATAGTAAAACATTAGATAACATGCCTGGGGAAATTGGGTCTGAGAAATGGGTGTATATGCCTCCAGCTTTTCTTTTAGTACTTCCTCTTTCACAGCCTCAGGGTCAATGATCCATTAATTGTTGTCGGTCCTGTATTACCTTATCTCCTTCTTTCTAAGCATCTGTCAGAAGCTCTCATAGATGATCGAGATTTTCTAATCCTAAATGAAATAAAATAATAAAAATAGAAAATATTGTTCCTTTGACCTCAGCTCTTCCCCATTTCTTTCCTAATTGTTTCCTTGAATTAATTGCCAATCCTCTTTAATAGATAGTCTGTACTCACTGTCTCCCATTTTCCACTACTCAGATGCCTTGACATTTCTCTTACCTGGTTTTCATCTCTCTCAAAAATCACCAGTGTTCTCTTATTACCAAGTTTAGTGACCCTTTCCCAGTTGATCATCTGAAATATTTGCTAAGTCTCAAAACTCTATCATCTCTGGCTTCCAAAACTTCATCCTGCTCTCCTCATAGCCATCTGGTCTCCCTTCAGATAATAACTACGAGGAGCCTGAAACTCATTCTCAACTTCTCTCTTTTTATTGGAAGCCCTCTCATCTAATTCACTGCCAAGTCCTGTAGATTCTACCTCCTAAATCCATCTCCAATCTCCACCTCCACCTATCATCCAATATTTCACCAATGTCTTGAATACAGCTTTGCTTCTGGGGGTGGGAGGAGGGGGATGAAGGAGGAGAAAAGAAAACACGGAATTTTCGTATTGCTGCCTGACAACTGTTCAGGGAATGCTTTGTAGAGTCCCATCTGGGCCTCGACTGGGTTTGTCTTGATCAACCCCTGCCTATTTCCTTGTCTTGAGCTACAAGATGGCAGCTAGTGAATCCATAATAATGAGCATAATGAAATACATTTCTCACTTTCTGTTTCCTGTTTCTGTGAAGAGTGGTACCGTCTAACCAGTGCAAACCTCAGCTACCTCTCCCTGGCATCAATCTATTATCAGGTACTGCTATGTCTGCCTATCCTTGTCCACTTCTCTGTATCCCCTCTGACTCAATCCAATGTCAGACCCACATCTGCTCTCACTTTTACTGCTACACCTTCTAGTTGGGGGGTCCAACATTATTATTGCCCCCATTAATACAATTTGCTCACAATGATAAGTGCTCTTTCCAAAAGGCCAACCTGGTCATAGCTTGTTCCTCTTTCTGATCTTTCAGGAGCTCCTCAGTGCTCTGAGGATGAAGTCTATACTATTTAATGCAGCCTACAAGGCCATACAAAAAGTGGCCCCTATTCCCCGCTCCAGTTGGAATCCTGTTTTCCTCCACTCTGCTTCACCTGGCTCATAGCCGCAGAATTCATCCTTCTAGTCCCAAATGTCACTTTCCTCTACTTTGTCCTTCATACTGAGTTAGGTGGTGTCCCTCTGTGCTCTCAAGACACCCTATACTAACCCTATTATGTTGTGTTAAAAAAAAAAAAATGTATTAGGTGCCATTAAATTGATTTTGACTCATAGCAACCCCATGTGTCAGAGTAGAACTGCCCCATAAGTTTTTCTAGGCTGTAATCTTTACAGAAGCACATAGTCAGGTCTTTCTCCTGTGGAATTACTGGGTGGATTTGAACTGCCAACCTTTCGGTCAGCAGCCAACCATTTAACCATTTGTTTTGCCACCAGGGCCCTTAACTCTATCATAAAAGTGCAATTGTTTATTTATCTGTATGTTCCATCTGATCGTGAATTTCTGAGGGCAAGTATGTTGTCTGTTATATTCACTATTTTATTTTCAGGTACTAGTTAAGAGGTTTGGCATGCACTAATATATTTTTGTAGGTGAAAATGTCACACATCTGCAAATACATGTATTTCAGACTATTAAAACAAAACATTGCTGTCCAGTTGATTCCAACTCATAGCGACCCTATAGGACAGAGTAGAACTGCCCCATAGGGTTTCCAAGGAGCAGTTGGTGAGTTTGAGCTGCTGACCTTATGGTTAGCAGCTGAGCTCTTAACTACTGCTCCACCAGGGCTCCATTTCAAACTGTAGACTACTGTTATTAAAATGGTTACCATTTACCAAGTAAGCGCCATGCCAAGCATTTTTCCATGTTATTTCCTTCAATTCTTATAACAATCATGCCAAGTAGGACCATTGGTCACCCCATTTTACAACAGAGAAACCCGAAGTTTGAGGAGATTAAGTTACTTGCTTAAAGCCCACAAAAAAGAGTAATTGTGTTTCAAATGCAAGTTTGTCTGATTCTCAAACGAATACTCTTGATCCTTTTGTTACACATTTTCCTTACCTAATAGACACTTATTGATTTGTTAAATATATGAATAAAAGTTATCATTTAATATTAAAAATTAATGTCAGGAGAATATCAGAGAGACTGTGCTCAATTCAAAAAAATGAATTTAGCAATGGAAATTACTCTTTTGATTAACAGTTTTGGTTTCTGGCTTGGGTCTGTATTTGCAATTTTGCAGAATGTTTTTCTTTCCATTCTAACTTACCTGCATTACAGTAATCTTCTATTGGCCCAATATATGGTGAAATATTATATATATATTTTTTTTACATCAAATCGCTGGTACAAAAGCTCATGCTTGACATACTTTAAGGAGAATTTAGAGTATATTAAGGCTATATTTTTTCAGACTCCACTCCTAACCTGGGCAAGTGTTTCACTAACATTTGATATTGAAATTAATAGGAACAATTTCATATTTGGTAAATATAAAGACTG